>NC_137928.1:32819184-33264184 GCF_963457725.1 Sprattus sprattus | reverse complement strand
GTAGTCGCAGTGGTCGGCCCGGTAGAAATACCTGGGGATTATGAAGGTCTTAAGCAGCCAAATCTTTTGAGGGGAAGTTAATGGTGTCGCCCCTACCTTATCCAGCGCCACTTGTAACTCTTTGAGAATGTCGGGTTTCTCGAGGCCCCTCACTGGACCGACCTGAATTCCCAGATATCTTACCGCCCTTCCACTTTCAACCATTTCTATTGGTGTCCCCTCGATCTGCCAGGGGGGACAGTCATTCACTTTCATTTTCATGCTGTGTTTCAAGGGGGTAACCATGAAGCCGAAGCACTTGCTTGCGTGCACCTTAAGCCCCGTCAGGGCACAGAAGTCATTCAGGATTCTGATATTGAAATCCATGTTCTTCCATGTGTCGCTGACCAGCACCAGGTCATCTGCGAATGCAAGCGAGACCAGCTTTGTGTCTGCGATCTTTACTCCCTTACCGAGGCTTTCCAGTGTGTGGAGCAGTGGATCAAGAGCCAGATTGAAAAGCAATGGGGACAGTGGGTCACCCTGCTTCACACCGACTTTCATTGCAATGGGTTCAGATTGTTCTCCCCCGGCTTCAATGCAAGTTACGCCCCCGTCGTACGAGCTTTGTATTGTGTTTATGATGTGTTCATCCAGACCTCTCTTTCTGAGCACTGCAAGCAAGTGCTCGTGTGTCACCGTATCGAAAGCCTTTGCCACGTCCACGAGCACCACCGCTAGTGACTTTCTCTCCCTCCTGCTGGCTTTAACCAGACTTTGAAGGATGTGAAGATTCTCACTACAGCCAGGAGAGTCCCTGAACCCTCGCTGCCTGTCGTGGATAGTGCAGGCTTTCGTAAGGCGCCCATTTAGCAGTCGTGAGAACAGCCGCATCAGCATCGAGCCGATAGTGATTGGGCGCCAGTTATTCGGGTCATTCAACAGCAGAGGGTCGGAGGTCTTTGGTATCAGTACAGTTCTCGCGGGCTTTACACACTGAGGTATGAACCCCGCCGCAAGCCAGCTGCCAAAGAGTTTTGATAGCTTCACACCCTTCGGGTCCCAGAGGAGTAGGTCATCCCGCCCGATGCCGTCCGTGCCTGGTGCCGATTTCCTGTCCGTCTTTCTGAGGTGTGTGAGCACCTCTTCGGGGGTGAACAGGGTGGAGAAGTGTTCGTTGTCCGCCCCGCTGGCGGCCTTAAAGCCTCCCAAGCCCTTGAAGGCACCTTCTGACCCCATCCAACGCCTTTCAAACACTTCGTGTAATTGAGGCAGCGGGACTGGGCAGTCGGTCGCTTCACTCCCGTCAAGGACATAGCTAACAAGCTTAGCCGGGTCCGTACTCATTAGTTTTCTGAGTTTATGGACCTCATCCCTCTTCATTTCTCGCTTGCTTCGGGGCTTCATCGGCTCGCCAGCTTTGCTGTTCTTTTTGGTCGCTGGACCTTTTCTTCTCGCCTCCCTTATCACCATCGCCGTAGCGGTCTCAATGGCCACTGCTGCGCCCGGGTCCTTCCTGCTTGCCAGTGTGAGCGCCCGCCTGATTTCGTGTTCGTGAGTGTACATGTCAATGAGAGCACCAGCTTGCCACCTTAATTTTCTGTTGAGGCCAGTTACTGCTTGTAACCCTCGTGGCTGTATCAGCAGATTGAGTTCAGCAGGGATTTCCTGCCTCTCCAGGTTTGCCTCTGTTGGCTGCAGTAAGAGCTTAGTGCTTCTCCTGTGAGATTGCCGTCTCATGCACTGTCTTTTCTCTTTCACTTCGTGGGAGGACCTACCTGGAAGCTGACTTGCAATTTCCACATTCATGTAATATACAGAGTATTGGCCTTGCTCGAGAGCCTCCTCCATCTCCATCAAAGTTTTTAGTTCTTTTACAGACCACTTAGCCTTGCGACCTGTGGTCTTGCCCTTCTTCATCGCAGCCATTCCTGCTGGATGTTCTGGCAGATTTCTCTGCCCACCCCGTGGGGTTCCGGTTACTGTGCGGGGTGCAACACCGTACCTGTGATTTTTACAATCGACTTCCACTGCCGACAACGGTTAGGAAACCGAAAAACATATAATTTTATATTATATGATTGCTGTGTGACTTTTACAACTGATTTACACAATCCTCAGCAACGGCCTGCCAGCGGGAGGGGTCGACCGAAATTCCCTACCCTCCCAAGTAGAGGCCCCGTGGGACCTCAGCACCTGGGATGCTTTACGAAATCACCGGGGGCAGAAAGGATACTCCGGCGTACACCGGGCGCCTTTCTAGGGTGAAACGTGTGAGACGAATGGCTTTAAAAAAAGATAAAAACAAAATATTATATTTTCTGTTTAAAGAACTTGCCAGGTTCTTTTCACAGAGTTTGCTGAGTTCTGTTACAGAGTTTGCCACGTTCTGTTTACAGAGTTTGCCTCACTCCGTTTACAGAGTTTGCCACATTCTGTTTGCAGAGTTTGCTGGGTTGTGTATACAGAGTTTGCCAAGTTCTGTCTTCAAAGTATACCATGTTCTGCTTACAGAGTTTGCC
Source organism: Sprattus sprattus (assembly GCF_963457725.1). Lineage (NCBI taxonomy): Eukaryota > Metazoa > Chordata > Actinopteri > Clupeiformes > Clupeidae > Sprattus > Sprattus sprattus. The sequence goes on along the minus strand of NC_137928.1, from coordinate 33,261,683 downwards.
ACGTTCTGTTTACAGAGTTTGATTGCGATTTGTGTGTTATTTTTCTCCGGGGATTCATATGCAACTGAGGACATAGTTGCTTCAGGTGGGATTTGAACCTGCGATTCTCAGATGTTCTTCAGAAATCTTACCCTTTGCGGGTTTCGAACCTGTGCTCTTCAGGTTCGTGGTGCCGCGCCCTACCCACTGAGCCACCGTGCTGATACAGAATCTCACCTGTCAGTGCGACCAAGTCACCGATTCCTCCCACAGTAAATTTCCAGGCTATTTCCTCTTTCAGAGCCAATCTTTATCCCATAATTGGGGTTATTGCTAGCCAACTTCCCTCAATCATTTGGATCAACTCTGATATTTATTTAGCCTTAATGTTCTTGAGATGCGTTTTTGCCCCGACCCTATGACAGAGTCATAGTTACTTTTCCATAAGAGTCATAGTATGACTCTCTTATGGAACCTTAAGAGACTCATAGTTACTGGTTAACCATGGGTAAAAAAAAGTTGGGGGTGCTGGCGCGAGCTCCATGGCCTACCCTCCCGAGCCAAAACGGTCAGTCCGACGACAGTGCACTTTTTTCGGACACTCTCTGAGGATTCCCCTTAAGCCTGGAGGATGCCAAAAAGAGGTTTTGCCACCGGGTACCATCTCGGGACTAGAGAGCTCCTTTTCAGAAGCCTCCTGGAGGATTGTAACAAGGCCCCAGAAGCTCATAGAGAGTCCGTTGATGGTGCATCTTTCTCGGGCACATGTTTTTGACATTATGGTGCATCTGGAAGTCGAAAACAAGGGACTCGAAGCTCGCAGAGAGTCCTTTGATGGTGCATCTTTGGCGGACACATGTTTTTGACATTATGGTGCCTCTGGAAGTCGAAAACAAGGGACTCAAAGCTGGTAAAGAGTCCGTTGATGGTGCTCTGTCCTCGGACACATTATGTTCACATCCTGGTGCCTGTGGAGGATGTAACTAGGGGTGTAGCTGCACATGGCCAGTCCGCTGAAGGTGACCTATTCTCGGACACATTCTGTCACATCCTGGTGCCTGTGGAGGGTGTAACTAGGGGTTTAGCTGCACATGGCCAGTCCGCTGAAGGTGCAATGTTCTCGGACACATGTTCCTCAAATCCTGGTCCTCCTGGAGGATATAGAGGGGTCTAGAGGCTCATGGCATGTCCGCTGAAGGTGCAGTATTCTCGGACACCTTTGAGCAGGGTCCTACCCCTCTGGAGGTCTCTATTTTGGTTAACCATGGGTAGGGTTTTGGTTAACCATGGGTACGAAAAAGTTGGGGGTGGTGGCGGAGGCTCCACAAAATACCCTCCCGACCGAAAACGGTCAGTCCGAAGACCATGCACCTTTCTCGGACACCTTCTGAAAATCCCCCTAAGGCCTGGAGGATCACAGAAAGAGGTTTTGCCACCGGGTGACGGCGCGAAATCGAGAGCATCCTAAAAAGGTGGACTTAGGCTCAGAACGAAAAATAAAAAAAGTTCCACGAGAGGTAACTCAGCCTCTGAGTGTCCGATTTTCAAGCGGTTTGAAGCGGACTGTTGACCACACTCTCCTCCCTCTCCTCTCCTAAACCTTCTGACCGATTGGAAACCTTGACCCGCCAGGGGAGGCACCCTGTCTCACAGGTCCCACCTCCCCGCCACCGCGGTCAGCCTCCAGGCCTGGGACGCCGAGGGCTCTACGGAGCTCTCTGTCACCGCGCCGAAAATCGTAGGATCGAACCCCACATGAAGCAACTCGGTCCTTGTCACATAGGTCTCTCTGGCTCAAGAGGAAGGCTCGACTCTAAAAGGCTCGACACATTGCATCCTTAAAAACCTACACATAATAAGCAGCTCAACACCCCGTAGTTCAACTGCGCTACACACTAAACAAACACACCACACAGTGGGGCGTGGCAGATCGGTATGAATCTCCGGTTTTCATGAGGCAAACTTGTGCTGATGACTGATCGTCTGAAGGCTGTGGCGGCAAGCGAGAAACGGAGCGAGCTATCTAGAATTCAATGGCGACCTCAGTTAGACGTCCAGCAGTGCTGGGAGCTCTGTGTGTGTCTGTGGGAGCCTCATGAAGCTCACTGTGTTTGGGGGCAGTGGGCTGGGGCTGAGGGCAGTACTGGGGGTTAGGGTTAGTGCTGGGCAGTGCTGGGAGCTCTGTGTGTGTCTGTGGGACCCTCAGAGAGCTTTAATAGCAGGCAGAATTTTTGGGCCTAAAGGGAGACAAGTGTGAGCCATTGGGGCTTGCTGTGACTTAATACAGTACACAGGGCAGTGTTTGGAGCTCTCTGTGTGTCTCTCTGACCTCTGGGGACCTTTAATAGACAGCAGGCTAATTAGGCCTGTCTGGGGAGGTGTGTGTGTCTGTAGGCCTCCCAGTAAGTGAACCCAACACACTGGGCAGTGTTTGGAGCTCTCTGTGTGTCTCTCTGACCTTTGGGGACCTTTAATAGACAGCAGGCTTCTTAGGCCTGTCTGGGGAGGTGTGTGTGTCTGTAGGCCTCCCAGTAAATGAACCCAACACACTGGGCAGTGTTTGGAGCTCTCTGTGTGTCTCTCTGACCTTTGGGGACCTTTAATAGACAGCAGGCTAATTAGGCCTGTCTGGGGAGGTGTGTGTGTCTGTAGGCCTCCCAGTAAGTGAACCCAACACACTGGGCAGTGCTAGGAGCTCTCTGTGTGTCTCTCTGACCTTTGGGCACCTTTAATAGACAGCAGGCTTCTTAGGCCTGTCTGGGGAGGTGTGTGTGTCTGTAGGCCTCCCAGTAAGTGAACCCAACATACTGGGCAGTGTTTGGAGCTCTCTGTGTGTCTCTCTGACCTTTGGGGACCTTTAATAGACAGGAGGCTTCTTAGGCCTGTCTGGGGAGGTGTGTGTGTCTGTAGGCCTCCAGTGTTTTCTAAGTCCATTTTGGTTAACCATGGGTAGGGTTTTGGTTAACCAGGGGTGTAGCTGCTCAGGGCCAGTACGCTGAAGGTGCACTGTTCTCGGACACATGTTCCTCAAATCCTGGTCCTCCTGGAGGATATAGAGGGGTCTAGAGGCTCATGGCATGTCCCCTGAAGGTGCAGTATTCTCGGACACCTTTGAGCAGGGTCCTACCCCTCTGGAGGTCTGAAAACTGTGGATTTTTTCTAAGTCCATTTTGGTTAACCATGGGTAGGGTTTTGGTTAACCATGGGTACGAAAAAGTTGGGGGTGGTGGCGGAGGCTCCACAAAATACCCTCCCGACCGAAAACGGTCAGTCCGACGACCATGCACCTTTCTCGGACACCTTCTGAAAATCCCCCTAAGGCCTGGAGGATCACAGAAAGAGGTTTTGCCACCGGGTGACGGCGCGAAATCGAGAGCACCCTAAAAAAGTGGACTTAGGCTCAGAACGAAAAATAAAAAAAGTTCCACAAAGAGGTAACTCAGCCTCCGAGTGTCCGATTTTCAAGCGGTTTGAAGCGGACTGTTGACCACACTCTCCTCCCTCTCCTGGAGGATATATAGGGGTCTAGAGGCTCAAGGCATGTCCGCTGAAGGTGACCTATTCTCGGACACATTCTGTCACATCCTGGTGCCTGTGGAGGATCATGGCATGTCCGCTGAAGGTGCAATATTCTCGGACACCTTTGAGCAGGGTCCTACCCCTCTGGAGGTCTGAAAACTGTGGATTTTTTCTAAGTCCATTTTGGTTAACCATGGGTAGGGTTTTGGTTAACCATGGGTACGAAAAAGTTGGGGGTGGTGGCGGAGGCTCCACAAAATACCCTCCCGACCGAAAACGGTCAGTCCGACGACCATGCACCTTTCTCGGACACCTTCTGAAAATCCCCCTAAGGCCTGGAGGATCACAGAAAGAGGTTTTGCCACCAGGTGACGGCGCGAAATCGAGAGCACCCTAAAAAAGTGGACCTAGGCTTCAGAACGAAAAATAAAAAAAGTTTCACAAAGAGGTAACTCAGCCTCTGAGTGTCCGATTTTCAAGCGGTTTGAAGCGGACTGTTGACCACACTCTCCTCCCTCTCCCGGAGGATATATAGGGGTCTAGCGGCTCAAGGCATGTCCGCTGAAGGTGACCTATTCTCGGACACATTCTGTCACATCCTGGTGCCTTTGGAGGATGTAACCAGGGGTGTAGCTGCTCAGGGCCAGTCCGCTGAAGGTGCACTGTTCTCGGACACATGTTCCTCAAATCCTGGTCCTCCTGGAGGATATAGAGGGGTCTAGAGGCTCATCGCATGTCCGCTGAAGGTGCAGTATTCTCGGACACCTTTGAGCAGGGTCCTACCCCTCTGGAGGTCTGAAAACTGTGGATTTTTTCTAAGTCCATTTTGGTTAACCATGGGTAGCGTTTTGGTTAACCATGGGTACGAAAAAGTTGGGGGTGGTGGCGGAGGCTCCACAAAATACCCTCCTGACCGAAAACGGTCAGTCCGACGACCATGCACCTTTCTCGGACACCTTCTGAAAATCCCCCTAAGGCCTTGTGAGTGACCGCCGCGGCCAGCCCACGATTAGGGATGTGGACTTTGGAGATGGTGGAAAACAGACTTGCAGGAGCAGTGGTTTGCGTTTTAAATGCAAAAAGATTTATTTTCTTTCCCAATTAGGATTTTAGCAAAAGTAATAACAGCACAAAACAAAGTACTTCAAACAAAAAAAAAAGATTCAATATCCAAAATGTAGCTCCACAGTATTACCTCTGTACACAGCTCCTCTCAGCAGGAAAGCTGTCCTTCTACCTTCACTCCCCGAATGGCACTGAGCTAGCCTCTTAAGAAGGCCTATCTATTGCCACTAATTGGCCTCATAGGGCTGACCCATGAATATGGGGAAACCAAGCACATCTGGCTCACTCTTAACAATCCTTATTTAACACATGAAATGTCTATTAAATAACACATGTATGGTTATGCTTTGAATCACCACTTAACCCAACAGTAAATAACCCTACAATGCACAGTAATTACGAACGTGAAATGTGAACATGACAAACACCCCTGTGACCTAATGCCCCGCTCCCTCCACTGGTGACACAATGTGAGTGACATTCCACCGCGAGCGCGCTTTCGCGATGGGACCAGTAAGTGCGTGAGCGTGAGAACAAGGAAGTGTGAGTACATGTTAACCAGTTTATGAACTCTATTGCAATGCACATGATAGATGAATGAGATGGTGGGTAAACAGTATGTATATCAGTGTAATTGAGCAACAGCAGGTGTATGCAAATATCATGTATGAATGTTGTATATCGCGACAGACCAAACAATTCACCCAACTTACGGTAAACACCCGACATCATTACAAACTTACCCAGTGGAACAAACAAACACAACAAACCCACCAAACACCCCCCAACACTCTCAACAATGTTCAGGGTTCACATATTATGTGATGATGCTATGTAATGGTGGCTGCGTGCGTGCGTGTGTGTCAATGAATGAAGTCACCGTCTCTGACTCCCGCCTGTCGCGGTAAAGCACATAAACCCGTACGGAATGTTTGTAACGGTGAGAAGGGAAATGTTCAGCTTCTCACATTTCCTTCCCCCTCTGATGTCTCAACACCAGGGTGGCGAGACAGAAAGTCAGCAACAACGTTCTGCTTTCCAGCCCGATACTGGACCTGGAACCGGTAGGGCTGCAGGGCCAGGAACCATCTGGTAATCCGGGCATTAGAGTCCTTCATGCGGCCTAGCCACTGAAGCGCTCTGTGATCAGTCTCAAGTCGAAAGTCTCTGCCAAGCAGATAATATCTTAAAGTGTCCAAAGCCCACTTTATGGCTAAACACTCAAGTTCCACAGCTGCATATCTTGTCTCTCTGGGGAACAATTTGCGGCTAATGAAAGCCACAGGTCTCTGGTCAGACCCTTCCCCTTGGAGCAGCACAGCGCCAAGACCAATGCCGGACGCATCAGTCTGCACTGTGAAGGGTTGGTCAAAGTCTGGGCTCTGCAACACTGGCTCTTGACACAGGGCCCCCTTCAGGTCATTGAAGGCCCGCTCCTGTTCTGCACCCCACTGCACTCGACTAGACCCAGACTTCCGGGTCAGGTCTGAAAGAGGTGCAGCTCGAGTAGAGAAGTCTGCCACGAACCTCCGGTACCAGCCTACCAGACCCAGGAAAGACCGCACGTCCTTTTGGGTTTGTGGCTGGGGACAATCCCGGATGGCTTGCACTTTATCTTTCTGGGGCTTGATCAGGCCCCTGCCCAGCACATATCCAAGGTACCGGAGCTCGGGTTTGACGAAGTTGCATTTCTTGGGATGCACTGTGAGTCCTGCCTTCTTGATGCGGCGTAGAACATCAGCCAGATGACGCACGTGATCCTCCCAGGTGGTGCTATAGATCACTATATCATCCAGGTATGCTCCGGCATAGGACTCCTTGCCCTCAAGTACATGGTCCATTAGCCTTTGGAAGGTCGCAGGTGCCCCCTGTAGGCCAAAGGGCATAACGAGGAAATGGAACAACCCTTGAGGGGTTCTGAAGGCAGTATAGGGCCGATCCTGCCTAGCAAGCGGCACCTGCCAATAACCCTTGCATAGGTCAAGGGTGGTGATGTAGCGTGCCTTACCCAGCCGTTCAATCAGGTCTTCAAGCCTGGGCATAGGGTAAGCATCAAAGTGTGATTGTGCATTAACTTTTCTAAAGTCTATGCAAAATCTAATTTTCCCATCTTTTTTAGGGACCAGCACAACGGGATTACTCCACTCACTGTGGGATCTTTCGATGACCCCCAGGGACAGCATCTCCTCCACCTCCTCCTTAAGTAGAGGCAGAAGACGCTCTGGGATCCTGTACATCCGCTGACGTACCGGTGTGCTATCTTTTAGCGGAATGGAGTGTTCCACTAGGGTGGTGACTCCAGGTGTCTCCCGACACAGACCCGGAGGAATGATGGCCTCCAGCTCTCTCTGCTGCTGTGGAGTTAGGTGTGCTAGGTCCAGGGGTGCAAGTGGTTGAGCAGTTGGAAAAAACTGCTCTGGAGTATCCTCTTCTTCTCCAACGGCTTGCACCATGAGCTGTAGACTGCTCTCGGGAACTCTCTCCCTCCACTCTTTAAGCAGGTTGACGTGGAAGACCCGCTTTGGTTTCTTCCGCCCAGGCATGTTGATCTCATATGTGGCAGGCCCCACCTTCCGGGTAATGGTGTAGGGCCCCTGCCACTGAGCTAGCAGCTTGTTCTCAGATGTGGGGAGAAGCAGGAGGACTTTCTGCCCCGGCTGAAGAATTCTTTGTCTGGCTTTTCTGTCGTACCAGACCTTCTGGCGGTGTTGCACTTTCTCCAGGTTGTCCCGGACCAGCTCTGTCATCTCCTCCATCTTTTCCCGCATTTGCAGGACATGGGCAAGAATGCTGTGGGTCTCCGGTGCCTTTGGTCCCTCCCAGGCTTCTTTTAGCAGATCCAGGGGGCCTCGCACTGGTCTCCCATACAGCAGTTCGAATGGAGAGAAACCTGTAGATGCCTGGGGCACCTCCCGGTATGCGAACAGCAGGTATGGTAGCCAGCGGTCCCAATCTTTGCCATTGGCTGACACGTACTTCCGTAGCATGCTCTTTATGGTTTGGTTGTAGCGTTCAACCAAGCCGTCAGTTTGGGGGTGATAGGGTGTGGTCCGTATCCCCTTAATCCCAAGTAAGCTATACACCTGCTTTAGCTTCTTGGATAAAAATGCTGTGCCCTGGTCTGTGATTATCTCTTGGGGTATCCCTACCCTAGAGAACAGCTGGAGGATGGCTTGCGCTATGGTGGTGGCAGTTACTTTGCGGAGTGGAAACGCCTCAGGGTAGCGTGTAGCATAATCACACACCACTAGAATGTACCGGTGCCCTCTTGGTGTTCTCTCAAGAGGCCCAACAATGTCCATCCCTATCCTGGTAAAAGGAACCTCAATTATGGGAAGTGGCTGGAGTGGAAATGGGCTAGTCTTGTGTTTGCTCGTGACCTGACATATACTACAGGACTTGCAATAGCCCTGAATGTCTTTGTACATGCCCGGCCAATAAAATCTAGCCGCAATTCTCTCAAACGTCTTGGTAGTGCTGAGATGACCTGACCAGGGGATACTATGACCCAGTGACAGGGCTCTCTCTCTCAGGACTGTGGGAACCATTAGCTGCTCTGCTAATTCTCCCTCTGGCTGGTGATACAACACCCCTCCATGCATCACAAAACTTTCTCCATTGAGTGACGCCTTCACACCTGTAACCACCCCATCTTTACTACTGACTTTACTACAGGCCTCTGTCAAAGAAGCACACAACACGACTGGCAGGGCGTTCTCTCTGAAAACTAGTCGGTCTATAGGGTCTATAGGGGCTTTTCTCATTCCCTCTACTTTGCTCTCTAGGTCTAGGACCACCACCAAACCCATCTGGCTTACCAGGGGCCGTGGCTCTGTGTCCAGTTTCAGCACGGAAGGTCTTCGGGCCTCGGCGGGCTGCAAGGAAGTTCTCCACCAGTACTGCGGCCTGCTGGCCAGTCTGGGGCTTGTGCTCTTTCACCCACACCCTGACTTCAGGTGACAAGGTGCGGTAAAATTGCTCCAGGATGAGGTCTTCAGCTACCTCTTCGACCGACTTCTGCTCAGGTCTAATCCACTTACGGAACGTGTCTTTCAGCCGCTGGTAGAGTTCTTTAGGAGACTCTCCCGGCCTGACATCTGGCTCACGAAATCTTTTCCTGTAGACTTCTTCATTTATTTCGTATTTTTCTAGGATCGCCTCCTTCACTCTGGCATAATCCATACTGTGGTCTATATCCATTGCGACATACGCACTGCGGGCTTTGCCACTGAGGTGCGGCACGATATACACCGCCCAATCTTCACTGGGCCAGCGATAGGCCCTAGCAAGTCGCTCAAATGTGGTGAGGTATTGCTCTATATCCTCACCTTCCACATACCTAGGAACAGCTTTTCGGGACCATGCCACTGGAGCGGCGCCATCTCTGTCCAGGTTTACATTACCTGGCAGTTGGGGCTGAAGCTGAAGTGGTGGCTGCTAATCTGGCTGTGGCTGCTGCGGCGGCAGTGGCGGTAGATCTGGCTGTGGCTGCGGTGGTGACGGTAGATTTTGCTGAGGCGACAGAGATGGTGAGCGTAGTGGCTGATTTTGCTCAACGTCGTCACGGAGCTGGATCAGTTGGATCTGCACCCCTCGCCATCTCTGCTCCTGCTTACTAGCCTCCCGTTCCTGGGACTTCAAAGTCTTCTCTAGCAGGGTGTACAACCCAGCTATATCACCTGGCTGCTCATGTTGCCTCCGCTGTGCCATCTCCGCTGTTCCACTGTCTGCCCCTTGTAGCACTTCCTCAGTCCCACTGCCCTCTGGTGGGTCACTCCGGTCCAGCCTACGCTCCATCCTGCGCCACGTGCCACGAGCCTGCGCTCGACCTCGCCCACACCTCGCACCTCTTTTTCCACCTCTTTTCTCCAGTTTCCTCTAGGGCGCCACAGAATCCCACTTCTGACACCAAATGTGAGTGACCGCCGCGGCCAGCCCACGATTAGGGATGTGGACTTTGGAGATGGTGGAAAACAGACTTGCAGGAGCAGTGGTTTACGTTTTAAATGCAAAAAGATTTATTTTCTTTCCCAATTAGGATTTTAGCAAAAGTAATAACAGCACAAAACAAAGTACTTCAAACAAAACAAAGATTCAATATCCAAAATGTAGCTCCACAGTATTACCTCTGTACACAGCTCCTCTCAGCAGGAAAGCTGTCCTTCTACCTTCACTCCCCGAATGGCACTGAGCTAGCCTCTTAAGAAGGCCTATCTATTGCCACTAATTGGCCTCATAGGGCTGACCCATGAATATGGGGAAACCAAGCACATCTGGCTCACTCTTAACAATCCTTATTTAACACATGAAATGTCTATTAAATAACACATGTATGGTTATGCTTTGAATCACCACTTAACCCAACAGTAAATAACCCTACAATGCACAGTAATTACGAACGTGAAATGTGAACATGACAAACACCCCTGTGACCTAATGCCCCGCTCCCTCCACTGGTGACACAATGTAAAAGTGACATTCCACCGCGAGCGCGCTTTCGCGATGGGACCAGTAAGTGCGTGAGCGTGAGAACAAGGAAGTGTGAGTACATGTTAACCAGTTTATGAACTCTATTGCAATGCACATGATAGATGAATGAGATGGTGGGTAAACAGTATGTATATCAGTGTAATTGAGCAACAGCAGGTGTATGCAAATATCATGTATGAATGTTGTATATCGCGACAGACCAAACAATTCACCCAACTTACGGTAAACACCCGACATCATTACAAACTTACCCAGTGGAACAAACAAACACAACAAACCCACCAAACACCCCCCAACACTCTCAACAATGTTCAGGGTTCACATATTATGTGATGATGCTATGTAATGGTGGCTGCGTGCGTGCGTGTGTGTCAATGAATGAAGTCACCGTCTCTGACTCCCGCCTGTCGCGGTAAAGCACATAAACCCGTACGGAATGTTTGTAACGGTGAGAAGGGAAATGTTCAGCTTCTCACAGGCCTGGAGGATCACAGAAAGAGGTTTTGCCACCGGGTGACGGCGCAAAATCGAGAGCACCCTAAAAAAGTGGACTTAGGCTCAGAACGAAAAATAAAAAAAGTTCCACAAAGAGGTAACTCAGCCTCTGAGTGTCCAATTTTCAAGCGGTTTGAAGCGGACTGTTGACCACACTCTCCTCCCTCTCCCGGAGGATATATAGGCGTCTAGAGGCTCAAGGCATGTCCGCTGAAGGTGACCTATTCTCGGACACATTCTGTCACATCCTGGTGCCTGTGGAGGATGTAACCAGGGGTGTAGCTGCTCAGGGCCAGTCCGCTGAAGGTGCACTGTTCTCGGACACATGTTCCTCAAATCCTGGTCCTCCTGGAGGATATAGAGGGGTCTAGAGGCTCATGGCATGTCCGCTGAAGGTGCAGTATTCTCGGACACCTTTGAGCAGGGTCCTACCCCTCTGGAGGTCTGAAAACTGTGGATTTTTTTCTAAGTCCATTTTGGTTAAACATGGGTAGGGTTTTGGTTAACCATGGGTACGAAAAAGTTGGGGGTGGTGGCGGAGGCTCCACAAAATACCCTCCCGACCGAAAACGGTCAGTCCGACGACCATGCACCTTTCTCGGACACCTTCTGAAAATCCCCCTAAGGCCTGGAGGATCACAGAAAGAGGTTTTGCCACCGGGTGACGGCGCGAAATCGAGAGCACCCTAAAAAAGTGGACTTAGGCTTCAGAACGAAAAATAAAAAAAGTTCCACAAAGAGGTAACTCAGCCTCTGAGTGTCCAATTTTCAAGCGGTTTGAAGCGGACTGTTGACCACACTCTCCTCCCTCTCCCGGAGGATATATAGGGGTCTAGAGGCTCAAGGCATGTCCGCTGAAGGTGACCTATTCTCGGACACATTCTGTCACATCCTGGTGCCTGTGGAGGATGTAACCAGGGGTGTAGCTGCTCAGGGCCAGTCCGCTGAAGGTGCACTGTTCTTGGACACATGTTCCTCAAATCCTGGTCCTCCTGGAGGATATAGAGGGGTCTAGAGGCTCATGGCATGTCCGCTGAAGGTGCAGTATTCTCGGACACCTTTGAGCAGGGTCCTACCCCTCTGGAGGTCTGAAAACTGTGGATTTTTTTCTAAGTCCATTTTGGTTAACCATGGGTAGGGTTTTGGTTAACCATGGGTACGAAAAAGTTGGGGGTGGTGGCGGAGGCTCCACAAAATACCCTCCCGACCGAAAACGGTCAGTCCGACGACCATGCACCTTTCTCGGACACCTTCTGAAAATCCCCCTAAGGCCTGGAGGATCACAGAAAGAGGTTTTGCCACCGGGTGACGGCGCGACATCGAGAGCACCCTAAAAAAGTGGACTTAGGCTCAGAACGAAAAATAAAAAAAGTTCCACGAGAGGTAACTCAGCCTCTGAGTGTCCGATTTTCAAGTGGTTTGAAGCGGACTGTTGACCACACTCTCCTCCCTCTCCTCTCCTAAACCTTCTGACCGATTGGAAACCGTGACCCGCCAGGGGAGGCACCCTGTCTCACAGGTCCCACCTCCCCACCACCGCGGTCAGCCTCCAGGCCGGGGACGCCGAGGGCTCTATGGAGCTCTCTGTCACCGCGCCGAACCCTTCTCTAGCGAGAATTTGCCCCGGATGAGTGGGGAGAGGCATATTAGTGGCTGAGGTACCTGAGAAGCACAGGTTCGAACCCCGCGAAGGGCAAGTCTCGGTGAAACCACCCATTAAAGGTGTTAGTTTCGACGAAACCACCTGAAAATCGTAGGATCGAACCCCACATGAAGCAACTCTGAGAGAGAGAAAGATTGAAAGAGAAAGAGCCTGGGAAAATATGGGGTGAGGAATTGGTGATTTGGGCGCACTGACAGGCGGAATTCTGTACCAGCACGGTGGCTTAGTGGGTAGGGAACGGCACCACAGACCTGATGAGCACAGGTTCGAAACCCGCAAAGGGTAAGATTCCAGAAAACCATCTGAGAATTGCAGGTTCAAATCCCACCTTGGTTGTGAATGACTCCCCGGTATGAAAGAAACGCTCGACACTATAAAGGAAAAGCTATACAGGGCGGAAGCACCGGACCACGATGCACATTGCATCCTTAAAAACCTACACATAATAAGCAGCTCAACACCCCGTAGTGCAACTGCGCTACACACTAAACAAACACACCACACAGTCCACTGCGCTACACACTAAACAAACACACTACACAGTGGGGCGTGGCAGAACGGTATGAATCTCCGGTTTTCATGAGGCGAACTTTTGCTGATGACTGATCGTCTGAAGGCTGTGGCGGCAAGTGAGAAACGGAGCGAGCTATCTAGAATTCAATGGCGACCTCAGTTAGACGTCCAGCAGTGCTGGGAGCTCTGTGTGTGTCTGTGGGAGCCTCATGAAGCTCACTGTGTTTGGGGGTAGTGGGCTGGGGCTGAGGGCAGAACTGGGGGTTAGGGTTAGTGCTGGGCAGTGCTGGGAGCTCTGTGTGTGTCTGTGGGACCCTCAGAGAGCTTTAATAGCAGGCAGAATTTTTGGGCCTAAAGGGAGACAAGTTTGAGCCATTGGGGCTTGCTGTGACTTAATACAGTACACAGGGCAGTGTTTGGAGCTCTCTGTGTGTCTCTCTGACCTCTGGGGACCTTTAATAGACAGCAGGCTAATTAGGCCTGTCTGGGGAGGTGTGTGTGTCTGTAGGCCTCCCAGTAAGTGAACCTAACACACTGGGCAGTGTTTGGAGCTCTCTGTGTGTCTCTCTGACCTTTGGGGACCTCTAATAGACAGCAGGCTTCTTAGGCCTGTCTGGGGAGGTGTGTGTGTCTGTAGGCCTCCCAGTAAGTGAACCCAACACACTGGGCAGTGTTTGGAGCTCTCTGGGTGTCTCTCTGACCTTTGGGGACCTTTAATAGACAGCAGGCTTCTTAGGCCTGTCTGGGGAGGTGTGTGTGTCTGTAGGCCTCCCAGTAAGTGAACACAACACACTGGGCAGTGCTGGGAGCTCTCTGTGTGTCTCTCTGACCTTTGGGGACCTTTAATAGACAGCAGGCTTCTTAGGCCTGTCTGGGGAGGTGTGTGTGTCTGTAGGCCTCCCAGTAAGTGAACCCAACATACTGGGCAGTGTTTGGAGCTCTCTGTGTGTCTCTCTGACCTTTGGGGACCTTTAATAGACAGGAGGCTTCTTAGGCCTGTCTGGGGAGGTGTGTTAGTCTGTAGGCCTCTAGTGTTTTCTAAGTCCATTTTGGTTAACCATGGGTAGGGTTTTGGTTAACCAGGGGTTTAGCTGCTCAGGGCCAGTTCGCTGAAGGTGCACTGTTCTCGGACACATGTTCCTCAAATCCTGGTCCTCCTGGAGGATATAGAGGGGTCTAGAGGCTCATGGCATGTCCGCTGAAGGTGCATTATTCTCGGACACCTTTGAGCAGGGTCCTACCCCTCTGGAGGTCTGAAAACTGTGGATTTTTTCTAAGTCCATTTTGGTTAACCATGGGTAGGGTTTTGGTTAACCATGGGTACGAAAAAGTTGGGGGTGGTGGCGGAGGCTCCACAAAATACCCTCCCGACCGAAAACGGTCAGTCCGACGACCATGCACCTTTCTCGGAACTAAACAAACACACCACACAGTCAACTGCGCTACACACTAAACAAACACACCACACAGTGGGGCGTGGCAGAACGGTATGAATCTCCGGTTTTCATGAGGCGAACTTTTGCTGATGACTGATCGTCTGAAGGCTGTGGCGGCAAGTGAGAAACGGAGCGAGCTATCTAGAATTCAATGGCGACCTCAGTTAGACGTCCAGCAGTGCTGGGAGCTCTGTGTGTGTCTGTGGGAGCCTCATGAAGCTCACTGTGTTTGGGGGCAGTGGGCTGGGGCTGAGGGCAGAACTGGGGGTTAGGGTTAGTGCTGGGCAGTGCTGGGAGCTCTATGTGTGTCTGTGGGACCCTCAGAGAGCTTTAATAGCAGGCAGAATTTTTGGGCCTAAAGGGAGACAAGTTTGAGCCATTGGGGCTTGCTGTGACTTAATACAGTACACAGGGCAGTGTTTGGAGCTCTCTGTGTGTCTCTCTGACCTCTGGGGACCTTTAATAGACAGCAGGCTAATTAGGCCTGTCTGGGGAGGTGTGTGCGTCTGTAGGCCTCCCAGTAAGTGAACCCAACACACTGGGCAGTGGTTGGAGCTCTCTGTGTGTCTCTCTGACCTTTGGGGACCTCTAATAGACAGCAGGCTTCTTAGGCCTGTCTGGGGAGGTGTGTGTGTCTGTAGGCCTCCCAGTAAGTGAACACAACACACTGGGCAGTGCTGGGAGCTCTCTGTGTGTCTCTCTGACCTTTGGGGACCTTTAATAGACAGCAGGCTTCTTAGGCCTGTCTGGGGAGGTGTGTGTGTCTGTAGGCCTCCCAGTAAGTGAACCCAACATACTGGGCAGTGTTTGGAGCACTCTGTGTGTCTCTCTGACCTTTGGGGACCTTTAATAGACAGGAGGCTTCTTAGGCCTGTCTGGGGAGGTGTGTTTGTCTGTAGGCCTCCAGTGTTTTCTAAGTCCATTTTGGTTAACCATGGGTAGGGTTTTGGTTAACCAGGGGTGTAGCTGATCAGGGCCAGTCCGCTGAAGGTGCACTGTTCTCGGACACATGTTCCTCAAATCCTGGTCCTCCTGGAGGATATAGAGGGGTCTAGAGGCTCATGGCATGTCCGCTGAAGGTGCAGTATTCTCGGACACCTTTGAGCAGGGTCCTACCCCTCTGGAGGTCTGAAAACTGTGGATTTTTTCTAAGTCCACTTTGGTTAACCATGGGTTGGGTTTTGGTTAACCATGGGTACGAAAAAGTTGGGGGTGGTGGCGGAGGCTCCACAAAATACCCTCCCGACCGAAAACGGTCAGTCCGACGACCATGCACCTTTC
Organism: Sprattus sprattus; assembly: GCF_963457725.1. Classification (NCBI taxonomy): domain Eukaryota; kingdom Metazoa; phylum Chordata; class Actinopteri; order Clupeiformes; family Clupeidae; genus Sprattus; species Sprattus sprattus. The sequence continues at coordinate 33,246,242 of NC_137928.1, read as the reverse complement.
TCGGACACCTTCTGAAAATCCCCCTAAGGCCTGGAGGATCACAGAAAGAGGTTTTGCCACCGGGTGACGGCGCGAAATCGAGAGCACCCTAAAAAAGTGGACTTAGGCTCAGAACGAAAAATAAAAAAAGTTCCACGAGAGGTAACTCAGCCTCTGAGTGTCCGATTTTCAAGCGGTTTGAAGAGGACTGTTGACCACACTCTCCTCCCTCTCCTCTCCTAAACCTTCTGACCGATTGGAAACCGTGACCCGCCAGGGGAGGCACCCTGTCTCACAGGTCCCACCTCCCCGCCACCGCGGTCAGCCTCCAGGCCGGGGACGCCGAGGGCTCTACGGAGCTCTCTGTCACCGCGCCGAACCCTTCTCTAGCGAGAATTTGCCCCGGATGAGTGGGGAGAGGCATATTAGTGGCTGAGGTACCTGAGAAGCACAGGTTCGAACCCCGCGAAGGGCAAGTCTCGGTGAAACCACCCATTAAAGGTGTTAGTTTCGACGAAACCACCTGAAAATCGTAGGATCGAACCCCACATGAAGCAACTCTGAGAGAGAGAAAGATTGAAAGAGAAAGAGCCTGGGAAAATATGGGGTGAGAAATCGGTGATTTGGGCGCACTGACAGGCGGAATTCTGTACCAGCACGGTGGCTTAGTGGGTAGGGCGCGGCACCACAGACCTGATGAGCACAGGTTCGAAACCCGCAAAGGGTAAGATTCCAGAAAACAATCTGAGAATTGCAGGTTCAAATCCCACCTGAAGCAACTCTGTCCTAAGTTGTGAATGACTCCCCGGTATGAAAGAAAGGCTCGACTCTATAAAGGAAAAGCTATACAGGGCGGAAGCACCGGACCACGATGCACATTGCATCCTTAAAAACCTACACATAATAAGCAGCTCAACACCCCGTAGTGCAACTGCGCTACACACTAAACAAACACACCACACAGTCCACTGCGCTACACACTAAACAAACACACTACACAGTGGGGCGTGGCAGAACGGTATGAATCTCCGGTTTTCATGAGGCGAACTTTTGCTGATGACTGATCGTCTGAAGGCTGTGGCGGCAAGTGAGAAACGGAGCGAGCTATCTAGAATTCAATGGCGACCTCAGTTAGACGTCCAGCAGTGCTGGGAGCTCTGTGTGTGTCTGTGGGAGCCTCATGAAGCTCACTGTGTTTGGGGGTAGTGGGCTGGGGCTGAGGGCAGAACTGGGGGTTAGGGTTAGTGCTGGGCAGTGCTGGGAGCTCTGTGTGTGTCTGTGGGACCCTCAGAGAGCTTTAATAGCAGGCAGAATTTTTGGGCCTAAAGGGAGACAAGTTTGAGCCATTGGGGCTTGCTGTGACTTAATACAGTACACAGGGCAGTGTTTGGAGCTCTCTGTGTGTCTCTCTGACCTCTGGGGACCTTTAATAGACAGCAGGCTAATTAGGCCTGTCTGGGGAGGTGTGTGTGTCTGTAGGCCTCCCAGTAAGTGAACCCAACATACTGGGCAGTGTTTGGAGCTCTCTGTGTGTCTCTCTGACCTTTGGGGACCTTTAATAGACAGGAGGCTTCTTAGGCCTGTCTGGGGAGGTGTGTTAGTCTGTAGGCCTCTAGTGTTTTCTAAGTCCATTTTGGTTAACCATGGGTAGGGTTTTGGTTAACCAGGGGTTTAGCTGCTCAGGGCCAGTTCGCTGAAGGTGCACTGTTCTCGGACACATGTTCCTCAAATCCTGGTCCTCCTGGAGGATATAGAGGGGTCTAGAGGCTCATGGCATGTCCGCTGAAGGTGCATTATTCTCGGACACCTTTGAGCAGGGTCCTACCCCTCTGGAGGTCTGAAAACTGTGGATTTTTTCTAAGTCCATTTTGGTTAACCATGGGTAGGGTTTTGGTTAACCATGGGTACGAAAAAGTTGGGGGTGGTGGCGGAGGCTCCACAAAATACCCTCCCGACCGAAAACGGTCAGTCCGACGACCATGCACCTTTCTCGGAACTAAACAAACACACCACACAGTCAACTGCGCTACACACTAAACAAACACACCACACAGTGGGGCGTGGCAGAACGGTATGAATCTCCGGTTTTCATGAGGCGAACTTTTGCTGATGACTGATCGTCTGAAGGCTGTGGCGGCAAGTGAGAAACGGAGCGAGCTATCTAGAATTCAATGGCGACCTCAGTTAGACGTCCAGCAGTGCTGGGAGCTCTGTGTGTGTCTGTGGGAGCCTCATGAAGCTCACTGTGTTTGGGGGCAGTGGGCTGGGGCTGAGGGCAGAACTGGGGGTTAGGGTTAGTGCTGGGCAGTGCTGGGAGCTCTATGTGTGTCTGTGGGACCCTCAGAGAGCTTTAATAGCAGGCAGAATTTTTGGGCCTAAAGGGAGACAAGTTTGAGCCATTGGGGCTTGCTGTGACTTAATACAGTACACAGGGCAGTGTTTGGAGCTCTCTGTGTGTCTCTCTGACCTCTGGGGACCTTTAATAGACAGCAGGCTAATTAGGCCTGTCTGGGGAGGTGTGTGCGTCTGTAGGCCTCCCAGTAAGTGAACCCAACACACTGGGCAGTGGTTGGAGCTCTCTGTGTGTCTCTCTGACCTTTGGGGACCTCTAATAGACAGCAGGCTTCTTAGGCCTGTCTGGGGAGGTGTGTGTGTCTGTAGGCCTCCCAGTAAGTGAACACAACACACTGGGCAGTGCTGGGAGCTCTCTGTGTGTCTCTCTGACCTTTGGGGACCTTTAATAGACAGCAGGCTTCTTAGGCCTGTCTGGGGAGGTGTGTGTGTCTGTAGGCCTCCCAGTAAGTGAACCCAACATACTGGGCAGTGTTTGGAGCACTCTGTGTGTCTCTCTGACCTTTGGGGACCTTTAATAGACAGGAGGCTTCTTAGGCCTGTCTGGGGAGGTGTGTTTGTCTGTAGGCCTCCAGTGTTTTCTAAGTCCATTTTGGTTAACCATGGGTAGGGTTTTGGTTAACCAGGGGTGTAGCTGATCAGGGCCAGTCCGCTGAAGGTGCACTGTTCTCGGACACATGTTCCTCAAATCCTGGTCCTCCTGGAGGATATAGAGGGGTCTAGAGGCTCATGGCATGTCCGCTGAAGGTGCAGTATTCTCGGACACCTTTGAGCAGGGTCCTACCCCTCTGGAGGTCTGAAAACTGTGGATTTTTTCTAAGTCCACTTTGGTTAACCATGGGTTGGGTTTTGGTTAACCATGGGTACGAAAAAGTTGGGGGTGGTGGCGGAGGCTCCACAAAATACCCTCCCGACCGAAAACGGTCAGTCCGACGACCATGCACCTTTCTCGGACACCTTCTGAAAATCCCCCTAAGGCCTGGAGGATCACAGAAAGAGGTTTTGCCACCGGGTGACGGCGCGAAATCGAGAGCACCCTAAAAAAGTGGACTTAGGCTCAGAACGAAAAATAAAAAAAGTTCCACGAGAGGTAACTCAGCCTCTGAGTGTCCGATTTTCAAGCGGTTTGAAGAGGACTGTTGACCACACTCTCCTCCCTCTCCTCTCCTAAACCTTCTGACCGATTGGAAACCGTGACCCGCCAGGGGAGGCACCCTGTCTCACAGGTCCCACCTCCCCGCCACCGCGGTCAGCCTCCAGGCCGGGGACGCCGAGGGCTCTACGGAGCTCTCTGTCACCGCGCCGAACCCTTCTCTAGCGAGAATTTGCCCCGGATGAGTGGGGAGAGGCATATTAGTGGCTGAGGTACCTGAGAAGCACAGGTTCGAACCCCGCGAAGGGCAAGTCTCGGTGAAACCACCCATTAAAGGTGTTAGTTTCGACGAAACCACCTGAAAATCGTAGGATCGAACCCCACATGAAGCAACTCTGAGAGAGAGAAAGATTGAAAGAGAAAGAGCCTGGGAAAATATGGGGTGAGAAATCGGTGATTTGGGCGCACTGACAGGCGGAATTCTGTACCAGCACGGTGGCTTAGTGGGTAGGGCGCGGCACCACAGACCTGATGAGCACAGGTTCGAAACCCGCAAAGGGTAAGATTCCAGAAAACAATCTGAGAATTGCAGGTTCAAATCCCACCTGAAGCAACTCTGTCCTAAGTTGTGAATGACTCCCCGGTATGAAAGAAAGGCTCGACTCTATAAAGGAAAAGCTATACAGGGCGGAAGCACCGGACCACGATGCACATTGCATCCTTAAAAACCTACCTCAACACCCTGTAGTGCAACTGCGCTACACACTAAACAAACACACCACACAGTCAACTGCGCTACACACTAAACAAACACACCACACAGTGGGGCGTGGCAGATCGGTATGAATCTCCGGTTTTCATGAGGCGAATTTGTGCTGATGACTGATCGTCTGAAGGCTGTGGCGGCAAGCGAGAAACGGAGCAAGCTATCTAGAATTCAATGGCGACCTCAGTTAGACGTCCAGCAGTGCTGGGAGCTCTGTGTGTGTCTGTGGGACCCTCAGAGAGCTTTAATAGCAGGCAGACCTGGGGACCTTTAATAGACAGCAGGCTTCTTAGGCCTTTCTGGGGAGGTGTGTGTGTCTATAGGCCTCCCAGTAAGTGAACCCAACACACTGGGCAGTGCTGGGAGCTCTCAGTGTGTCTCTCTGACCTTTTGGGACCTTTAATAGACAGCAGGCTTCTTAGGCCTGTCTGGGGAGGTGTGTGTGTCTGTAGGCCTCCCAGTAAGTGGACACAACACACTGGGCAGTGCTGGGAGCTCTCTGTGTGTCTCTCTGACCTTTGGGGACCTTTAATAGACAGCAGGCTTCTTAGGCCTGTCTGGGGAGGTGTGTGTGTCTGTAGGCCTCCCAGTAAGTGAACACAACACACTGGGCAGTGCTGGGAGCTCTCTGTGTGTCTCTCTGACCTTTTGGGACCTTTAATAGACGGCAGGCTTCTTAGGCCTTTCTGGGGAGGTGTGTGTGTCTGTAGGCCTCCCAGTAAGTGAACACAACACACTGGGCAGTGTTTGGAGATCTCTGGGTGTCTCTCTGACCTTTGGGGACCTTTAATAGACAGCAGGCTTCTTAGGCCTGTCTGGGGAGGTGTGTGTGTCTGTAGGCCTCCCAGTAAGTGAACACAACACACTGGGCAGTGCTGGGAGCTTTCTGTGTGTCTCTCTGACCTTTGGGGACCTTTAATAGACAGCAGGCTTCTTAGGCCTGTCTGGGGAGGTGTGTGTGTCTGTAGGCCTCCCAGTAAGTGAACCCAACACACTGGGCAGTGTTTGGAGCTCTCTGTGTGTCTCTCTGACCTTTTGGGACCTTTAATAGACAGGAGGCTTCTTAGGCCTGTCTGGGGAGGTGTGTGTGTCTGTAGGCCTCCCAGTAAGTGAACACAACACACTGGGCAGTGCTGGGAGCTCTCTGTGTGTCTCTCTGACCTTTGGGGACCTTTAATAGACAGCAGGCTTCTTAGGCCTGTCTGGGGAGGTGTGTGTGTCTGTAGGCCTCCCAGTAAGTGAACACAACACACTGGGCAGTGTTTGGAGCTCTCTGGGTGTCTCTCTGACCTTTGGGGACCTTTAATAGACAGCAGGCTTCTAAGGCCTGTCTGGGGAGGTGTGTGTGTCTGTAGGCCTCCAGTGTTTTCTAAGTCCATTTTGGTTAACCATGGGTAGGGTTTTGGTTAACCATGGGTACGAAAAAGTTGGGGGTGGTGGCGGAGGCTCCACAAAATACCCTCCCGGCCGAAAACGGTCAGTCCGACGACCATGCACCTTTCTCGGACACCTTCTGAAAATCCCCCTAAGGCCTGGAGGATCACAGAAAGAGGTTTTGCCACCGGGTGATGGCGCGAAATCGAGAGCACCCTAAAAAAGTGGACTTAGGCTCAGAACGAAAAATAAAAAAAGTTCCACAAAGAGGTAACTCAGCCTCTGAGTGTCCGATTTTCAAGCGGTTTGAAGCGGACTGTTGACCACACTCTCCTCCCTCTCCCGGAGGATATATAGGGGTCTAGAGGCTCAAGGCATGTCCGCTGAAGGTGACCTATTCTCGGACACATTCTGTCACATCCTGGTGCCTGTGGAGGATGTAACCAGGGCTGTAGCTGCTCAGGGCCAGTCCGCTGAAGGTGCACTGTTCTCAGACACATGTTCCTCAAATCCTGGTCCTCCTGGAGGATATAGAGGGGTCTAGAGGCTCATGGCATGTCCGCTGAAGGTGCAGTATTCTCGGACACCTTTGAGCAGGGTCCTACCCCTCTGGAGGTCTGAAAACTGTGGATTTTTTCTAAGTCCATTTTGGTTAACCATGGGTAGGGTTTTGGTTAACCATGGGTACGAAAAAGTTGGGGGTGGTGGCGGAGGCTCCACAAAATACCCTCCCGACCGAAAACGGTCAGTCCGACGACCATGCACCTTTCTCGGACACCTTCTGAAAATCCCCCTAAGGCCTGGAGGATCACAGAAAGAGGTTTTGCCACCGGGTGACGGCGCGAAATCGAGAGCACCCTAAAAAAGTGGACTTAGGCTCAGAACGAAAAATAAAATACGAAAAAGTTGGGGGTGGTGGCGGATGCTCCACAAAATACCCTCCCGACCGAAAACGGTCAGTCCGACCTACACATAATAAGCAGCTCAACACCCCGTAGTGCAACTGCGCTACACACTAAACAAACACACCACACAGTGGCGCGTGGCAGATCGGTATGAATCTCCGGTTTTCATGAGGCGAACTTGTGCTGATGACTGATCGTCTGAAGGCTGTGGCGGCAAGCTATCTAGAATTAAATGGCGACCTCAGTTAGAGCTGTGTGTGTCTGTGGGAGCCTCATGAAGCTCACTGTGTTTGGGGGCAGTGGGATGGGGCTGAGGGCAGTGCTGGGGGTTAGGGTTAGTGCTGGGGGTTAGGGTTAGTGCTGGGCAGTGCTGGGAGGGAGACAAGTGTGAGCCATTGGGGCTTGCTGTGACTTAATACAGTACACAGGGCAGTGTTTGGAGCTCTCTGTGTGTCTCTCTGACCTCTGGGGACCTTTAATAGACAGCAGGCTAATTAGGCCTGTCTGGGGAGGTGTGTGTGTCTGTAGGCCTCCCAGTAAGTGAACCCAACACACTGGGCAGTGTTTGGAGCTCTCTGTGTGTCTCTCTGACCTTTGGGGACCTTTAATAGACAGCAGGCTTCTTAGGCCTGTCTGGGGAGGTGTGTGTGTCTGTAGGCCTCCCAGTAAGTGAACCCAACACACTGGGCAGTGTTTGGAGCTCTCTGTGTGTCTCTCTGACCTTTGGGGACCTTTAATAGACAGCAGGCTTCTTAGGCCTGTCTGGGGAGGTGTGTGTGTCTGTAGGCCTCCCAGTAAGTGAACCCAACACACTGGGCAGTGTTTGGAGCTCTCTGGGTGTCTCTCTGACCTTTGGGGACCTTTAATAGACAGCAGGCTTCTTAGGCCTGTCTGGGGAGGTGTGTGTGTCTGTAGGCCTCCCGGTAAGTGAACCCAACACACTGGGCAGTGCTGAGAGCTCTCTGTGTGTCTCTCTGACCTTTGGGGACCTTTAATAGTGTAGGAATTGTTGTGTCCAGTGTTGGTCAGGAATAAAGTAGAGACTCACACGGTCGAGTAAAAGGTATAAGTAAAAGAGTTTACTGAGAGATACCAAGTACAACGATACAAAGGTACAGTTGGAGAAGGCGCGTTCTGATCAGAGAGCGGTTAGGCGGCCCTCTTATACTGTTGTGATCAAAGTGATTTTCCAACTTGCTTCAGGTTGGTCCTTTTTTGGTTGTCAGGCAGTTTCCATCAGATGGTTTGTTTATAAAAAAATGTCTGCTTGACAGTATTGACACCCTTGCCCTCTGTCTGACCCCGTGGCACGTCTAGTGCTCTAGAGACTTCAAAGGTCTCCACTGCCTCTACACTTCCTGTGCATGGGTGCGCCTGCTAACTAGGGTTATCCCCAACCCCACACTGTCCCTAATGTATATTTAAACTGGCTTACCCTTTTAATATTTTTCTATGCAGACTAACAACTGACTACTCTTAATTATTCTTACATCTCCCTCCTTTTAACCCATTTAATGGGTTAACACTAGCTTCTAGCAAACAGCATGTATCCCTAAAAATATTAAGTTATTTTAACACATACAATTTACGCTATCAACTAGGGATATCATACAAGCAAGCGCACATCAGCAGTTATGAGCCATCAAGCTGAGTCCTTCACCCGTAACCCCCGCTAGGTCTCGGGCCCCCTTCCCGGAGACTGGCCCATCCAGCATGGATTGGGTTGCTAGCGGCTTTTACTCATGGGTCTCCCGAATGACAAGCTCGGGGCTCAGGCTTGATACACACCCCATACCTTGTTATGTACTATCAATGTGTTGTTTTGTATGTTCTGTGTGGAGTGTGTTCTGGAGTGGTTGTGTCTTCTGCAAATCAGTAGTTTCCCCCATTCGCCACAGCAAAGCGTATTATGCATCAACATGAGCAGTGTCCCTAAGCAATTTTATAAGAAGAGCGTCCCCATTCTCCATCCTGCTTCACCTGTGGGGGTTTCAGAAGAACTGAGACAGAGGTTAGTTCATAAACCCCTCAGCCTCAACAGCCGAGGGGCCATACATGCTATCAAACCTATCTTTGTAATGAGCCAATGCAGTCTCAATCTCACGTTCCTGAATCATCATGGTGGACTTAAGCAACTCACGTTTCTCTGGTTCAAAGGTCTCAGCCCACTTCCAACACATCCATCCAGCCCCCTGGACCCCTTGGCCCCACTTACACCATGGATTCCCCATGGGACAATCTGGGGTGTATGGGCCAAGAGGGCAGGAGTACCCATTCCTGCTCCAGGACACTTTCAGGTACATGCTTTCTCCTCTCCCACCCATGCGTGAGGAATACACGCTCTCGGTTGTAATGAAACTCCCACCCTCGGATACTCCCTGCTCCTCCTGTCCCACCATGATCTGATTCGCCTGGTATATGGGAGGTGGATCCCTTGACCCATCTTTCTTGTTCACCGCGGCATTAATCGTTCTCTCCAGCAGGCTCCTGATACAAGGGATACAACAACAACCACACACCCCAAATACACAGATCCCTATTATCCCTCCGAAAAGTATCTGGCCAAGCAGGGCCCCCCATTTTCCGAAAGTTTTCTCCAGCCATTTTTGCAATCCATCACCTACCCCCGATTGCTGTTTTAGCTCTGCCGCCAGAGCCCTCAATTTACCCAGGCTTTTTGTCAGCTTACCATCTGGGGCAGTGTTGTTGGTGATGATAATACAACATGTTTCTCCGAACATTGCACACACCCCACCCTCCTTAGCGAGAATCATATCCAAGGCCATTCGGTTCTGCAGGGTCATCAGGGAGGTTTGAGCCAATTGTTCGTGTATTGCGTCTATTGCCTCGGTGGTCAGATTGGCCAGGCGTTGAACATTATAGTGGATCAAATTAATTCTGTTTACATTTTTATTCACCGTCACTGGGAAGATGGCATGCCATATTGGGAATGATTCTAAACCAGCCAGGGCCTCGTCCGCTAATTTATATCTACTTGGGATGCCTCTGGCCTGGCCTATATCGTCTATCCACACCCCATCAGGATTCCTCCCTTCCTGAGTCCGATCTAGTATGGCCTCCCTTCTACGTCTACGTTTTGGCTGGGCGACCTGACCAATGTCTGCATCTGTGTGTAATTCTATTGGCGGGACTAAGGCGACCAGTGCACATATTCCCTGCCAGTTTGGTGGTAGAAAATTGTACAAAGTGCTTTCCCCACAATACCACCATACATCTGCTCGAGCTACGGTCAACCTAGCGACCAAGTCCATATTGGTGAGGTCTATTTTTTCCCCGCAGTATGCCTCTATGTCAGTGCCATTTTTAGTCAATCCTTTACCCCAGCTCGCCGTATTCTTATTGATTATGCATGTTGCGTTTGGTTCTATTGTGGGATCAAACATTGGTGGTTCCACCCCTTTGGGAGCCATAGGATAGTATTTTTCCCATCCCGTACAGTTTCTGCTTGGATTTTCTTCTGACATTAGGTTTAGCATGCATTCTATGTCTCGCCCCTGCGCCCCATCGTGAGTGCGGTCTTCAAACGCGGTTTTTACCATCCATGGGTTAGGTCTTGCTTTCGAGCATACTATGCAATTTCCCCCTCTGGCTTGTTCGGCTGCTTCCACCATTCTATTTACCCATACATTCTTATCTTTGTATCCAGTTTCTACCGCAATCTTGTCCTGGTAACTAATTTTATCCGCCCTTAACTTCTTCACTAACTCTAATTGGTCTTCCCGTGCTTTGTTTGCAGTGGAATTTCCCAAATTCAGCCGTATAATTCCCATGCTATCATCCCCTGCCTGGTCTACCCCCAATATTATGTACATTGTGGGCACCATGGGTCCAGATTTCTTGTTCCCTTTTACCTGGCATCGGTCAGAATGCCACTCAGTGAGTGGCCATGGGTTCTCTAGTCCCCGTTGTATGGTTACCACAATTGGGTTCATTCCTTTCCCTCCCCTGTTTGTGTAAGCTCCCCTGCTTATAGCGATCTTTTGCTTCATGTTCCATCTCTCGTCCCCTGCCTTCAAAAATGTCCCTGTCCATGTGCTGTCAGGCCCAGTCCACCACCACACATCTGCCCAATTCGGGCACCATGATTGGGAGGGAACATTGGTACCTCTTCTTCCCATCCCTGTTTTGTAATTTAGGTGAGAGCAGCCATACACGTCGTATCCCCGGTAGCTGAGTGGATTACTCCCGCAGTTGATTACATCACACAAGTCGAATTGAAAGACATTTTCTATATCTGTGTCTACTGTGAGTATGACATTAGCCCCGCACAGATCTTTGGCCTTAGTTTGCTTTAGCAGTATTATCAGAATTATCAGTAACACTTCTAACCAGAGCACAATGTGCAAAATGGTGCCAGTTTTCATCGTTCTCTCGATCAGTTTTAACTGCTCGATCTGAAATTTGTGTGATTATGTGCGGTCCTGACCACTTTGGGCTCGCCCAGCCTTTTCTTTTGTTTACCTTCAGGTACACTCTGTCCCCCACGTTTGCCGGTCTTTGTCTCTCATCTTCTTCCTGTTGGTTCCCCTTTACCTGCTGGGAAATAAGGTTAATCATATGTCCGAGTATGTTCATATATTCGGACACCTGCACCTCCTTATTCCCGTAGTCCAAGTACTGTGCCCGGGACTCGGTAAAAGGCATTTTTCGCCCTGTCAATATCTCATTGGGCGACAGACCTGTGTCTTTGTGCTGTTCTCGCCTAGTAGCTGTCAAAACCAGCGGTAAAGCTTCTGTCCATTCCATTTCATGACCCAACATTGTTCTGGCCAATCTTTCTTTCAGTACTCTGTTTGCTCTCTCTACCAATCCCTGGCTTTCAGGTTTGTATATGGAGCCAAACCTATGTGTTATGCCTAACATCTGTTCTGTTTTTTGCAATAATTCATTTTTGAAGTGTGTGCCATTATCTGAGCAGATCTTACTAGGCACCCCATATCTGGGTATGATTTCCTCCGTTAACCACTTAACTACAGAGCTGGCGTCTTCCTTTTTCGTCGGGTATGCCTCTATCCATCTGCTGTACCTGTCCACTCCTACCAGCATGTATCTGTACCCTTTCCTTGTTCTCATGTCCCGGCCCATGTCAGTGTAATCAATGCAAATTTCTTTCCATGGGCCCGGGGGCATAGGAAATTTCAGCAACGGATGTGGCAGCGTTTTCTTTTGATTCAACCTGTTGCATGTGGTGCATTCAGCGCGATAATTCTGTATGTGTTGTCTCAGGTTGGGGCACCACCATCGTTCTCTTATGGTCTCATACATTTTTTGTTCTGCTGTATGAGTTGGCCCGTGTGCCGCTTCCATCTCGTGCCCCAGCATGTGCTTTGGTATAACTAGCTTGCCCATAACATTTCTCCATAGCCCGTATGGTTCCCCTCTCTCCGGCACGCATACCTGTTTTATGGCCCCCAAACTTAACCATTCATCTTTCTCCAACATGCTACAAGCTTCCTGTGCTTCGGCCAACAACACAATCTCGGCACTTGGTTGTACCTTGTTACCCTCCCACCAATGTTCATAGAATTCTCTTGCCTGCACCCCTTCAGCTGTTACGGTTACCTTTTCTGGTCTGACTGCCTTCTGTTCTGTCTGTTTCCCACTACGCAGCTGGACCCCCTGTAACGGATATCCACACCCCTGTTTTGCAGCTATATCTGCGGCTGCATTACCCATGCCTTCCATGGTTGGCAGTGAGCTGTGTCCTGCTACCTTAATGACCCCTACTTCCCTAGGTAACTGCACTGCTTTTACCAGTTCTTTCAACAGTTTTTCGTGTTTCACTGGTACTCCGGCTGCTGTGAGGAATTTTCTTCTCAGAAAAGCTGGGCCATCATGTAGTATCGCCGCATGTCCGTACCCTGAGTCAGTGTATATGTTGATTCTTTTGTCTTTGCCTATTATCAGAGCCCTGATAAGTCCTGTTATCTCTGCCGACTGGGCCGAGGCGGGTTGCTCAATCTCGCTGGCTTCCAGTACTCGTGTTTCTCCTTCGCCCAACCACTCAACTACTGAATACCCAGCCCTGTTGCCCTGTTCTCCCTTGTATGAACACCCATCTGTAAAAAGCTCCATGTCTGGTTTGTCTATAGGTGAGGGGTAGAGTTCAGCCCTGAGCTTACTGTCATGATCCACCTGTCGGGCGCAGTCATGAGGCTCCAATGTTCCCCCATTAATCCCTATTGCCATATTTGCTCGGTTGTTCTTTGGAGTTTTGAACACCAGGTTTGGTTGTTTTAAGGTGTGATCAATCTTGATCTGGCGAGTGGCTGAGAAAAAGAATGCTTCGGAGGCGAGTAGTGCTGTCACTGTGTGGTTTGTGTTTATGTTCAACGTGTGCCCTAGTACTATGTGCGATGTTTTATTGACGGCTCTAGCTAGAGCTGCCATGAAGCGGAGGCAGGGGGGTTTTCCTGTCTCAACCGCATCCAGTTTGCAACTGTAGTAAGACAGTACTTTTCTCGTCCCCCTTTCTTGTTGGTACAATACTGCATTTACTATCCCATCAGTTTCTGCCACATCCATTTCAAAATCTTTTTGGTAGTTTGGAGTAGCTAAGTGAGCGGCTGAGCTCAGCCGATTCTTTACTCGTTGGAACACCTGCTCTCTCACCCTGGTCCATGTTACCTTCTTCTTCAATTCCCTCGCCCCTACCTCATTCACCATTTCTCGGAGTGGCTGTGTGAGGGTAACAAACTCAGGCACATAGGACCGGCTGTAGCCACATAGCCCCAGGAATCCTAGCATGTCCTGCACTGTCACTGGCCTGCCAAACTTCATTATCGCATCCCTGTGCTGCCCAGATATGCTAGTCCCTGCTCCCTCCACTATGCGCCCCAAGAACTCCACAGACTTTCTGCCCAGCTGGCATTTTTCTCTTTTGACTTTGAATCCTACTTTGGCCATGGCTTGTAGTAAACTCTCAGCCGCCTCTAAGGATTCCTCCGGGGAAGGGGAGGCCAGAAGAAGGTCATCTGCGTACTGCACCAGGGTAGTCTTCCCCGGGAGTCGGACTGTTTTCAGTATCTGGTTCAGAGCTTGATTGAACAGCCCTGGACTGTCTTTGTAGCCCTGCGGTAGTCTGTTGTATGTGTACGTCTGTCCCTCAAACTGAAATGCAAACCATTGTTGGCCTTCTTTTGCTAATGGTAGGCAGAAAAATGCATTTGCTAGATCAATCACACTGAAATATTTCTGTTTGGGGTGGAGTGCCCCCAGTGCAACATCTGGGTCGGGTACTGGTAGAGACAGCGACTCTGTTGTTTTGTTTATCAGCCGTAAATCGTGAACCATTCTCCACCCCTTGCCCCCTGCTTTGGGTACTGGTAGGATAGGGGTGTTCCATCTCATCCTACCACATTTTCTCAGTACTCCTGCCTCTACTAGTCCCTCCACAGTGTCCCTTATTCCCTCACTTTGTTCTGTCTTTAATGGGTACTGTGATCTGTATACTGGCCTGGCCCAAGGTTTCAGTTTCAGAGTGACTTCTCCCGCTAGTCTTCCTACATCGTGCCCGTGTTTTGTCCATAATTTGTCGGGTATTCTGGCCAGCATTACCTTGGCTCCTGGATGATCTGCATTTTCACCTTCTAGTTCTCTAGGGTGATAGACTCTCTCACACACCCCCTGATCTCTGGTTTCAACAGCGAATGTTAGCAGTGTGCCATCGCTTGAAATCTGACGCAACTCGTCAATTTTTGAGAAGGTACTCGCATCTGCCCGTTTCATCATTCTGTTAAGTGACACTGGTTTGTGTCCTTCTGCCACAGCTAGGGTTATATGTGGGGTATATTCCTCCACACTACCGATCCAATCCATTTGTTCCGGCCGGAGATGGACCCTAGCAGCAATACCCTCTGGTCCCACCACTATTTCGCCTATCTCGAGTTCCTCCTCTGTCCCTTCTTTCAATGTATCCCACCGCTGATCATATTCATAATCCGTTCTCACGGTGTAATTGTATGTCATGTGGAATGGGTCACTGGGCTCCCTGTACTTGTCAAGCCCGGGGATGTGAGGCTTCCATTCTTGGTATTGCCTCATCAACCCTGGTGTGTATTCGTCGTGTGTAAGCCTAGTCCAATATACCTCTACCATGTGCTTGTCTTCTGGGTCTGGTATGTTTGGCTTATAGACTAACACTTTGAATTCGTCGTCGTTGTCCATTCCTAAGTCGTTGGGCATTCCTAAATCGTTGAGCATTCCTAAATCGTTGGGCATTCCTACGCTCAAAAACTGCCCCTGATGTAACCTTCTTTTTCCAGGCCACTCTACACTAAGACCCTCCTTAGTGCACCATATGCTCATTCCCATCTTTACCATGATGTCTCTGGCTAAAAGATTCACAGGGCAATTTTCAGCAATTATCACTTGTATTTTAATTTTTTGTCCTTCGAATTCTATGACTATCGGTTCAGTGTACGGCTGTTCTTCCACTATCCCTGAGAACCCCACGGTTTTCAATGATTTTCCTGACAATTCTACCCCTTTTGGTTTTAATCTGAGTGTGGTTGCGGTTGCCCCTGTGTCTACCAAAAAAGTAATCTGTTCATTTCCAATTTTTCCAATTATCATCGGGGGTTCCCATGCTGGGGTAGCGTCAAGACGGGGTTCCCTAGGGCCCCGTCAACAGTCACCACCGTACATACAGCCCCAGAAGTCCCCGTCCCCGGAATACGCCTGGACGTTCCCCTGAGCCTGATTATATGCTTGCCAGCCCCCCCTCTTGGGTCCCTGTTGTCCCCCTCTCCCTCTTGCCATGTTCTGTGGCGGCTGTCTGCCCCGTCCCTCGTTACCACCCTTGGCTTCGTTTGTCTCCCCGTGTTGCCATGGGTTATATGGGTTTGGACCAGGTGCGTATCCTCTGCCTCTTCCCTGGCCTCCCTGACTACCACCTCCCCTACCATAGTCTCCCCCAAACATATCCCCTTGACCCATGCTTGAGGGACAGTTGTAGCTAAGGTGTCCGTATTGTCTACACACAAAACACATCCTACTCTTTGGGTCTACTGGCACCCTCCGAGGGGGGTTCTGCCAGTTTTGTCCAGGTCCAGCTTGGACCAACTGAGTGGTTCCCACTAACTCTTTAGCAGTTCCCTTGGTTACTGCTATCTCAAGGATTTTTCCCAATTTCTCGAAAACTTTGTTGCCCTGGGTGCTGTCAGCCGTCAGCTTCTTATCTTTTTCTGTCTGTCTGACCCTTTTAACTACAAAATCCATGTTTTCCATCCATAGTCCTTTCTCCATTGTTTTAAGGCCCACTATCTCTGCTAGCTTAGCCTGTGCTGGTTTGGGTAACCCCGCCATTACTCCCAATCTGAAATGCTGCAGTGCTAGTTCTGAATAGTCTGGTCGCATCCCTGTTTTTACTTCCCAAATGCTCCATGCCCGGTCCACAAACTCATGTATGTCTTCTTCGTCTTTCAATCTGATGGTGGCCAATGCGTCTAGTTCTAGTTTTGTTGGGTAAATTTCTTTCAGTGTGCTCCAGAAATATGGGCGATGCTTATCGAACAACTCATCGTCTCCTGCATTTTCACACCTGCTCTTTTTTTCACATTGTCCTAGCGCTGTCTCCGCTCTAAGCTTTAACAACAGGCTTCGGATGTCTTTTAGGGCCAGGCTGTCCTGGCAGGTCTGTCTCTCGAATTCTGCTATCCAAGGTTCCGCTCCTTTGTGCAAGGGAGGCAACCTTTTTATCATAATCTCCATGTCTTTAAAGCTCCAGGGTGTGTAACTTTCCTCCCCCTTACTATTCACCAACACAGGGGCCATCATGTGGGCAGGGGACTGTTTTCCAGCATTACTCTGTTCATACATACGGTATGCGCTTCGCAACGGGCTGTGGTTATGTTTACGGTTCCTGCTATGGTCCCTCTTTGATGAGCTCTGTGCACTCTTCCTCAGTACCTCCATTACCCTTTTCTCGCTGTCTTTCTGTTTTTTGCACCTTTCTTCTACTCTCTTCCGTATACCCAAGTGTTTAGATGAGTTCCCTTGGCCTGGGGGTTTTATCTCTATTCCTCCGCTATCCCCCTCTGAAGAGCTCCACTCTTCCTCCCCACTACCTAGAGGTGTAAGGGGATACTCTCCAGTAAGCTCCATGTCTACGGAGTCATACCTCGATTGGCTCTCTTTCCAGTATAGCCCATCTAGTCTGTCTTTTGTCCTTCCTACACTCTCACT
This sequence comes from Sprattus sprattus, assembly GCF_963457725.1. Taxonomy (NCBI): domain Eukaryota; kingdom Metazoa; phylum Chordata; class Actinopteri; order Clupeiformes; family Clupeidae; genus Sprattus; species Sprattus sprattus. The sequence continues at coordinate 33,229,567 of NC_137928.1, read as the reverse complement.
CCGGCCTCTGTACATACCCCGTTCCTGTCTATGACTTTCTTCCAATCCTTGTTGAACTCTGCGTTCTTTGTTAAGGACTTTTGACAACTGATGAAAATCTGCTGCAAGTTTTTCATTGTTTTGCCTGCTCTTTCTGAGCTCTTTTTCCAATTCTGTGAATTCTGTCTGCTTTCGACTGTTGCTTCTTGACACTGGTGTGCTGTGCTCTATTTTAACGGTGTGTGCTCCTTTCTGGTCCTTTTCTGATCCAATCCCTCCAACAACTCCTGAGTCTGCTACCTCTTTCCCTATCATGTTTGTGTCTTTTTCCTCTCCAGTCTGTCTCACTTCTGTTACGGCAACTTTTTCCAACAAAGTAATACCTATCTTTTGTGTTTTTTCTAGCTCTTTCATTAATACCTTATGCATCTCCCGGTTTGCAACAGTATTTTCTGCAGCCACCTGCATAGCATCTTTGGCCATTCCTAAACTGTCACACACCGCATTATAATGCAACTCCTCTCTCTTTTTCAGTACATCTTCCTCCTCTGGGGTGTTCACAATCTCAAATGAACTTAAACTTATTATTCCCAATGGGGCTTGTATATTTGGCTGTGCCTGAGCACCGAGGGCTACATATGGTGGTGGTGCACTTGGTAATTTGAGGTATAGTGCTCCTGGCGCGGGTAGTCCTAAATCCAGCTGACTACTCATTTTCTCTGCCATTCTTTTGTCTGTGTCTCCTTCATCTTTTTCTCTAGCTGCCAGTGTCCACCCCATTGTCACTGCACCCATCAGACTCAACAGTTCTGTCCTCAGCTTACTTTCATTGTGCAACTTTTCTCTTGCCCTGACCTTCCCTACTTTTTGTTTCTCAATCATACTCTTCAAAATCTCCACTTCTGTCGCTGATTTTAGTCTTAACTCTGCCAGTTTCTGAACAGTCAGCCCCGCAGCCTCCTCATATTCTGGAAGTGTTTTAGACCTGACCCATTCGCTCAAAATTTTCTCCATGCCCTTGGTTTTGATGTCTGCTATGCCTCTTGTCTGAGTCCTCAGTAGCTGTGCCTTCACTTCCTTCCACATTTCGCCTACTGTCTTTTCCTTCTGTTCTGCCATGACTACCCCGTTGAACTGCTTAGGCACGATCTCCCGTGGATTACTAACGTCCCCTAACGTGGTCAGTACGTGACACCCGCCAAGAAACCCAAAGGTACAAAGTACTTCAACCTCCTCAAGCCTAGGTATAGTGATTCGTTCTCCGTGGACTACCAATGTGCCAAGGTCAACGTCTCCTGCCTTAAATCTCTTAAAGGGTCTCTCCTCCTTTTGAGCCCTGACTGTTTTGCAATCAAAAACTGGTACTGCGGAAAACTTTATTTCTTTTATCCACTCTCCTGGAACTTCTAGACAGTTTTCTCTGCCCTGCAAGTCTTCAAACTTCCCTAGGGCCACAGACCACTTTACTGCCGCTGGGGTGAAAGTATAACTATCTCTGGACCTCTCCAAATAGTCCCTTTTTTGCTCCGAGAGCCCCCCTTCTGCTAACCTCCTCTCAACTCTTTCCAACAAAGACCTGTGGAGATTGTTGTTCTTTTCAATTTGTGAGAGACTGTCGTATGTCAGGGTTAAACAATCGTTCTCGTTTGCCCAGAGTTTCTCTGCTTCTGTTCTAATGACCTGTTCTATGTCTTTAGCTTGACAGGGGTATGTCGCCTCTAACCATGTGTTCCCTGACAGACCAGTCTCCCTTGGCCAACTAGTCACAAATTCTGTGTGGGACTTATAGAAAGCAAAAACCTCTTCTTTACTATATGTGTGACCAAACGGGAGTTTCCACCACCTATTTTCACTATTTGGTTCTATCTTTCTCTCTATTGCTTTAAAGTCAATGTTTGCCATAAGGCAGTAGATGCACTAAAACAACAATAACACTCAAAAATAGCACAATAGTGAATTATTGCAGTGTCACATTAAAATATCATAGTATCCCAGCCGGCACGCAGTCAAATTACACCCTTCAGGACGAAACAACACCCTCCCCTGCGCGTAGGGGTGTTGTTCGCCCTGTCGGGAATTTATTTTTGGATAATGACCTCCGGACAATACATCATTTACATAAATGCATATGGCTTCTTCAATGCTTTACTAAATGAGAGCAAGAGGGGTCTGAGGAAGGTACAAGAGCATAGCCACATTTTTACCTGAATTCTCTTACTTTCACAGATTTGAACCAGGGTATATTTTGGTAACTTCTTTCAATCTGAATTGAGAACACAATTTTGCCAGTAAACTATTAACACAACATTACTTGAAATTAAATATTTTGAATGGAGCAAGTTACTGTAAACAGTCATATGTGACCTGATCCAGCAAAATGAGTCACAGTGACCAAGAACTCAAAATTGAGATATTGGTATCTTTGGAAAGATGTGACAATAAGCTTTTAAATGATATATTGGTCAAAGTCCTATCTTAAACGGTTGTGAAGTTACATTAATTTGAATGATGGTGTGGCAGCACCTTTTTCCAACTGAAAACCCGAGATAATCGCATTTTAGTTTTCCGTCCGTTTTTTGATGACCTCTTCAGTAATCCTTGGCATCCAGAGCTGCACCCAGTGTTTTTACAACATGATTTTACTTAAGGCATTTAGATACTTAGAAAAGGCTATTAAATTGGACTGAAACATCAATTATTTCAAAATATTTATTACATATTATTCAATATTTATCAAAAAATTAAATAATAATTTAAGGCGCGTTTTACAGAGATTCAATTCATTTAAATTCAATACAATTCAATTCAGCTGATTTGACAGACTCATGTCCAAAACAACAAAAGACAGAACAGATATATATTAAAAAGGACTATAAAAACATAAGTAGATCAAATGTCACATACAAACATACATACATTTTAGGTACAATAGTGTGCCCTCAGTCTGAATGTGTAACAGGAACATTGATGAATACCTCCAAAGATTGTACAGACAATATTTTCGCTTTAAAGCCTTTGAGACAGTGGCAAAATGTCAGTGTGTGTGTGTGTGTGTGTGTGTGTGTGTGTGGCAGAGAGACATTGACTATTATATACATGTATCTACATAGAGAGAGAGAGAGAGGGAGACTGAGAGAGTCAAAACAGACATACTACATTTTCGCTTTAAAGCCTTTGAGAGAGTGGCAAAATGTCAGTGAGTGAGTGTTCAGTGTGTGTGGGTGTGTGTGTGTGTGTGTGTGTGTGTGTGTGTGTGTGTGTGTGGCAGAGAGACATTGACTATATACATGTATCTACATAGAGAGAGAGAGGGAGAGAGAGAGAAAGACTGAGAGAGAGTCAGTCAGGCGTCGAAAGGTCACAAGACTCACCACACGATGTTCTGATAAAACAAAGTAGAGAAAGGATTGCTTAATTTCTGTATCAATGCACTGTTTTCAACATCTCAGTTTTTTTAATGCTGTTGTAATCGGTAAAGGTAGATCTACTTATTATGTTTTTTCAGCATAGGCTTATTTGCAACATAGGCTTATTTACATAATTTCAGCACACAAATGCTCAGTGATAAGCAAGGATGTAGTGGTAGCTAAACGCAAGTAAACACAGTTTATCCACATCTTAATAGAGTTTATGTGCCAAATGCAACTATTAACATTGCCAAATCCCACTGCATTATCCTGATTTAAGATTTAACCCACCTGGCCTGGAAGCCATCAGACTATGATAAAGATTAAGTTTAAAAGTATACAGGCCTTACAGGATTAATATCACAGCAATAACCTTCCATCATCAAACATGTTCTGCATGTCTTTTTAAACATCTGATTCTGCATAGCCTACTACATTTACCCCCCTCTTATTGTACCACTACGACATTGGAGAAGTCACCTACCTCTTGCCTTAATTGCGCTTTCATAAGCACGGAAAACTGTCGCCTTGGTGTAATGAGATGGCAGCAACTTCACATCGAAACGTTTATACCCGGGAATGCGACCAGGGAGAACCAATGCGTGAAGCTCTGCGAAGTTCACGATGAACGAAACAACACGGCAGATGTCGTCATGTGTGAGCAGTCTCTGATCTCTTCTCTGGCGACCTCCAGACTTTTTAACTCGTGGGGTCAAGCCGTGTTCCTTGTAGTGTTTCAGTAGAGCTGTCAGTTTATTCTGGCTGATGCTGAAATTAAACGGGAACATCACGTAAGCTACTGTCAGTAAAATCAAGAACATACTTCTGATCAGTCGCATAAGTGTAATGGTTGTAAAGCTAGGCCTACTTACCAATGTAGGAACTTGAATGTTTCACGGCAAATTCTTCTTCCATCCAAGAAATATTCCGACCTTTGATGTTGACGCTCTCGTTGGATTTTCTTCGTCGAACAAGTGAATTTATCATTCTGGAAGTGACAGCTGATCTTCCCCAGAAGAATTAGGTCTTTCTCGTATTCAGAAAGAGACGCCATTGATAATCGAAGGTCGAAAACAAAGTCCTCCTCGAAAGATTTAAAACACTCTTGCCCATTGTTTAGTTTACAACCTTTGCAAGTAAACGCACACATTTTTGTGATCTCATCTTCTTGGTTTTCAAACAACGTACCCACACACACTGCTTCACAGGTCGACATAACCCTCTCCACCTCGCCTATGTCAGTGACAGGCTGCTCGCTCGAGAAGTCCTCAATGTTGTTGTCGTCGCCGCCGTCGTCGCCAGTATGGGTAGCAGGCTCCAAAGTCGGTCGTGAGTCAAAGTCACTGTCTTCATCGCTGTCAGTGTCATCAGATGCCACATCAATACATCCAAAGTAGTCATTCACCAGCTTTATCCAGTCTTCTTGGCCAGCAGCACAGCGCAAATTAGAGGCGCCAACGGAGTTTAACGCATTAGCTATTTCACATTCTTTAGATGACGACATTACCAAACACACGGTATGGCACACTTTACCAAACACACGGTATGGCACACTACACTATAAAAATGACAAGGTTGAATACAAAGTATTAAGTGAAACGCGAACTTTTTGAGGAGATATTTTGGAGTAAATGTTGCTAGCATTAGACTACAGTAGCACTGCTAATCTGACAGGATGGTAGGTGGACCAATCGCGTCGCACAAGGCTGTAAACAGGGCTTCCTATTGGCAACTGAGGAGGCTCTGTGAACATTTTGATAGGTTTAATAAGAAAGGACTTGACGTTTTCACACCATATTTGGATAACTGAGAGCATGACGTTTCAGGGGATATCAAAACATAGGAAAATCCTCGTGCGAAATCCTTGGTCGAGCCGGCTGGTAAAACAGCGTTATTCGAGACATTCTTTGTAAGATTAAGAGTTCAAGTCAACCTAAACAGCCATTTAAGTGCATTTTCGCAATTACTGTGATGATGAAACTTTGGGAGATTAATTTTGAAGACCTTTTCTTTCATATAAGGTAAAAAAAAAAAAATCAATATTTTCAATGTTTCTTACTGTAAACGGCCATATCTCAAAATAGTACGTTGCGACTTCCGACTCATTTCGCCAGAGCGGGTCACATATTAAGATTAATTAATGAAAGAATTATACTTACTGCGGTTTGTATGTCTGTTGCCAACCTTTTGAAGTTTTCACTATTTGGATTGGTTAAACGAGTATCAAAGGTAGCATCCAATGTTAAACTTATTGAGGACTCTCCTACAAAAAAGTAAAAAAATGTTTTTGCCAAGTGTAAAATAAAGAGATTACATATAGCTCTGAACTTGGCTGATACATACCTGGTGCTGTTGTGGTGGTGCTGGTTCTAGTTGTAGTCGTAGTCGTGGTCGTAGTTGTGGATGTAGTTGAGGCTGTTGTTGTTGCTGTTGTTGCAGGAGCTGTTGGTTGTATTATTGTATGAGCTATTGTGGTTGTTGCAGGAGCTGTTGTTGTTGTAGTAGCTGTTGTTGTAGTAGTAGCTGTTGTTTCAGGAGCTGTTGTTGTTGTAGTAGCTGTTGTTGCAGGAGCTGTTGTTGCAGGAGCTGTTGTTGTTGTAGTAGCTGTTGTTGCAGGAGCTGTTGTTGCAGGAGCTGTTGTTGTAGGAGCTGTTGTTGTTGTAGTAGCTGTTGTTGCAGGAGCTGTTGTTGCAGGAGCTGTTGTTGTTGTAGTAGCTGTTGTTGCAGGAGCTGTTGTTGTTGTAGTAGCTGTTGTTGCAGGAGCTGTTGTTGCAGGAGCTGTTGTTGTTGTAGTAGCTGTTGTTGCAGGAGCTGTTGTTGCAGGAGCTGTTGTTGTAGGAGCTGTTGTTGTTGTAGTAGCTGTTGTTGCAGGAGCTGTTGTTGCAGGAGCTGTTGTTGTTGTAGTAGCTGTTGTTGCAGGAGCTGTTGTTGCAGGAGCTGTTGTTGTAGGAGCTGTTGTTGCAGGAGCTGTTGTTGTAGGAGCTGTTGTTGTTGTAGTAGCTGTTGTTGCAGGAGCTGCTGTTGTAGTAGCTGTTGTTGTTGTAGTAGCTGTTGTTGCAGGAGCTGTTGTTGCAGGAGCTGTTGTTGTAGGAGCTGTTGTTGATAAAGCTGGTGGTTGTATTATTGTATGAGCTATTATGGTTGTTGCAGGAGCTGTTGTTGTTGCAGGAGCTGTTGTTGCAGGAGCTGTTGTTGCAGGAGCTGTTGTTGTAGGAGCTGTTGTTGATAAAGCTGGTGGTTGTATTATTGTATGAGCTATTATGGTTGTTGCAGCTGTTATTGCAGGAGCTGTTGTTGTTGCAGGAGCTGTTGTTGTTGTAGTAGCTGTTGTTGCAGGAGCTGGTGTTGTAGGAGCTGTTGTTGATAAAGCTGGTGGTTGTATTATTGTATGAGCTATTATGGTTGTTGCAGCTGTTATTGCAGGAGCTGTTGTTGTTGCAGGAGCTGTTGTTGTTGTAGTAGCTGTTGTTGCAGGAGCTGGTGTTGTAGGAGCTGTTGTTGATAAAGCTGGTGGTTGTATTATTGTATGAGCTATTATGGTTGTTGCAGCTGTTATTGCAGGAGCTGTTGTTGTTGTAGGAGCTGTTGTTGTTGTAGTAAATGTTGTTGTTGTAGTAGCTGTTGTTGCAGGAGCTGTTGTTGTTGCTGTTGTGGTAGGAGCTGCTGTAGTTGTAGTACAGCTGTAGTCTCCAATGGTGTTGTTGCAGACTGAGTTTGGACCACAGACCGATGGGGTCTCAAGGCATTCATTCACATCTAAAAACATGAGTTCAACAGTGTTGCTCTGAAAACAATGGTAGATGCAATTTTGAAAGGTAGACATCTAAAGCATTTATGTTTTCATTTACCTCTGCACTGATTGCTAAGACTTATGGATTGGTTTGCATTGGTCACTTGATATCCACTCAGGCAGGAACAGTTGTAACTTCCATTGTAATTGGTGCAGTTGGAGTTGAGCCCACACACGTTTGATATCTCAACACATTCGTTTGTATCTGAAAAAGGGTACCATGGAAAAAAATGCTTACTGCAGAAAAATGTGTTTCGATGTGCCAATGTGCTTTCAACGCTTTATAAAAACAACCAGGATCAGTGACATTAAATACACTCTGGCATGTACAGTTGAAGTCTCCAATGGTGTTGTTGCAGACTGAGTTTGGACCACAGACCGATGGGGTCTCAAGGCATTCATTCACATCTTAAAAACATGAAGTGAACTACAGTATATTTAAAAAGAAAATGGCTGTCAAGCCTACAGCGGGGAAAATAAGTATTTGAACCACTGGCAATTTTACAAGTTTGGCCTCTTGCAAAGAAATGTGTGATCTATAATTGTACTGGTAGGTGTATATTATCAGTGAGAAACAGAATATCAACAAAAAAATCAAGAAAAATGATTTTTTTTTTAACATTTATGACTTTATTTGCATTTGATGCAAAAAATAAGTATTTGAACCCCCAAAGCTGACTGACAAAAATGACTTAGTACTTGATGGAATAACCCTTGTTGGCAAGCACAGACATCAGACGTTTCTTGTAGTTGGTCACCAGGTTTACACACATCTCAGGAGGGATTTTGGTCCACTCCTCTTTGCAGAGCCTCTCCAAATCCTTAAGGTTGCGTTTTCAATGGGAGGGAATGAGGGAATGAGGTTCAAGCCCAATATTCCACGTTACATGGCCCCATCCATAGTCCCCCTGATGCGGTGGAGTCGTCCTTTACCCTTGGCAGAGAAACAGCCCCAAAGCATAATGTTACCACCTCCATGCTTGATGGTGGGTATGATGTACTCTTGGGGTCATATTCAGCATTCCACCCCCTGTCGAACACGGCAAGTCGAGTTGATGCCAAAGAGCTTGATTTTGGTATCATCTGACCACATTCTGTCTCCCAATCCTCCTTAGAATCATTCAAGTGTGCCATGGCAAAGTGCTGCAGTACTTCAAAAAATGACGGCGTGGTGTGTTGCCAATGGATTTCTTGGTGACTGTGGTCCCAGCTGCCTTGAGATCATTCACAAGCTCCCCCTGTGTAGTTCTGGGGTTATTCTGCACCTTTCAAATTATCACTGATAGCGCACAAGGGGATATCTTGCATGGAGCCCCAGACCTAGAGCGATGAACATTTGTTTGGTGTTGCTTCCATTTAGGAATAATCGCACCAATAGTTGTCTGCTTCTCACCAAGCTGCTTGCCAATGGTTTTGTAGCCCATTTCGGCCTTGTGCAGGTCTACAATCATATCTCTGATGTCCTTGGACAACTCTTTGGTGTTGCCCATGGTGGTGAGGTTGAAGGTGTGAAGAATGATTCTTTGGACAGGTTTCTTTTATAAACGTCACCAGTTGAGATCAGGTGTACCTTGTTAGACCTAATGAGCACTAATCTGTGTGCTTCTTGGGCACATAACTGGTCATTGTGAGCCAGAATTCTTGCTGTTTGCTTGGGGGTTCAAATACTTATTTTTTGCATCAAATGTAAATAAAGTCATAAATGTTATAAAATGCAGTTGTCTGAATTTTTTTGTTGATATTCTGTTTCTCACTGTTAAAATACACCCACCAATACAATTCTAGATCACACATTTCTTTGCAAGTGGCCAAACTTGCGAACTCTGTAGGGGTTCAAATACTTATTTTCCTCACTGTAAAAGAATAATTGCCATCTTCAATATCTCTACCTGATTTATCTACCTGTGCACTGATTGCTAACACTTACGGAATGTTCTAAAACTGATTGTTCAAATCCTTGATTGTGATTGGCTACAAGCCGTTGTAAAATCCAGCATTACCTTACAATTTGTCCTCATAACATTCTATGATAACATTCCATATTACTGCGCAGTGAATGGCAAGGCAAGGCTGTGTATTCATATAGCGCATTTCATACCCAGTGTTCCATCTGGCTGTTGCGTTGCTTCAAGGGTTGCGTGGCAACGATTTATTTAGGAACTATATTTTTAAGTGGCGGAAGAATGACGGTTTATCATTAAACTATTGTTTCTTAAATTGAATTGTCTTTATTTATGAAACCATATCAAATATTTGTAGTAAGAGTTTTAGAAAAGCAATAAGCCCCGCGAGTCCGTGGTTTGCGCCGATTTTAGAACAAGTAAGGGGGTTTAATGGCACTCCGCGAACAACTCCTCTTACCTGTTCTAAAATCATCGCAAACCACGGCCTCTTGGGGCTTATTGCTTAAGTTTGCTCTGGTCACTTGATATCCACTCAGGCAGGAGCAGTTATAGCTACCATTGTAATTGACACAGTTTGAGTTGGATCCACACACGTTTGGTATCTCAACACATTCGTTTATATCTGATACCGCACCGTGAAAAAAGAATGCTTACTCAAGCAGAAAAATGTGTTTTAATGTGCCAAGATGCTTTCAATGCTTTGTAAAACCAACCTTACCTGTACAAGTATTGTTAGCACTACTCTTCAAACTTGGATCAGTGACATTATATCCACTCCAGCATGTACAGTTGTAGTCTCCAATGGTGTTGTTGCAGACTGAGTTTGGACCACAGACCGACGGGGTCTCAATGCATTCATTCACATCTAAAACCATGAGTTCAACAATGTTGTACTGAGAAAAAAGGTCTGGTAAAATTTGGAAAGATAGACACCTAAAGCATTTATTTTTTAATTTACCTGTGCACTGATTGCTAAGACTTATGGGTTGGTTTGCTCTGGTCACTTGAAATCCACTCAGGCAGGAACAGTTGTAGCTTCCATTGTAATTGGTGCAGTTGGAGTTGAATCCACATACGTTTAGTATCTCGACACATTCGTTTATATCTGACAAACGGTACAGTGAAAAAAAATGCTTACTCAAGCAGAATTTTTTTTTTCTGATGTGCCAAAGGTGCTTTCAATGCTTTGTAAAACCACCCTTACCTGTACAAGTATTGTTAGCACTACTCTTCAAACTTGGATCAGTGACATTATATCCACTCAAGCAGTCTGTAGTCTCCAATGGTGTTGTTGCAGACTGAGTTTGGACCACAGACTGATGGGGTCTGAAGGCATTCATTCACATCTAAAACCACAAGGTCAACCATATTATTATGAAGATGACATCAGTCAAGTGTAAACGAATATATTGGCATCTAGTTGACCTACCTGTGCACTGATTGCTAACACTTATGGATTGGTTTTCTCTGGTCACTTGATATCCACTCAGGCAGGAACAGTTGTAGCTTCCATTGTAATTGAAGCAGTTTGAGTTGGATCCACACACGTTTGGGGTCTGGAGACATTCATCCACATCTACAGAGTGAGCCAGAAGTTGACAATAAATAAATAACTAGTTAGAGATTATATCTGGGCTGTTGTAAAGATATCATAATGACGCTGATATTGGTTGAATTGAGCCTTCTTCTAACTTCTAACTTTTCTCTGTGATCAGTTTGAATGTCATTACATTGTAATACATACATGGAATCTTTTCAGAATTTCTGCAACCTATGAAAATGTTTTCTAATCAATAAAAACCAATTGAAAACCCTTACCTAAACATGGGTTACTTTGACTGATTTCACAAGTTGAATCAGTGATATTATATCCAGGCCAGCAAGAACAAGTGTGCCCTCCCAGTTCATTTGTAGAGTTGGAGTTAGGACCACAGAACTGACTACACTCTCTCTCTCTCTCTCTCTCACACACACACTCTCTCTCTCTCACACACAATGTAGCGAATGGAGAGCGTAGTCAGCCCACCCGGCCTTGACCAGGGACTACAGGGTGCCAAACATGCACTCTGACCGCAATGCCAAAGAGCCAGGCTCGATGGCAGGGCAGTCAGAGCACATACTCATCTGGAGTGACGGCACATCATCAAACTGCCCTCACCTTCAGGCCGCGCACCCTTGCGCTTCACGCACACAGGCATTCCTCGCGCATCCACCAACCATACTTCACTCAACCAGAGTGTCTTACACACAAGAGCAGGGGCGGAGTGGCCATCGGGAGCACCGGGATTTTTCCCGGTGGGCCTGTCGGCTAATTATCTCTCGAGAACCAGCCTGCAGGCCGGCCTTCGCAGCCGTTGAGTCAAAGCCATGAGCGGCCCATCGAATTTGCATGTACGTCAAATCATGGTCCCGTGAAAATCTCTAAATTCTCCGAAAGTTACAAGAATGGGCCGTCCAACCACTATTTATAGCACTATTTGTCTCTGTACATCACACCTATGGTGGTGTCTGTCAAACTCACTCCCATTAACACTTCCAACCCAGAGGGCTTTTTTTGACTCTGTTAGGTAGTCTGCCATACCTGATATTTTTGTATATTTCACCTAACTAAAAACCATTAGGCAAAAGTGGAATTTATGATTATATTCTAGAACAACTCAGCAATAATAAAATGAGAGTAAAAGAAATGTAGTAAAAAAAGTTTTGTATTAAAATTAAATCTAAAGACACTCAAATTAACTCTAGCTTTAGAGGTGCTCAGACTTTTTACAAAAAACACATTCTAAATATTTTGGAAGTTTTCTTTTTTACTCTGAACCTTGTAAACATATGTGTTTGCTCCACATAGGTGAGTTTAGCATTCAGAAAGTGTGTGTGATTTCTACACTAATTATAAGAATTTTACAAGGTGGCACTTTTTTCCACCTAGACCACTATGCATATTGATGAAAGAGGTGTAAACTGCCCTGTGAGTGCCCCTCCCCAGTATGGCTCACCTGTCAATGGCCCTGGACTGTCATTGTGGCTATCTCTCCCCCACAACCATCAGCTTTGAAAGTACATACAAGAAATTGCAAACAAGTTTGGTGCATAAGAAGGTGAATTTAATAAGGTGCATAAAAGTAAAGGCATAGTAGGTACATAAAATAAGGTGCATAAAAGTAGGAACATAAAGGTAGGCATCATTCACCATGTCCTCGCTTGGGTCACTCATGTGCACATTCCATGATATGGTTTGGTACCTGTCTCTTACCATCACATCTGCCACAAAAGGGATGGACAAGATGGTGTTTCTCCTCCAGTAGTCAGAAATGTGTCCAGCTTGATCATGCACATGTAGAAACCAGTCCAATGTATCTGTAGAATTCAGCAACTCCAACATCCACCCATTTGTACTTTACACCTCTGGCAATGCTCCTAGCAGCTTGCTTGTTGGTGTTCTGGCACAGGGTTTCCACAGCATCCTCTGAAAAGAACAACTTGAAGAGGTCTAGAGGAGTGTGGTTGTCTGCTGCATTCAGCTGCACACCAGGCTCCCTTGCAGGAAAAAACCTCAGTGCTGATGGAGTTGCATCATTGTCACCCTCTGACTTCCATGACGACAGATCTGGGTTAGGCTGACAGCGTGCTCTCTTCCTTGGCGGTGTAGGTGCAATGTTCTCCAAGTTTCTGTAATAAAGTAAAATAAAATTAACTGTTGCTCTTTCATTTTATGTTCGGGCATTGTAACACATATCACTTTAGCGCTCTAACGACTACAGTTTCGATCACAAACACCTCCTAGTTTTGATTCACACCTACCATACGCGTCATAATAACACTAACGACTACCCACAGTAGTAAGACACGTTTTTAGCGATTGCAATTTACATCATCCGCTGCAATATAGTCACCATGTAGTTCTATGTTTTACTAATCTCAGAACAGACAACAATCGTTTATATGTGTAGCCTGTTATCATTTACCCAACTCTGTTAATTAAATATGTTTTCTATTACAATAGTCTTAGCGACATAAAGTGATTGAATCGCTCTGCAAATAGTAGCATACTAAACATTCCATTCAACTCATAGCATACCGACGTGCATTTTACTCGCTATAACAGTAAGACACGTTTGCATTTTTACATCAATGGCTGCAATATAGTCAGCAAGTATGTTTTACTTATATCAGCACAGACAACCAACTCGAAACGTCAACAACAATCGTTGATATAGCCTAACATCATTAACGCAACTCTGAGAATTATATTCTACCATACAATAGTCTTAGAAGCATAAAGTAATTTATTCACTATGCAAACAGTAGCATACTAAAATATTTCGTTCAACTCAGAGGAGCATTTTACTCCCTATAAGTTAATCAACAGCATTCATTACAAGAGCTAGGTGAACAAATAAACAAATAAAACTTACTCAACAGGGATATCCTCAACGGGGTAAAGACGAAGCTCAAAGTGCATGTTTTCATCTTCCATATCGTCATCGCTCTCATCCGAGGATGTGGTTTCCTCCTCGCTGACTAGGTCTTCTTGAATTTGGCGCAAGGCTTCGGCAGCAGAGAAGGAGTTCGCCATCATGTATCTCTTCAGTCCAAATGTAAACATCCTTACATGCTGCCTTGTTTATACGGGAAAATGGGGCGTTTTCTCACGTTTTACTGCAACGTCATTACCCAATAGCGATCGGAGATTTACCATGATCTTATCATATGAATAGCCCTAATCTGCTAATGGGTGGGCAATCACCGGTTGCTTATACACTCTGAGAGAAAAATATGCAAGGCTTTACCTGTATTCTCCTTACAAAGTGCTCATTCATTTGTTTCGAACTGGATATATTTGAAAACTAGAAGATTCAAGCTTTCTCAGGGTGTTAGTTTTATGTTTGGAGGACAAAAACTCGCGGAGATTTTACATTCTATTAATAGAAATACCACCAAACGCCCCACGGGTGCACATCGTTTTGGAAGGGTTAATCCAACCTTCTGATTTTTGTTTAGCCTCCTATATTGATGTAATTCTTTTTATTCAGACGCTCCATTACTTTCATGACCACAAATATAAATTGGCCAGCGATTTAATTCGTTTTTTTGTTGAATGTAGAATGGTCGAGCAAAGCATCATGGGAGATGTGTATCGTTCTGCCTTTATCAAGTGAACCTAGGGAGATAAATTAGCGGCTATCAGGGAGAGAGAGCAGGTGAAGCGTACCTGATGGAGGGACATAAGAGAAAGGAGAAAGGAGGGGGCAAAAAGGCCAGACTGAAAAAGAGGCGGATGCAGGAGGAAAGTGCATCAAAATGTACAAGAATTACGGATTTATTCAACCAGCCGTCAACTAGATGCGAGTGAGTTGACAGGACACATTGTTGCGAATTAGCATACATTTGAGCCAATACGGGAGTCAATTTGTTCCGTATTTCCATAAATGTACATATACAAATACACTGTCACTGTCACTGTCATGTCTGTCACCCACACATCAACTCTAAATCTAACAATAATGATCAAAAGCCGCCCGTTTGTTTCTGTAGTTGATATATGGGAGGTGGAGGGGATGCGGGTTGGGCACCTTGTGGGCACGTTGTGGGCACGTTGTGGGCCGGTGGTGGGCCGGTGCAGTTAGAATTGTCCCGGTGGATTTTTGTGTCCCACTCCGCCCCTGCACAAGAGCTTCACCCATCTCTGGGGACCCTCACACAGGGGAGTACAGGGTGCCAAACATGCACTCTGACCGCAACACCAAAGAGCCAGGCTGGATGGCATGGCAGTCAGAGCACATACTGTATCTAGCGTGGCGGCACATCGTCACACACACACACACTCTCTCTCACGCACACTTTCTCTCTCCCTCACACACACACACCCACACACACACACACTCACACACACACACTTTCTCTCTCTTTCTTTCACTCTCTATGTCTCTCTCACACATACACACTCTTACACACTTTCTCTCTCTCTCTCTCTCTTTGTCACTCTCTCATTAAGTGCTCCCGCTCTTAAACCCCATCTTCCTTCAGTTACCTTTTCATTTAGTACCTGTCCGTTTCTCACAGTCACAGTTCACTGGCAAGCTGTAACGCCTGGCACATTTCCTGAAACAATCTAAGAATTAACCAAAAAGAAGGGTATGCGCATTTCTCATTTCTCAAAACGTACCTGCCAAATCCCTTAACTCCTGTAAGTTCAGTTAGAAAATCAAATGCTGTTTATGTCTCCGACACCAATTTCAAAACAAAGGTTTGAGAATGGCCGTAATTCCTGTAAATGTGCAAGTACCACCAGAGTGTCAAGACACTTTGTCACTGTTGAGAGCCAAGACAGTGAAAATACTGAAACATTTTGTTAGCATAACCATATACCCTGGACGTGTGTTCCTTATGTCCAAATTAGCACTAGCACTAACATTAGCACTACTCCCGCTCTCCCCATTTGTCATTGATACTGATTGATCACCATAACAGAGTATTTATTTTTTCCTCAAGTAGCTGAATACCATATTGTAGAGTATTGAATGCTATTCGTTAGTGATGTTACAAATGAACCTGAGGCTTTGGAGCTTGTGTTGCGAAAATGAAGCACTTCCTCACCGGAGCGCGTATCGAGGCTTGTATCGTTTTGCCGAGATGACGTCACCGGTGACGTCTGAAGCCTCATTTGAATCAAGTGCTTCACCAAGTGGTTTGTTCGTTCACTTTTCGCGGGACGCTTCGACTATACAACGTCCCAAAACTCATCTTGTATTCGTGGTAGTTATTGTCAGTGGTTGGAGAGTTAGCGATAGTTGGAGATTAAGCGGTAGTTGGAGGTTTAGATTGTTTGGTGTTGTTGGTAGTAGCCTATAGATTATTTAAGATAGAGTAATGGAGCCAGTTAGGAAGAGAAAGACCTTGATCCAGTTGCACAAAGCACTTTCTCCCCCTTTTCAGTGCCCTGCACTGACCAGTTGTCCAAAAGCACTCATTGGTTTTACAAAAGTAGGCTACTGACCAGTATTCCAAAAGCAATTTCACTCTGTTCCAACGGCATAGAGAGTAAAGATAATTTACAGGCTTTTTTATTAATCTAAAGCATCGTTTAAAATTCGCTTTGGTCAGGATTCGAAACTAAACAGACAGTCAAGCTGCCGTCGCTTACCGTTGTACCACCATATAATCCTTAATGCGTAGATCAAACTATTATTAGAACAAAGAATATAAAAATAAAGCCTTTATTGTCATTGTATTCGCCTACAATGAAATTTGAATTAATGGAGAAACGTTTTCTTCCACCATACGTTTGTGTGCATGTTATTTTAGCAGGCCTTGCGCACCACAACAAATTTAACAAATTCACTGTCCCGAGAAAATATTTCTTACACCGTATTTTTATTGACCTGCAGCAGGTGTCACTAGAGAGCGAACGACGCTTCGAGTAGTGAACCTTTTTTCAACACGTCTGGCTGGAAAGCTTCGAGGGTTCATGAAGCTTAATTTCGCCATCACTACTATTCGTGTCACCAACACCAATTTCAAAACAAGGTCTCAAGTGGATGAAGGGGCCAGAACTGTACCCGTAATAAAAACCTGAGACACAATGGGAAAACCATCTTGCATGACACATATGAGAAAAACCTTCTGCCTTTGGACAAATTGAATCACACCACCAAGGTTTTAATCACTGGGGTTGTACCCACAATAGCAGTCTGTTAATTGAATCAAATCTTATCATCACACATAAACAAACAAGGTTCAAATATTGCTCACTGATTTAACCATTTGGAACACCATGACTTATAATAGCAATACATTGATGACTCCGTGTTCTTTTGGGGGTAAGACTGAATTGACTGAACAGATGTGCCAAAGCATTTCTTTCAAAGAAGGAGATATTACCGTTTGTCTTACACACTGGAAAATGTTCATGTGTGTTTGATTTGTCATCCAGAAACGTACCATTACCTGGTGTTGTAGGAAACTAAATATGAAAAAAAAAAACAGGCAAATGGTCATACATACACACATATTTGAAATGTACACTAAACGTTTTTCATATAAATGTGGCTCTTAAAAGCCAATAACGTTCTTACACCAATGAAATCTCACCTCAGTGGAAGGAGGTACTGGAGGCAGCACTTCACAATCTGCTCCAGACAGAGGAAAACAATAACATGAACAAACATGAACATTTAAGAAACATTTTGAGGAAATCAAACCGTTATTCGTTATTATGAAATATCCTTTAATTTTACATTGAATAATACAGCTAATTAGAAATGTCTATCCACAAAGACGGAAAAAAAGAAAGGAAAGTGTGTGTGTTTGTGTGTGTGTGTGTGTGTGTGTGTGTGTGTGTGTTAGGACAAACCTATTGGAGTAAGTTGGAGCAGTTCTTCCACAGCTGATCTGATGGTGGGTTCCAGATCTCCTGGTACTGACGTCAATGATCCCCTCAGCCTCGGGATTCTATACATCACAAATCAGAGGATATAAAAAAACAATGTCAGCATATAATTTGGGGTGAGGAAACAATACATCAGAAGATAATGATAAGCGAAATGCATCTTTAACATAAAAAAATTCACATTTGATATTCTGATTATGACGATACCGAATCACATTAAACAACAAAAATCGGAAAGCTTAAATCTTTGTACAAAATTCACATTTGATATTCTTATGATGAATTCACTTACATTGCTTGGTAGAACTCACAAGGTGGTTCAAGCTATGAAACAGACAAAGAAAAGAGAGAGGGATAGAGAGAGAAAGAGAGAGAAAGAGAGAGGGACAGAGAGAGCGAGAGAAAGAGAGATGTGTCGTTAGTGAAGATAATAAAAGGAATCTAAACAAACCTTGTGATTCTGTTCAGGTATACGTCAGTATAACTTTGTGAGAACACTATCACACTCTAACACACTGATGTGATCATACGAATGAATTCAACGGAGCATATAATGCAGAGTTCATAGAAACAGCCAAACCCATGTCAGTCTCCCTAATTTTAGTCTTGAAAGTCTTTTACCTGTGTGGAGAGGAAGATGATGTGATGCAGAACTTCTGTAAGGTTCCGCTCCATTGGTGACTCCAGCAGGTGATCCAGCACTCTGTTGATGACCTCATCCTTGCCGTGGGGATGAGGGAGAGGCACAACCATCAACTCAGCCGTCTGATTAGGACTAAGAAGATCCAATACTGCCAGCTGCCAGAGAGAGAGAGAGAGAGAGAGAGAGGGAGAGAGAGAGAGCGAGGGAGAGAGAGAGAGAGAGAGAGAGAGAGAGAGAGGGAGAGAGAGAGAGCGAGGGAGAGAGAGAGGGAGGGGAGGAGAGAGAGGGAGTAGAAAAAAGAGAAAGAGAAAAAAGAGGGAGATAATTCAGCATATCTTATATGTGAGGTGGCATTAAGATAGTGATAAACAAAGACAGATACATACTGGATCAAAGGCCATGTTGAGGTCAAATAGACTTCCGAGATCCAGAAAGACAGAAAATGGTCCAAAGTTGTTTTGGAGCCAGGAATAGCTATCATTACGGACACAAGCATGGTCTATGAGAAGGGAGATAGATCGATAGATAGATAGATAGAGATAGATAGATAGATAGAGATAGATAGAGATAGATAGAGATAGATAGATAAAGAGAGAGAGAGAGAGAGAAAAGGTGGAAAGAAACCACAAAATGATACCAAATTGAGCACATTCAATACATACTGTATTTGATACATTTTACTCATACTTTAATATGAGTTGTATAATGGCTTATTTTAACTCAACATTAAGGGCCTGATTTACTAACAGGATTGCGCCCATTTCTGGCGTAAAATAGCGGTCGTAAACATAAAACGGTATTTACTAAAGGGCCGCAGCGCATATTAACGCCTGTGGGTGTGAACAGGGTTGGGCACGGAAACGTGGGTGGAAACCTGGGTGGAACGTGGGCATGGAGCGTAATTTAATGGGAGGAGAGAAGGTAAGTGCGCTTAATGATGTATTGCGTGGTATTTACTAAAACTGCCTGTCGAGCGCACGTCTCAATTTGCGGGATAATTCTCCGCCTCCTAAAAGCACGTCTTAACCAGGAAGCGCATTTTCCATTGAGTCTCAAAACGTTGATATTGCACCAGTTATAAGAGCGAGGCGAAGATATATACAGAGACAGCGCACAGAAATAATTTTTTCAACTGGTATAACACTTTTTCAGTTAAGCGATCCACAAATCATTAGACGGTACAGGTTAACCAGCCACGCAATACTTCTGAACCAGATCAGAGACATCGAAGCCTCCAACCGGAGATCACATTCCATTCCATCAGTTGTTAAACTCAGGACAACATTACAAATTTTGGCATCGGATCATTTCAAACAGTTATAGCATCAGCAGTTGTCATATCTCAGCCTTCACTCAGCCAAATATTCACCCAGGTACTCGACGCATTGCTACGGTGCGCTGGTCAATAAATTTCCCCACTGCCATAGCATAAATTAGAGACATCAAACAGGACTTTTTTTGAAATCGCAAACTTTCCGAACGTAATTGGAACCATTGCTTGCACCCACATGCAAACAGTCCCACCTTCAATCCACGAACACGTTTACCGAAACAGAAAGCACACATATTCAATGAATGTCCAGGTCATATGTGATGCCAACATGACCATTACTTACGTGGTAGTGGTCTGTCCATGACAGTTTTATCTTCCGGAATAGTGCCATCTATTCATGATTGAGCAACGGTGATTTTGGAGAGGCCTGACTACTTGGTAAATGTATTTGTTTCAGTGGGGATATATTGTAGTGAACCCATGTCCCAGAACGTATTAATCTCGCCATGTACACACCTATATTGTTATAATAGACAGTTTATGCATTAATGCCACCAATAGCATATTATTTATAATCGTGTTCTTTTAAACATCTCGCTGTAGGTGATGGCGGGCAAAACAACAATATAACCCATTGAATCAGGTTCAATGATTGAGCAAACGTGAACCAATATATCTATCTCCTCTCCGCTGAACCTTAGTTTTTTCTTCCTCGAATCTCCATGTTGGGCAGTAACTTGCAGGCAATTTCTCCCGTCTTTTAACGGTGTGCTAAATAATGATTGCCCAGGATCTGGCTTGATAAATATCACGGAAAATGCGGGCGTTAATGTGCGCCTGGCAAAGGCGCAGATCAAGCTGCGTTCGCAAATCAAGCTGCGTTCGCAAATCAATGTTAGTAAATCAGGTCCTTTAAAGGGTGGAGTAAGCAAACAGTGCCCAGCGCAGATGTGGTTTGATAAATACCACGGAGAATGCGCAAAAACACCGTGCGTTAATTTGCGAACGCAGATTAAGCAGCGCTCGCATATTAGTAAATCAGGCCCTAAATACGTATGTGGATATGGACGGAGTTTTCTATCCATACCCTAGATTCACCACTGACAACTGCTGGGGCAGTGTAGCCAATAGAGACACAGTGATTGAAAAAAGATGGTGGAACATTCTACAATTCTAGCAAAAAGTTCTTGTTGTGTGAGCTCAACAGCCAATCAAATGACCCCAGCCCCCCCACCCCCCCCCCCCCCCCCCCCATGCTCCTGATTCCCAGCATTATCCGATTCCTACTATTTGATTGGCTGAAATAGTGCGTGGTTCGACATGGCCACTTTTGTTTGTATCCCATTTACAGCGTCGGGACTGTGCAGGAACACTCAAGGTGTTTTGACACAGCATGGACAGCTGGAGGACAATAAGGATTGGAATGGATTGGAATCGTGGACTTCCTCTTTGATGGGGATTGGAATCGTGGACCTCCACTTAAATAGGGATTGGATTGGAATCGTGCACCTCCACTTTAATAGGGATCGGATTGGAATTTTGGACTGCCAGTTTAATGGGGGTGTGTGTGTGCTACCCAAGTAGTTGCTGTGCAGGTAAGGAAGGATGAAGGACTCCAACACCATCCTCCTACGTGGCATCTCCATGTAGAAGAACTGATCGGAAAATGCTCTCAATCTGAAAGGTCAAGGCAGGGTAAGTTTACCTCCAAAGCACAGTAAGTGTACAGGGAAGCAATTGCAGACGAAGTTTAGTCCTTGTTAAAGAGCACATGCTAAGACAAGAGTATGCATCCATATGTCCATATGTACTGACACGCACGCGCATACGCAAAAGTACATGTACGGGCACACGCACAGGCACCCGCACACGCACACCCAGTGGTTAAATTGGGCCGGGGCTGTCCGGGGCGGAGCCCCGGCACATAAGCTGCCGGGTCTGGAGTTCTGCAAAGCAGATCTGCTGCGCAGCAGCTCCAGACGATTTTGGCAGTGCCTAGTCCATTCACGAGCAATGTTGTCCTACTCATTTACAACTTTTCCATTGCAAATCTATGTTGTTTCAAAACACAAATCCTAATAATGGTAGGGAAAGGCTAGACATCTGGAGCAAGTTTGAGAAGTAGGCATATCGCGCACGTAACTTGCGCAGCAGCTCCTCCTCCGTGATCAGACAACACAACGTCAGTCGGTCATCATCAGACATATCGTAGTAGACAGGTGAATGGCGAGGTAAGAGAAACAAAATGAAAGGTGCACGGTATTTTGAAAGAGGTCGATCATCACCAGATAGGCTAATATCATTAGATATGGGCTTGCATTTTCATTAAGCAGGAAAAATTAACCTTAGACATGCAGGGATAGCCTGCTACTGGTGTGTCAACTCGCAAGTGCTAGTTAAAAAGAACAATGCTGCTAATTCTAAATGATTTAACAAGTAGTCTATGCGATCTCCGAATCACATTTCTCATTCCTAGCTGGATGAATTTCAAACTTATTTGTATCTATGAATCAGCTCTTAATGTGACCTCATCAAACACACTCAAAATCTACAGAGTACATATTAAGCAACAAATAAAAAATGCTGGAGTTGTTGGCTGCTTGCTTCACTGTTTGTGGATGGTTGCTCATCATCTGAATCTTCCTCCTGGCTATGCATTGGTCCTTGAACATACACTACTCACAAAAAGTTAGGGATATCTGGCGTTTGGGTGAGTAGTGTATTTTAGCATTGACCCTGTGAATATTTTTTTTAAATAAAAAAAATGTGATTAGAGCAAAGTAACCTACTAACAAATAATTTCCATTTCCCACCACTTGTTTGTCATGTCATCCATTCATATGGATGTGAATCAATCAATACTAATACAACTTTAACGGTGATGTGTTTTTTGTTTAATTTGGCAATTTATTTACTTTAATTTAATCCACGAAAGATTTGTGAAATTTGCCCCTCCGGATCAGAGCCCCCCCACATAGAAAATCCCAATTTAACCCCTGCGCACACCCACACCCACACCCACACCCACACCCACACCCACACCCACACCCACACCCACACCCACGCACACAAACACACACACACATGCGTTCAAGTACATACACACACACACACACACACACACACACACACACACACATGCGTTCAAGTACAAACACAGCTACATCATGTGATATATATCATATTATGCGCACATGAGCTGGTAGGTTTCACAGGTGAGGTTCTTGCTGCTGAGACAGTGGAGGAAGCGCCCGGAGGCGGAAGGTAAAAATCGCAGGCTGCCGTTCAACAGCGCAGTAACGAGGGCTGGGCTGAGCTGGTTCAGTCTCATGTCCCACAGGACGTCCAGGACGTTGGACACAGTGACACCAGCAACAGGGGCCGACTGGGGCTGGACACAAGCAGACAAGGGACTGAGGGTCAGCAATGAGAAAAAAAGATCTACAGGTCCATGTAGAGATCAGTTTTACTACACTGTGCTATCACTAATGGGTTACCATTACACAAAACATTGTCACAGCGTTCAAACATTGTCACAGAACGACCCCATTACCATTTTTGAGACCACGTGGGCGAACATGATGAGAGCATCATCCAGAACTGCAGAGGTTTTGGTGAGGAGCAGCTTCCAGGTCTCCCTAGAGTCAGTCATGTTGCTGGACAGCTTGCACACCAGGAGTTGGGTGAGGTGCTGTGCAGTGAATCCTGAGAGCTGTGGGCACAGATACAAACAAACAAAAGTGATTTATTTTGTACTTGAGGCAAATCCTGTGCTTTATGCTGAGAATCCTGTGACTTTAATAGGAATAGCATTAAAATATGAATGGAGTGTTTGTTGAAATTATGATAGTTTGCCTGCTGCTTTTACAACTGAATTTAACAGAGTAATTTATCAGAGAGAATTCAACTGCATTAAAATTACATCTCTCTTCTCTTCTCCCTTCCTTCTATCTCTCAACTCCCCTCCCTCCCTCTCTCTCTCTTCTCCTCTCTCTCTCTCTCTCTCTCTCGTCTCCCCTCCCTCTATCTCTCTTCTCCTTTCTCTCTCTTTCTCTCCAAAACATTATTTTTCTCTCCCGAGAAATTGCATTCAAATATGAATGTGTTTGTTGAAGTTATGATAGTTAACCTGCTGCTTTTACAACTGAATGAGTCATTTATCAGAGTGAATTCAACTGTATCAAAATAACATCTTTCTCTTCTCTTCTCTTCTCTTCCTCTCTCAACTCTCTCGTTACTCCCCTCCCTCCCTCTCTCCCACTCTTCTCCTCTCTCTCTCTTCTCCCCTCCCTCTATCTCTCTCTCTCTCTCTCTCTCTCCGACATATTATTTTTCTCTCCCTCTCCATTCCTTTCATTCTCTTTCTCCCTGTGGCTTTGTCTGTTTGTAAATGTCAGCACAGGGTACAGAGCAGACTTCTGGCAGACAAACGAGCAGAACATTTCATAGAAAAGGCTGAGCAATATCTACAGTTGAACTCAATAACAGAACAGAACAGCAAAGACTGAATGTCAATAACATAAACTGTTTAGTGAGATTTAAAAACCAGGTTAAACTATACTGTAAAATTGAATGTTTAATGGCACATGAAACCAAACAGTTAAAGTATGCAGAAAGATGGGGTAGGTTAAAAGAATAAGAAGGATGGAATGAATGAAGATTCTACCTAAATAAACGTTAGAAGTAAATAGGTACTTTTCCTTCCCTTGGGGTGGTTGAGGGAGGGTTTTGGGAGGGGATCTATGGAGGCCTTTATTTATTTTATTTATTTGTATATATTTTCTTTTCTATTTATGTATTTTTATATAATTGAATGTATTATATTATGTTATGTTTAATAATGTGATATACAGTATTACCCTTTTCTTTTCTTATCTGTTTTGCCCTTCTTAAGCTGTATTCATTCTGGTGTACTGTCCTTAAGAGTGAAAGGAAAAGGAAAAGACTACATAAAGAAGTAAATAAAAAGTCCTCCTTAGAGGGGGGGTGGTAAAAAAAAAAAAAAAAGACTGAATGTCAACTGAGTTTTATTGAAATCAAAATAAGATGAGCATGACAGACATACGGCAAGTGTAGACAGAGCAAAAAAAAGCTTTTCAGTGGCCTTTACCTGTGCGCAAGCATACTCTGCCAAGGTGTATTCACAGGGAACATGTCCAACCTCTAGGTGGTGCTGTAGTTCAGAGCTGCAAGTCATTAGGAGGAAAACGTCAGGACAAGGTTTCAACAATGATTTGGGATTTGGTGAAAACTTTTCAGTCTTGGCTATCATCGTTGTGTTGTCTTATTTTAAGGTGTTACATCTAGGAAATGTTCATGGATTCTTCATGGATTACAATACCTGTTGACTCCTTCACAGATTCTGCTCTCTGTGAGAAACATTCAAAAGAATAAAGATGTCAGGTGCAAATTACAGGTGCGGATGTCAGGTATGCAGGTGTCAGTATAAGAATTATTTTAATTGGCCAAGTATATTTAGACATACAGAAAATTAACTTGTTGTGGTTGGTGCATAGGATATAAAACATATAAACATTCTAACAAAATAGCAAAAAATAAGAATAAAAGATAAATGTTCTACAAGATAGAATAATAAATAACAATAAATAATTTGGGCATGTGCAGTGCTAAGAGTCAGTTAATTGGAAATAGCAAAGTGCAGTATATAAATAATTTACGATGTAGTGTTTTTGTGTTAATGTGTATATATGTGTATGTGTGTGTGTGTGTGTGGGGGGGGACACCCAGAGTCAGTGTGATGCAGAGATTGTTTGTGAGCCCCACTGCCGTACATTACAAAAATGACTTCAATCTCATCCTTCGCTCTTAAGGCAGGTCATTGTTAAATGTATGTATAGCGTTCATATATGTGACATGACAAATGACAGATAAAGTAATTTTATTGTACTCTATGTGTAAACATGGTGCTGTAAGCATTGCTATGAAACTTTGGGACTTACCATTAAAGAGTATCACAGGACACTATTCAAAAACATTCACAAACAAATACAGTATTTAGAATTCATTCATTCATTCACACTACATGATACATTATATTTACTGAAGTTTAATCCTACAAAAGCTTATAAAGGCTAGTTAAAGGGTAAACATACCTCGTCATACACCGGCAATGAACAGTCTGACAGCCAAAAGAAAAATCACATACATTAATATAAATAATACTTTGTTAACTGGGTGTTATCTTGATCCATCAATTATCCTTTTGCGGATTATCTGTGTGCAGAATTATGAGTGTGTCCACTCACAGGCAGGCTGTCTAAGATTGTGAATCGTCGCCCAGATGTGTGGCGCCATCACACGTGGCACAGACCACAACATTTCATACAGCCTTTCCACTCTACAACAACAAAGACAGAACAATGAGCAAACAGCAGTTCTTAAATGCTGGTGTTACAGAACGACTCGCAATTAAACAATACACAAAACCATAAACTCTGTGGGATAGTTTACTGAAATACCTCACACACAAGTGCCTAACCCACAATTTAGATCAACTATGCAGTCTAAAATAATCTCAGTGGAGGCTAGTTCAGATTATCCACCAGGTAATTCAACAAGGTGTTTATATTAGCTATATTGGAAATGGACTGCAGAGATTTTGAATAATAATACAAAACAATATTTAATGGGAATATATTCATGAACTTGATTCATGAATTCTTACTTACATTATTATGTAGGTCTCACAGTCCATTCCCATCTGCAAACCAATCAACCAATCAGTCAATCAGTCAAGCCGTCAATCAAACACAAAAACAAACAAGCCATACTAATACCTCAGGTCTACCTCAATATATGAATGCAAGGGACATTTATACATCTTATACACTCCAATTAATGAATATAAAAAGAAACACCCAAATCTGAGTTAGATATCAAGTGAGTGCTCATTACATCATGGCTGAATCGCACTAGGTGGCCCAGGACAGAGGATAGAGTCCCGTCCATGGGGTCCAGGGTCATGAGGTGGGCGAAGACGCGGTCGACAACCTCGGCCTTCAGGGGCAGCCTGGGGAGAGGAACGACCATGAGCTCCGCCATCTGCCTGGGAGAGAGCATCGGCAGCGCTTCCATCTGGAGGGGAAAGGAAGAAATGATTAGATTAATTATTATATACATACACTATGCACATACATACATACATACATACAATGTGGTAGCCCAAGCTGCTCTTAGGCTACCACTTAGTTTAGCATGTGTGAATTGTCTTACGAGGACTATAGAAGGCAGGCTTTAGGACCCTGGAGAAGTGTTCTGGGGACTAGACACATAGATATCTATATAAAGGCTAGATATCCTGCCTGCGTTTCTGGCCGACGGAGTCGAATGTCTGCACATTTCGGCCATTTTGAGGACAGTATAGCTCACTCCCCCTTAACATTGTGTTGGTAGTGGTACTTTTTAAATAACCAGAACTGGCTCAATTTTCAACCGATTTTCAAACGGGTTGGTTTGTTATAAACGTAAGATATTTGTTATGGCACTACATACTTATGAAGAATTATAAACATGGGTTTTTATATTAAAATAACATTGACAGGTCTCTGACAGGTCTCGTTTCAAGGGAGCGTTCAATAGAGCAGGCTGCACAAAATTATGGCATCTTCATTGGCAATAAAGTCAGCAATTTCCTGTCGAAATCATAATGTAAGATGTTTAACAAACCAACCCGATTGGAAATCATGTGCAACTTCAGTTTTATTATGTGCAACTTAAGTTATATTGAAAAGAAAGAACAATTATGCCTCGCCAATTGATGTAAAATGACTGATACACAATAGCCGTGATACACAATTAAGCTGCCCATTTCAAGCATCCAGAATTATTACTAAGGTAATGACGATTGTAAATCAAGTCATTTGTAAATCCGTCAACATTTCCGCGAGATAAGAGTTTAAACGATTGTGAAGATCACTGACGTTACCTAACGTACCACTGATCCCTCCCGGAAGCTATTCCGTCCTTAAAATGGCCTCCTGTGCGGACGTTCAAGAGACCGCCGTTGCACCCCCTTGACTAGGCAGGTCAGGCTTTCCCTAATTGGAAGCTCACCTGTAAATCGTTTGACTAGGTGCTGATCAGTGCTAATCTAGTCAAACGAGTCTTTTAAAGAGTCAGTAAGAAGCAGGACTAAAGAGAGAGACAGAGGGGAACGTGCCGGTTGCAAACCGGGGGGTTTACCCCGGTTTATGTTAATTTGATTACCTTTGATGTAATGTTTGAATGCTTGATGCACAAAGCTAACCTGTGATGTAATCGAGCTGTAATAACATAAACTACACTACAAAGCTGTGAAGATTTAATGCCATAGACAACACTACATAGCTGTAATGCCATAAACTACACTACAAAGCTGTTAAGATGTAATGCCATAAACAACACTACAAAGCTGTGAAGATTTAATGCCATAAACTACACTACAAAGCTGTAAATATGTAATGCCATAAACTACACTAGAAAGATGTAAAGCTGTAATGCCATAAACTACAGAAGAAAGCTATAAAGTCGTAAAGTCGTGAAGCTGTATTGCCATAAACTACACTCTAAAGCTGTGAAGCTGTAATGCCATAAACTACACTACAAAGCTTTGAAGCTGTAATGCCATAAACTACACTCTAAAGCTGTAAAGATGTAATGCCATAAACTACACTCTAAAGCTGTGAAGCTGTAATGCCATAAACTACACTCTAAAGCTGTGAAGCTGTAATGCCATAAACTGCACTCTAAAGCTGTGAAAAAACATACAAGAAAACAAACAAGAAAACACAAACATGCATGAAAAACAGTTTAATTACTTATTTGGTGAGCATTTCTAGGCAAAAAACTGTTTTGAAAATCGTACCACATCTTGATATTGGTCAAAACTTAAAATCTCCTTAAAACGAAAAAAAAAAAGCAGTTTCACTTGGGCACCAAGCAACCACGGTCATTCAGCTGGGGCTTCTGCACTTATTGCGCTACACCTGTCCCCGACAGTTGCAGCTCATGTCTACTCCGATGGCGGCAGGAGGACTTCCTACTGTCCTGAGTGAGTATGAGTCCACCTCCTGCACGCAGAGAGGTGGTTACAACGCATGGGCTGGAGGGTGTGCGGCAGCACCAAGGGGTGAGTGGTCATTGGGACCCTCACATGAGACGGTGCCATATCAACGTCCTGGAACTGCAAGCAGCCTTCCTGACTCTGAAACACTTCGAGCATGCCCTGGTGGGAAAGCATGTGTTAGTCAGGACCGACAACACCTCAGTGGTGTTCCACAT
The DNA here is from genome assembly GCF_963457725.1 of Sprattus sprattus. Taxonomy (NCBI): domain Eukaryota; kingdom Metazoa; phylum Chordata; class Actinopteri; order Clupeiformes; family Clupeidae; genus Sprattus; species Sprattus sprattus. The sequence continues at coordinate 33,200,903 of NC_137928.1, read as the reverse complement.
CAATCATCAGGTCTCTCCCCTTCCTTCAGCTGGCACTGACATTTCTGACTTGGGCGGAGACACGTCTCCTGTCCCTACATGCGAGACACATTCCTGGTCACCTCAACATCACAGCGGTCCCCGAGGGGGACCAAGGCCGGCAAATTGGCGGCTGCACAAAGAAATCGTGCAGCTAATCTGGAACACGTACGGTGCGGCAGCAGTGGACGTGTTTGCCTCGAAGCAAACCACACACTGTCCCCTGTGGTTTGCAGAACAGGTGGAGTCTCTTGGCAGGGATGCTCTGTCCCACTCTGGCCAGACCGCTTGCTTTATGCCTTCCCACCGATACTACTTATCAGGGCCCAGTTTCCCGAACGCGCACTTAGCCTAAAAAGCACTTGAAATCGCTCGTAAGAGGATTCCTACGTTGCAGACGGGTTTCCCAACGCCACACTTAGCTTAAGTGTATCTTTCGTTGAGAGGAATTCTACGTGTGGTCAGGACCAGTAGTAACTTCACACTTAGCGATTTAATCCACCAGGGGCGTCGTTCGACCGTCATTCGGAAGAAACGGGAATTAAAAAAAAAAAAACATGGCTACTTGAAGCGAGGAATATTTTACATGAATAAAGCTATCTACACAACTTTTTATATGTTTATAATGACTCGGTTTGATCGGAAATGTGCTACGCGACCAATGCAGAGTATGCAGGTCTTTACTGAAGCTTTCAAACAGTAGTTTGATGGCACATTTAGCGCTTATGCCACCACTCCATTGGCTTATATGGTAGCTTTATAGCTAGGTGGTTGTTTCGTGCCCTACACAGTTGTATACATATATATTTGCACAATGTATATTTTGCAACGATGTTTCTGTGTATAGCACATCATGAGAATGTCATTGTTTCACCTGCCTATTCCCATCAAAATAGAAAAAAAGAATATTGAGTATTTGAAAATAAAGATTAGGCTATACAAAACTAGTGCAGTGCCCGTAGGAATTATGCATTCTGTAGTGTAAGCAGACGTAGAGCTGTTGGGTAGTGTAATGGCAAGACATATTTGCACTCCACATAGGTACAGGTTACACTGAAGTATTATTGTGATGCATGTTTCCTTTTCATTAAGAAATGTGTTAATGGTAGCCTTTTTGAATTTGTTACCAACAAATAAAGTTTGAGATTATGTAGTGGATGCAGTTGAATATAGATGTCAACGTTGCTGTCTAAACTATAAACTAAATGTCATGAAGAAAGAAAGAAATAATTTTAAATGAAGTTATGGTTGAAATAGGATCACTTCTTTATTGTAAGGGTAAGTGTAGGGTAAGAATGGGCATGCAGTTGGACTCAAATGTAGGTTAATTTTATTGAATGTATGTAGCCTACTGTACTGTATGACTTCGATGATGGTAGCTTTGACAGCCCACTCTCAGACAGATGTAATAAATGTCCTTACAATGGGAACACAGTTTAACTCTGCTGGAAATGGCGTTACTATCCCCGCCCCGAATTCAGTGCGCAGTGTACGTTCGATGCACGCATAGGCTAGCTAATTTCACAGCAATTAACGTAAACAGGTTAACGTGGCGTAAACAGCTCCTAAGAGCTACTTAAGAACTCGTGCACGTCGCGCTCGTGCACCTGACTTTAAGTTGATGGTTGGGAAACCCTCGTAAGTAGAAAGAGTTCGGCCGTCAACGATGTCGCGAAAATCCACGTAGAACGTTAAGATACATCGTTATCGGGAAACGAGGCCCTGGGCAGTGCTCAGTCGGGTTCGGGAAATGGGCCACAGAGTGCTTTTGATCGCTCCCAGCATGCCGAGCATGCCATGGTTTCACTTGTTGCTGACTCTAACAGTGGGGCCACCCAGTCCACTTCCCTCGAGGAAGGACTTACTGTCGCAGATGGAGGGCTCCCTGTGGCACCCTGGCCCTGACAGGCTGAAACTTTGGGTTTGGCCACTGGGGGAACCAAAGTGTCATGGGCTGTTCGGAGGGGGTTAAACACACTGTTCTGAATGCCCGTGCTCAGTCCACAAGAGCAATGTATGCAAACAGATAGAAACTTTTCACTGCTTGGTGTAATACTCACAGCCTAGATCCTTCTGGGTGTCCTGTGACAGCAGTACTTGAGTTCCTCCAACATCTCCTCGATGAGGGACGCTCTCCAGCTACACTGAAAGTATATGTTGCAGCATTTTCAGCCCATAGGGCACCTGTGGAGGGAGTTTCCTTAGGTGCTCACAAATTAATGGTGGCTTTCTTGAAAGGCGCTCAGCGTTTACACCCACGGCCAAGAGTTGTTTCTGCCCCTTGGGACTTGCACATTGTCCTTGACGGTTTATGTTTACCACCGTTTGAACCACTGGAACATGCTGAAATCAAGTGGCTCTCATTTAAGACCATGTTCTTGCTGACAATCACATCTGCCAAAAGAGTTGGGGAACTCCACGCCCTCTCAGTGAGTGCTCAATGTGGGGGCCAAATGACAACCAGGTTACCATGTGGCCTAACCCTTGTTTTCTGCCTAAAGTGCAGTCCCCGCAATTTGCTAATCAGCCTATCACTTTGGCTGCTTTTTGTTTCGGATGAGGGTTCCACTTACGATTGTGCCCAGTACGTGCTTTAAGACGGTACGTCTCAGCGACTGCTCAGTGGCGCACAACAGACCAACTATTTGTCCGTTTTGGGGCCTGTCGGAAAGGGGCAGGACTCTCAAAACACAAAACACTGGGTTACAGAGGCCATCAGTTGTGCCTATCATTCTGTTGGTAAAGCAGCTCCAACTTCGGTGAGGTGCCAGTCTATACGTGCCCACGGCAACCTCTTGAGCAGCCTTGAAGGGTATAACTCTTGCCGACATCTGTTCCGCGCCAACGTGGTCCTCACCCTTCACATTTTCAAGGTTTTACAGGTTGAATCTGGTTTCCCTTCCTCTGGTGTTTGCAGCAGTGCTCCCTAGTGATGCCTAGGTACATGTTGCATTAAATTAACCAAAATGACTGAAGTGTTTTTATTCCTCGTGACTTAGTGGTATAAATCTTCCACTATGTTAAACTGCCTCTGGCGGTCTGGAACTATGAAATAGAACGCTGGTTACGTATGTAATCATGGTTCTATGAATAGTGGTAGACTGCCACTGCCTTGGTCACTCGGAATGGCGAGAATGACCTTGGTGAAAAATCATGACGCAGGTGTAGGCTCTATACCTTTAGGGCGTCACGTGTCATGAGATGACAATCAATCAATAAGTTCTCGTAGCCAATGCGCAGGCACATGATGTCTTCCACTATGTTAAACTGCCTCTGGTGGTCTTCCACTATGCATAGAACCACGGTTACATACGTAACCAGCGGTTTAAATAGTCAGGGTAATAATTGGGCACAGGTGAGGAGCAGCACAGGTGAAAACAGAACAAAGACAGGACAAGGGGCGGAGCACATGGCAACAACACAGGCACATGGCTACCAAAACAAAAACACATGGCATGTCAAAACAGAAACAGATTCCAAATACTGACAGAAATGTTTTCTTTACCTGAGAAAAAGTGAATTCGTAGAATGCCTCTGTTGCCACAACACAACAGATAATTATGATGAGGGCAAATGACTCTCCCCTTGATGCTGCCATGACTGTCCACAAGAGAAAACAGAAAATACCTTAATTTTTAAAAACGTATTAAATAATGTATATCTAAATTGTTTGTTTTTGTTATGTTACATTACATTTACAATTATCTGATTTGCTGGGATTTTAAAATGTTATGTATCTTCCTGAAGTTTGTTAGTATTTGTTGTGCCTCATAATATACATAGTTTCAGATGCCGTAGTGAGTAAAAAGGGAAGGTAACACACCATGACGTTAATTCTTAATTATAAGGAGTAGCCTAATAACTAGTTGTATTATTGACATGTTTCAAGCAACCCATTTTCCATGTTATACGCTTTGTATTTATTTTAACTATTGAATAGATGTCCAAATTAATGTGGTAAATTAAATCAGAACAGACAGAAGATCATGATGAGCATTCCAATTTATTTCACATTTAGCTTTCCAATTAATTTAACATTTATGGATTCTGTTTTTATAGGCTAGCTCATTAAAGTCTCTTTTTCTTGAGACAGACAGTAGATTGAACTGACCTGTGATAACTGATGCTGTAATCCTTTAGGAAGAAAGTTGTCTCTTTGAAGAAAATGTATATGGCTGGTGGGCTTTGATGTCTGCTATCAAACAAACCCAGAGAGGCGCTGAAGCTTCCGATAGGTTATGCCTTCCTCGTACAACAATTTGATTAGCTAATTAGCTCAGACTGAAGCTTCACGTTGAACGTATAAGGATAAAATCCGTTTCCCCCCCACATGTCTAATAGGAATGAAAAGCGGTCTGATTTTATGAATTGCATTAATCAATAAACTAAAGTGGCCTTAGATACTGTATATATAAGACAAAGTTCCATTAACGATTTTTCCGGTTTGGTTACAAAAAGTGCCATGTTTAAGGAAATCTGTTATGTATATCAAGTTTTTAATGTATTGTTTTTCGGTAAAGGTGGTTAAAGAAAATCCTGGAACAATAATGCTGTCGACTGCCAATATGCCATGAAAGCAAGATCATCTTCTCCAAATACCATTTAAAAATCTAGCTTCTCTTTTAATAATAATAAAAGCTGAGATGAGCTGTGCCCCTTTGCTATTCTTCACACAGAACACACATGTACAAGGACACGATCTAGAGGTTCTCCAGAAGATTAATTATCATTTGGATCATACTTATGAAAAAATACAAACTAAATGAAAAATGAAAGACTTTAAATGAAAAAAAACAATGACACAATGAAGAACAATGATGTCATTAAAGCTGACAACAGTCAAATATCCAACATGTTAATCAAAGAGAATTTATTGTAGTAGTTGTGAAGACTTCATAAATAAACACATCAAATAACTAGTCAAAGAACCAAAGAAGTTAGATAGGTAAATTCTCTTCATATCCCATTACCAAGCTATTTTTATTTGTCCTACCTTGCCGCTCTTCTGGATGACACGCTTTCTTCATGCTTCAAGAACATTCTTGCACTAATGTACCAACAATATTCCCCCACCCATGAATGGGATGTGTTCATCGTTCATCTGTCTGTTGTGGGAAGGGTTGTCACAGCCACCCAATATTCTGCCGTGTCTCTCATCTGAAGGTTCTCTGATCATTGTCTGTGACAAAACAGTTTTCTTCAGATGCAGGTTAATTCGTGAGTCATGAGTAGTGTATTGTTTGAAAAAGGCTGACGATCGGTTGCCCCACTATATATTCATGTATGAATTGTTAGAGATTTACTGTATGTTGAATAGATTGAATAGATTGAATAGATTCCCTCAGTCTATATTTTAATAAATATTTACTGCTTTCATGGTCTACAGGGGTATGCTGTGACCTTCCATCATAAGTGTTGACATACAGCCGCGGAAAAAATTAAGAGACCACTTCAAAATTATCAGTTTTCTGGTTTTACTATTTATTGGTATGTGTTAAAGTAAAATGTACATTTTTGTTTTATTCTATAACCTACTGGCAACATTCCTACCAAATTTCAAATAAAAATATTGTCATTTAGATCATTTATTTGCAGAAAAATGACAATTGGTCAAAATCGCAAAAAAGATGCAGTGTCTTCAGATCTCGAATAATGCAAAGAAAACAAGCTCATATTCATTTTTAAACTACACAATACTAATGCTTTAACTTAGGAAGAGTTCAGAAATCAATATTTGGTGGAATTACCTTGATTTAAAATCACAACTTTCATGTGTCTTGGCATGCTCTCCACCAGTCTTTCACATTGCCGTTGGGTGACTTTATGCTACTCCTGGCGCAAGAATTCAAGCAGCTCGGCTTCTTTTCATGGCTTGTGACCATCCATCTTCCTCTTGATCACATTTCAGAGGTTTTTTATGGGATTCAGGTCTCGAAATTGGGCTGGCCATGACAGGGTCCTGATCTGGTGGTACTCCATCCACACCTTTACTGGCCTGGCTGTGTGGCATGGAGCATTGCCCTGCTGGAAAAAACACTTCTCAGAGTTGGGGAACATTGTCAGAGCAAAAGGAAGCAAGTTTTTCTTCCGGGACAACGTTGAACTTTGCCTGGCTGAGGTTTGTAAAAGACCATAAGGATTGAAAAGCGGACTGGAGGTCATCTTCTAAGTTCATCTTCTCTGAGTCCAATTTTCAGCTTTGCCCAACACATGGTCGTCTGATGGTTAGACGGAGACCTGGAGAGGCCTACAAGCCACAGAGTCTTGCACCTACTGTGAAATTGGACTCATCAGAGAAGACGAACTTAGAAGACCCTCCAGTCCGCTTTTTCAATCCTTATGGTCTTTTACAAACCTCAGCCAGGCAAAGTGCAACGTTGTCCCGGAAGAAAAACTTGCTTCCTTTTGCTCTGACAATGTTCCCCAACTCTGAGAAGTGTTTTTTCCAGCAGGGCAATGCTCCATGCCACACAGCCAGGCCAGTAAAGGTGTGGATGGAGTACCACCAGATCAGGATACTATTTGGCGACACTCGCTAAGCGGTTTAGCGAGCTAAACTCCAGGCTAAAAAAAGACAACACCGTTTTAGCGGATTCGGCGAAGCAACTTTTGCTCAATTTCCATGGTAATTAATCGCTTAGCCCTAGCCTGCTCCAGGACAGGCTAAGCAAAGTTTAGCTGGCTAAACTTGCCACACCCACGCCAAAAGGAGGGATCCCATTGACAAGGTTAATAGTTTGATTAGCGTAGGAAGAGTTCTTTGCGATCGCCAAGAAGATCCATTTTTCCATCATGATGAGTTCTTGTATGAGTGCTACCGATCCACCCGACAAGGAATAATTAATTTAAAAGACCTTCTCGAGTCATTTATTGCATACACCACCATCGAACATTGAATGTCTTCTATTTTTGTAATGTCGGCGATGCGGAGAAAAAAGCACTCATAATTATATGACATTCTTTGGTACAGTTGATAAACCAGAAATAGCTTTCATGCTCAGCCTGAGACATGATTTTTAGTTTGCACATGAATACTAACGTTTTCTTTGATCCCAGGAAATTTGAGCACATAACCCATCACCATTACGGAGATTTGGCTAAAGTTGTTTAACCTACTTTAACTTACATCATTGCAAACGTTTAGTTTTTGTGCAGTGGTGGATGGTGGATGTGGATGGTAAGGTGGTTGAATGATGAGAAGAAAGAAAGAAACACAATTTATTTGCATTGCTTCAATTTATTGAATTTCTTATTAATACATTTTCATTTAGTCATTTAGCAGACGGTTTTATTCAAAGCGATTTAAAACTACAATTCCAACGAAGGTGAAGGGAATCGAACCGGCGATTAACTGCATGCAAGCCCTACGCTCTGCCCGCTGCACCAAAGTTGCATGTTCGGTCAAGAAAAGATATCACTACTTATACAGCCTCTTTTCAGTTTCTTTAATGCTGTTGCAGTCGCGACAGTGATGAATTTTGACATGATTATGGTCTTGAATTCTTCATAACGCGTTTATGGTCATATCCCGCCTTAGCGGAGAAAAAAATTAGTCTTTTTCTTTGAGTTTAGACCATTGTACCTTTCAAAAAAATCATGGTTTTGGGGATCGACCTTTCTTGCCTTTTGAAGCAAGACGTGCACGCGCAATTTAGCTGACGAGATAAATCAACTTGAGGTTAAAATAAATTAGTGCCCGTCGCCAGACCGGCTTGGCCTGTTCTCATTTAGCGAGCTAGTTAATCTCCAGTTGCGAGCTAAATTAATTATCTTAGCTTCAGTTGTACGCCGAACAGGGCCCAGGACCCTGTCATGGCCAGCCCAATTTCGAGACCTGAATCCCATAAAAAAACTCTGAAATGTGATCAAGAGGAAGATGGATGGTCACAAGCCATGAAAAGAAGCCGAGCTGCTTGAATTCTTGCGCCAGGAGTAGCATAAAGTCACCCAACGGCAATGTGAAAGACTGGTGGAGAGCATGCCAAGACACATGAAAGTTGTGATTTTAAATCAAGGTTATTCCACCAAATATTGATTTCTGAACTCTTCCTAAGTTAAAGCATTAGTATTGTGTAGTTCAAACATGAATATGAGCTTGTTTTCTTTGCATTATTCGAGATCTGAAGACACTGCATCTTTTTTGCGATTTTGACCGATTGTCATTTTTCTGCAAATAAATGATCTAAATGACAATATTTTTATTTGAAATTTGGTAGGAATGTTGCCAGTAGGTTATAGAATAAAACAAAAATGTACATTTTACTTTAACACATACCAATAAATAGTAAAACCAGAGAAACTGATCATTTTGAAGTGGTCTCTTAATTTTTTCCGCGGCTGTATATCACCGCAACCGGTCACCAAATAATTGCTCATGGCTCTTGTCAGTGCCTAAGTGATGCAGCAAGATAAGATAGACATTTGTTTAAACTACCTAGCGTAGACTTTCAGCTTCAGCAAACATTTAAACATGTCAGGTCTAAAATACTCACACACAGTACTTATTAAAGACTAAATCATTGAATTGCTTTAACCAATCATTTCATGAAAACCCTACGATGCGATCAGATTACATTTATATAGACCCTGCTTTCTCGAGGCCTCTACTTAAGTCAGATCTCGAGAAAATGACATTATTCATCTGATATGCGGGAAAAACTATACATAATAAAGACAGCTAGTAACCCCCTATAGGTGGGACAGTCAATGTGAGCTTGGTGTTGTGGCGGAAGATACCGCTGAAGGTGCGTTTCAATGATAAAGTCGTTGTTGACCGACAGTGGTACGCTGGACTGTTGGCTGAAATACTGACCTACCCACAACTGTGTCAAAACCGTAATAGCTGCATCGCAAATAGCCACTTCCATCTTGCAAACTACAAAGATACATAACCACAACATGCACAGAATCCCTTTGAAGTCCAGAAGTTTGAGTCTGGGGAATCACACAAGAATGGAGTAGGGCTGTGATTTTCCTTTAAATGATAAAAACCCTGATTAGAGGTGTGCACGACTGCACACAATCATTGAAGTATTTGCAGGGGTTGGACGCATGGCTACGGTAAATATGAACTGTATCAGAAAAGCAGTCAAATTCATTCTTCTGATTCATTCTTCTTCTAGAGCCATCTCTACCAAAAATGAATACATCCCTATAGACATTGGTTTCTGTGCCACCTCCATGTGAGGTTTCTCAGCCTGTCCACGCCATACAAATTGTTGGTCTCTGCCATTGCTTTCATGGACCACTGGGCATTGTCAACATTCATTATAAAGGCAAAATCTGGTATTAAGCAGCAGTCGCATGGTGCGCAGTGTTTACAGTGACACCTACAACGACAATACGGGTCTTCTGCTTAGACAGTGGCGCCGCTAACCACTTATCCATCACGCCTGCATGCATCAGATACATTATTTTCCATCATGACAGATATCTCTTTTTAGGTGACAATAGACTTCTTTGTCTGGTTTGATAATTCTCAGAGGTTCTTTTTCTACATTTACGTACCTCAGCAAATTTGATCTGTGGCTTCTGTTTTGTATTTCGCTGACAGCTGCCTTTATGTGATCTGATGTCTGCACAAAAGCAGAACAGTCACCTTTTTCACATACACTGAAGCACTCCACACACCCAGTGTGGAAATCACCAACAACATTAACAAGACCGTAATTATCTTCAAAATGTGGACCCAAGAGGCCTACTCTGTGTGGCTTAAGAGAGAGAAGAAGAGATCATCTTGAAATGCGAGGTGATTCAGGTCATTCAAACCTGGTGACTAAGAATTGACATCTTCTAGGGACTGCACTGACTTGCCCTCAGCATGAACGACAAAGTGTCACCACTATCATATTCTCTCCAACAGAAACAACCTTTTGTGGAAACTGCTCCGACACACTACATTTCTCCTCAGGTCATGATGGTATAATACTTTTGTTTTGATGTGCACAATGTTTGTAAGTAATCCACTGCCTTCCTTACAGGTCCACACATAACTTTATTTATCAATCAAAAATATTAAACTAGAAGTCCAATGAAACCCCACAGGAGTTTTGATAATATATCATAATCATAACCATAACCATCTGTTTCTTAGAGAAAACTTCAATATGATGCCAAGGAAGAGGTGGACCTGGAAAGACTTGAGATGGCATAAGAGTAAAACGTTTCTTACCAAAAGTGTACCTTTTTGAATCAGGGCATTGACGGTCTGCCCTCTCACAGGATACCTGCCGTATAACTAAAATACCACTCAACAATACACATACATACATACAGTACATACAACCAAAACACAAAACCAAACAGCACAGTAAACTAATACACAGTCAAAAATAAACAAAAAGAAAATAAGCAACAGAAGAACAATTTAAGCAAGACAAACACAAGCCCTTAGGCTATATGAACCAACAGACAGAAACAAACCTTCAGACAGGGAATAGGGGACTAATGAACACGTTAAACTACACAGAGAGAAGCCATTAGGCTACACAGCACAATAGCGAATTCAGTACACCAAAACGGAACCAAAACAAACCTGCAGAGACAAGACAAGACAAGACAGCAGCTCATGTGGCGAATCCAGCCCTCCTCTAGGCTGGTGTGGTAGAAAACATGTGAATGAAAACTCAATAATCTGTGCGTAAAGAAAATCAACAGTCAGTATAACCGCAATGACAGTCTGACAAACTTTTAAAACTACTAAACTTCTAAAAATGATTTACACAATTTAAATAAATTAATTCGATTATGTGCAGTTTATGTGTAAATGTGTATCAAGGAATCAGCCCATATTCTCCCACATGGGTTACTTTCTAGCATACCAGGAGCCTCCTGTTGGGCCTCTGCCCAACTGCCCTCTGTAGTGGGAGGACGGGAGTATTGTGATGAATTACTGTTTTTTTTATAATACTGTAATGCTTTGTTTCTTAAATAAAAAGAAAGAAAGATCTAACTGTATACCCACTGTAATATGGAGACACTGGCTGGCGAGGGAGCTCGTAACCTTCCTACATAATAACGCCATAAGAGAAACAGGAATTAGTGAATCTAACTCACTACACATGTACACGATACATAGAAACATGAGATGGTACATACATGTTCATACATAATTGATTGTGGATAAGAGGGGGAATGAGTATTTAAGTATTGTATAACAGCGTAGTGGGTATACAGTGTGCTCATAAGATTAAGTAGAGCAATGAAACAGAAAACTATGTTGATGGTGGAAAATATTTACATTATGGGTAAATAGACCAGAGTATATAGATGTATCATGAGCGGAGTAGAATTAATACATTACAGTGTGGTGGTGCGGATAGGTAGATGGTGCAGCACCGGGTTTTTGCAATTAGGTCAGGTGGAGAGACTAGAGCAGCATCTCACAAGGGAGACAATCTAGACTAGGAGGAGAAGAACATAGACAAAGTGAGTGGACAGAGCACAGCTGCCTAATATGTGTATACGTACTTTATGGTTATGATGATGAACAATGTTTTCACAGCCATCTACATTAGTGGGCAAAGGTCACACTAAAAGAGAGAATTTTTTTTTAGTAAACATACATTTTATAAACAGATAAAGTGATATATTTAGGTAAACAATTAACAGTAGGTTATATGGCCACTTTATCGGTATAATAAATAGAAAATAATAAATAAATAGCATAATGTGATATAGAGGAAGATGAAGAGGGAGAGACGGCCTGGCATGGTGTGTGGTTATTTTGTTGATGTTTTGTTTTGTTGAATTATGGTTGGCTGCAATGGCGCATGAGAGTTTTAGCACAAGATTATTCATATTGGTACTTTTATTTATGTTTAGTTTTGATCAAATATGTTAATTTATTTTGGCTGACATGGTGCATGGGTTTTTTAATTATACAAGGATATAATGGGTGGCAGGATACAGCAACAGTGCACATCTATCTTGGGACAGTCGCAACACGCACTGCATGCTGTATCTGGGATCTGTAAAGGCTCTTCTCCACAGCACAACGCACGCTGTCTGTAGACCACTACTGCTAAACACAACAACATGGCTGTCATGAATATGTTGTGACCAGTGCCGGATGTTAATGTATTTTTCATGACTATAGGATGCACTACAGAAGAATGACTTTAGTGTTGATTACTACTAAGGGCACAAATAAATGCAGAGGACTCCTTTGACCTCTTTGGTGGAGTAGAAGCATCATCCACTTCAAGGGGGTTGTCTTCCTGCTGTAGAGGCACAGTCTCCGTCACCATCATATTCTTGCTATTGACTTATACGAATATTCAGGAATAAACAATTAGAAACTCCAGTCACTGAGGAATTCAATGTTTTAATATTGTAATATTTACAATATTGATGACAAAGAAAAAGATTCAGAATGTATAATAAAATATTGCATGCAGAGGCGCAATGATGCGCTTCAGATGCGCTTCAGACATTGCGTTTCAGATATTACCAGTGTGGCTGCCTTCAGAGGCTCAAGCACTTTCACCACTTCTTCTGCAACCATTATATAAACCTCTGTCAGCGTGCAGAGATCGCTTTCATTCCTGCGCACTTCAGGTGACATCAGAGCTGCCAATATCACTGGTTGCTGCTCCAGGAAGAATTCCAACTAGCTGGGTACATTAAAGATGAAGACTTGACTGAAGAGTTAAACCTCTAACTGACCATTTCTCCCATTTGCCCTCCTTTATGCTAGCCCATTTCAACTATCACTGTTCATGCATAGTCCTGAGTGCTCTTCTAATAGTTTCTCCCATTTGCCCTCCTTTATGCTAGCCCATTTCAACTATCACTGTTCATGCATAGTCCTGAGTGCTCTTCTAATAGTTTCTCCCATTTGCCCTCCTTTATGCTAGCCCATTTCAACTATCACTGTTCATGCATAGTCCTGAGTGCTCTTCTAATAGTTTCTCCCATTTGCCCTCCTTTATGCTAGCCCATTTCAACTATCACTGTTCATGCATAGTCCTGAGTGCTCTTCTAATAGTTTCTCCCATTTGCCCTCCTTTATGCTAGCCCATTTCAACTATCACTGTTCATGCATAGTCCTGAGTGCTCTTCTAATAGTTTCTCCCATTTGCCCTCCTTTATGCTAGCCCATTTCAACTATCACTGTTCATGCATAGTCCTGAGTGCTCTTCTAATAGTTTCTCCCATTTGCCCTCCTTTATGCTAGCCCATTTCAACTATCACTGTTCATGCATAGTCCTGAGTGCTCTTCTAATAGTTTCTCCCATTTGCCCTCCTTTATGCTAGCCCATTTCAACTATCACTGTTCATGCATAGTCCTGAGTGCTCTTCTAATAGTTTCTCCCATTTGCCCTCCTTTATGCTAGCCCATTTCAACTATCACTGTTCATGCATAGTCCTGAGTGCTCTTCTAATAGTTTCTCCCATTTGCCCTCCTTTATGCTAGCCCATTTCAACTATCACTGTTCATGCATAGTCCTGAGTGCTCTTCTAATAGTTTCTCCCATTTGCCCTCCTTTATGCTAGCCCATTTCAACTATCACTGTTCATGCATAGTCCTGAGTGCTCTTCTAATAGTTTCTCCCATTTGCCCTCCGTTATGCTAGCCCATTTCAACCATCACTGTTCATGCATAGTCCTGAGTGCTCTTCTAATAGTCTCTCCCATTTGCCCTCCTTTATGCTAGCCCATTTCAACTATCACTGTTCATGCATAGTCCTGAGTGCTCTTCTAATAGTTTCTCCCATTTGTCCTCCTTTATGCTAGCCCATTTCAACTATCACTGTTCATGCATAGTCCTGAGTGCTCTTCTAATAGTTTCTCCCATTTGCCCTCCTTTATGCTAGCCCATTTCAACTATCACTGTTCATGCATAGTCCTGAGTGCTCTTCTAATAGTTTCTCCCATTTGCCCTCCTTTATGCTAGCCCATTTCAACTATCACTGTTCATGCATAGTCCTGAGTGCTCTTCTAATAGTTTCTCCCATTTGCCCTCCTTTATGCTAGCCCATTTCAACTATCACTGTTCATGCATACAGGAGTGCTCTTCTAATAGTTTCTCGGCATTTGTGTACTGTGGTGGAATGTGAGCAGACCTGTATTGGCTTGTTTCTACAACCCGAAAAGTTGGGACGTTTTTTAAATAAATTGAATATTAAAAGACTTTCCAATCCCATGAGCCCATTTTTTATTCACAACATAACATAGATAGCATAACAAATGTTTAAACGGAGACATTTTACACTTTTATACTTTTATCCACTAAATGAGCTCATTTCAAATTTGATGCCTGCTACAGGTCAAGTTGGCACGGGTATCAGGTCTGAAACATGATTTGTTATAAAACGGATGTCTAAGATAGGCAGAGTCTCTCAGAAGTAAAGATGGGCAGAGGCACTCCAATCTGCGAAAGAGTGCGTAAAAAGATTGTGGGCTTCTTTTAAACTAATGTTCGATCTCACAATCTGTCGTACCATCTGCAGATGCCTACTAAAGCTCTACCATGCATAAAGGAAGCCATACGTGAACATGGTCCAAGTGGAACAGTGTTCTATGGTCTGACAAGTCCAAATTTGACATTCTTGTTGGAAATCACAGACGCCGTGTCCTCCAAGCAAAAGAGGAGGGAGACCTTCCATTTATCCTAACTTTCCCGGAATTCGGTTGTATTTTATTTTTGGGTGGTACTGTCTGGATTGATAACACGTTAAGTTTACATGCAAATGATTTATTTAAAGGTGAAAATGTCTGTTAAAAGTGCATCTTTCTTTGCAGGTGGTCTGCCTGGTCTGGTCTGTAGGGATAAGTGTATTTGGCACAACGCCAGGCATGCTCATGATGCAAGGTTTAAAATGTGTCGTCATGGCTTATTGAAGAGTGAAGGCTACTTAAGTGATACAACTAGTATTACTGTAGTGAAACATTAAATACACACAATAAAATTGAAGCAATGGCATTAAAGTTGTACTAAAGAATAACAATCAGTGCTGCAAGTGGACTACAGTGCAGTTAAAACCTAAGAACTCACTCCTACAGAAAACAAGCTTATGGAGGATAGATTCTCCTCTACATGCAGGTGCTTTGGTCCAGTTCTGTTTTTTATTCAAACTTGCCTCCTGTGTTGCTCACTTTGTGTTTCATCTTACATGCTGGGTTGAACAGAATTTCATTATGGTCACAGGTTGCACACAGAGATTATTTAATTTAATTTCAAAACCTTACCAGCATTCCTTTTACCATGTGAATTTACATCCAAAAATCATTGAATAAAAGCGTCTGAAACCTCACCTTACCTTACCTTTCGAACATTCCTTCAATAAGGCTCTAACATAGAGTTATTACTGCCCTCTACTGTCCATTCAGATGTTACTGATTACTGCAACCGACAGCATTTCTGTGTGCATGACAAAGAGCTGTCAAGGTCTTTGCTATACTGTGCAGAGGCATTTTTACAGCCATGATCAAATATTTTCATATCAGCACTGATATTGTACCATTAAGGTATGAGTGAAGAGTTAATACTACAGATCATAAAAGTTAACAATAATGATAAACAAGACAACAGCATTTAATATTAGAGACAAATCGATAAATTCATATAATTACATTACATTGTTCGTCATAGCACTTCTTTCCTGAACCCATTTAAAGGGAGAGTTTGCAATTTTCCAACTGGGCCCTAATTTATTATTATTGGGTACCAGTGGAGGCTTCTCCATTGAGGAGAGGGAGGAAGATCCTCCTTAACATTTTGAGAATAAAAAGTGTACTTTGCCCAGACTACTGTGATTAATTAAAACCCTTAAATAGGACTACTTTAATACCTTTGTATATGTAATGTTAGTTTCCCAGGGTAAAGATGACATTAGCACCCCCTATCGCTATCGAAAATGACTGCCGGAGGACCTTCCTCCCTCTACCCTCCATTGACTCCCATTCATTTCTCTGCCTGCGCTGGCGGCTCGTGGAATGCGTTGACTTCAATGGCAGAGAGGAGGACGATCCTCCTCTGAGAGGGTGTGACTAGTTTAGGGGTCTGGATAGCGCTAAAATCTATTAACGAATAGGCTGGAGTCACGTCTGCGCTATGAACCAATAAGCAGAGGCCCTGGATATGGTGGGTGGGGTTATCCCCTCAAATCTAGGCTACGAAAGATAATCTGCTCAGTCTAAGAGACACAGTTAAGCAAGAATATCTGATCATTTTAATAATGAGAACACATTAGCAAATTAGCAAATAAAGTAAACTATGGAAACCGAGGACATTGTTCATGTTTTATTACAGAAACCATTCCATGGGGTGAGTTACAATGACAAGTTGGCCATTAAAGCAACAGGTAGACCAATTCCAAAGATTGAAATCACCAAAAGCAACGGCAGAGTCAGTGTCGTGAGTGCTACATGGTTTGCTAGGTAGGCTACTCATGGGTGACTGGTAGCATTACCAACAATCGGTTATATTGCTGGCCCTGTTTACTAATGAATGTCAACTCTCCAACGTGGTCTTTTCATGGATTTACTGATATAAAAAATATTGACAGGGCAACCAAGCGCCACGACAAATGTCAAGACCACGTTGGTGCTGCTATCCGCCTTTCATTGCTAGGCGGCACCATGCCTATAGAGCGGTTAGTGGATGAGGGTGTGCGGCTGCAAATTCAACAGCACAACGCTAAAGTGCGTGGCAATAGGGAGGTGGTAAAACGTCTGTTAGATGCAACGGCTTACCAAGGCATGCTAGAGTTGTCTTTCAGGGGGCATGACGAAGGGGAAAATTCTGACAACAAGGGCAATTACAGGGAACTTGCGGAGGTGATAGCGAAGTATGACCGTGTTCTGGCAGAACATCTGGAAAGCTCAACCGTCTTCTCACAGGCATGTCAAAAACAATCCAGAACGATCTAATTGCAGCCATTCACCATTCGATTGAAACAGAGCTAGAAAAGGAACTTAACAGGGCACACTTCTTTTCCTGGCAAATTGACGACACCACAGACATTAGCTGTCATTCTCAGCTGTCTGTCATCTTGCGCTATGTTGATGACCACGGTACAATTCAGGAACGCCGTTTTTCTAGCCAATAATACTTGAGAAAAAGGATGTAAGTGAATGATTCAGAGCATGATGCATTTGAAATGGCATCAATTATGGTCTTGTGTCTTCATTCTTCTTAAAACAATTGTAGCTGAAAATAATCAGACAAATTACAACCAATAGCTTCAGTCATTGAGTGGAAAAAATAGGCCCAATGATTGGCCCAGAATCTTTTATTTAGTTTTACAAATCAAGAGTAGTCCTGATTTGACTAATTGGCTTTGCATCCTTTCCTTCTGGCCTGGACTAGTCCATCAAAGACATGCTGCCCACCAGCTTTCAAAGTACAATGCTGCCACTGGTGAATTTATCAATTTTATTCACAAAATTATCCCTCCCGGCTATTTTGTGATGTAGTTCACCAAAACACCCTGAAACAACTTGAGTCTCACATACTTATGCCACCAACAGTACAAATGGGCCAATGGCAACCAAGCGCGCAGTCCTTCCTCCCTCACTTTAAAAACCACCAGCCGCCACTGCTGGTAGTTAGAGAATATGGTTATCTGTAGTTGTTAACGATTGTTACTTGCTTAAATGTAGGTTTACTCGAGGTAAATGAAAGGGAATATGGTATCATAGAGGGCAGTGACGTGCGGTGAAGTCAGTACGAGGGTAGGCACTGAGTTATGAAAGCCAGATTAACTTATTTATTGTTTAGGCTAATAGGCTACGTCACAACAGTAGGTACAAGTGCGGCACACAGGCACGGTCGATCGATATATTAAAAAAAAATACAATCACGATAACATCGTCTCCCACACGCACGCACACACCAGTTAATGTCCATCATCAGAATGCAACCATCTTTATCCGCACAGCGGCCAATTATGTGTCAGTCAGCAGCAATGAGAACACACACTGCTCAATTGAATATGAAAGCAAATGGCTTGCAGTCGGCATTAATTCAACCCCACACTTATCATTTCAAAATTAAGCTCAAAATAGTTTCTAACTCACCTGACTAGCACAGCCACAATGCCAATCTTTTTTGTCATACCAGTCCGTTTGAAACGACAATTTTTGGTCCCTTTTTCTGCAGAAGTTAATTTAGTGTTGGAATAGGCCTCCCTCTTGCTAGTTACTCCTTTTTTCTATTAAAGTCGAGTTTAGAGAAATGTCTAAGTTCCACAATATCGGTAGATACCGTGTTGTCATTTTTACTTTGATTTTCGCGGGGATTACGCTTAGTTTGTGTAATGACATCAGCTGCGCAAATGTCCAGTAATATCTCGATTTTAATTGGTCCATGTTTGATACGTAACGTAGATGATTACTGGCATAACATATTTACGTGCAAAGGCACAGTAGAGTTGTGCCTTTCGACGTACATATTAAAGAATACAGAATCGAAGTGCGCATGCGCGACATGACTTTTCCGTTGCCGTTCATAATGAATGGACAGTAAAGGCACTGCTTATTCTACCGGTTTTTTGTATTTGTTTATGCGTAACTGATACAATTGTCATCGTAACGTCTAAACAATTGGAATAACGTATGTATTGCATTTATATATCACAAGAATACTCGGTACAAATACAAATACAAGTTAATTAAATAAAATGATTTAATAAACATTTTTACGTTTGAATTTTGTCAGGGTAGGCAGTGCCTACCTTGCCTACCCTGACTGCACGTCACTGATAGAGGGCTATATTAACACTAAGCTAGCTTGCTATGTTGTTAAAACTTTCTCCAGTGAGCAAGAGTGTGAACGAGCGAACTATATCGACATCTCTCTATTCTTTGCATTACTATATATTCTAGTATTTCAAAACAATAATCAGTCCCTATAGAATGTTGTTTATAATCAGTTAATGCTACTGAATCCTCGTTTGACTTTATTATAGTGAATGCTTTGGTTGCCTTCCATTTCAGCCCAGCATACAGTATTTATCAGTTGATAAATAAGATGTACTTGAAATTTGTTTTGTTTTTTATTTGAATTAGTCCTGTTTTTTCCCTTTGAATGGAATATTTGACACTAAACTAGTTCATCTGTATCTCAGTGATAGTATCCAAATGAGCATTAAAATATCACTGGTATGTAAAAACTACATGGACAACAAAATAGTTATAATTGTTGATCAAAATCTTATTCCCTTCTGCTCATAATACAACAAGTAAACAACTCAGAGGTTGACACTGTCAGGTCCATTCTCCATCCATAGTGTCCAAATGAGCATTAAATATCCCTGGTATGTAAAAACTACACGGACAACAAAATAGATGTTAATCGTATTCCCTTCTGCTCATAATAAAACAAGTAAACAACTCAAAAGTTAAAACTTTCCCTAAAAGAATTATATATTTATAATTATATAGTTATATACTTTATTTCACTTTGTTATATACTTTGTCATATAGCTTATTAATTTTTTTTCTACTGTTTTGTGCTGATCCTGCACTTTTACATATTTTGTTTACTTTTGAGAAGGTGTATGTAAATATTGTAAATATTTGTAAATACAAATTCCCATGAAAGCCACAGGTGTAAGCTCTCAAATACTTTTTGAATTGTGTTCCTATCTGTTACAGGGGCTGAGAAATCAGTAATGTAGTAGGCGTTGACACAATTGCTGAATTTCTAGAAAAACTTCAGGTTTTGGGGGCTTTTCTGAAATCGCCTATAGGTTTTACAGGCATTTTTTCCAGGCGTTTTAGGCCTAAATGGGTTAAGGGTGGCTGAAAACCTTGACAGTAAGCAAGTACCAGCTAAAAAAGGGTTTGTGTGTTTGTCTGTTAAACCTCCTAACCAAGATAACATGACTAGAAAAGAGTTAGGACAGAGTAGATGTCAATATTATCTCAAAGAAATTTATGACCAGCCAAAGGAGGGAGCTAAACAAACTAAGCCTGGAATTTGGATGGGGGGGAGTACTTCCCACTGATAAGGTATAGCAGTGTTCCAAGTGCTAACTTTAATTTTGCTCTTCCTATGGGCATGTATTGGGTGTGCGGTAAGATGGCTTATTCCTATTGGCCTCCTAATGCTGTAGGAACATGTTACATAGCTGCCATTGCACCTACAATTTGGATCTTATATAAAAAAAACAGTATAACCAACAGCAGTCTACTACACATCCCCATAGAGAGAAAAGAGAAATGACTTATACGTCAGGATGTATGAGTAAATGGACATAACAGCTTTTGATTCAGTCCTAGAGGATTTTGAAAAACGATTTGGGGCAACAGCCTCCAAAATACTAATGATAATGTTAAAAATTGGATTACCATTCCTAGTCCCTTTAGTGACTTTTATCATGGTTCTGTTTGTGGGAAAGTTTCTATTAACCTGTATAATGAGTGCTTTAAACAAACAATTCACAGGGAAAAAGTATGTGGCTGTCAAAGCAAGGAAACCTGACAGAAATGAGTACACGTTTCCAAATAGTCCCGTGCCAACTGAAATGTATGAAGATGTTTTTCCATTCAAAGAAGTCCCTAATAATGAGAGAGAGGAAATATGGTAGTAACAGAAGTGTACAATGTGTCTGACCCAATTTTGAAAAAACCTGGTTTAAATGATGGATATACAATTGGAAGTTCATGTTGTGATTTTATTTTCCATGAGTAATGGGGGTTTCTTTTATTTTCTATGTATAATATGGATGTAAACTTGAATAATTAGATCACTTAGAGAAAGTAATTTGTAACCATGTTTTGCTATTATGTGTGTTTAAGGCTTGTAATCAAATGGAATGATGATACATATAGTTGCTCTAGGTGTGGTACTATAGTACCACCCCTGCCAACACACCCATGTGGGGCCCATATGGGTTGCATGTGGGCTGGTGAGTGGGCCCCATTTGGGCTGCCCAGCTGGGCCCCAGTCAGTTTTGTCCGGGGGTTCCATGGTGGCCCCATGTGGGCATGCCCAGATGGGCTCAAGGTGGGTTTCACATGGGCCCTAGGCAAAACCCACATGGGCAACCCAGGTTTCTCCCAGCTGTGGGCTCATGATGGGTCCCTTATTGTACCCTAAAGGGTAATAACCATTATCATTATGGGCATACAAAATAATTTTTACTTACTTTAGTCAGCCCATAGTACAGTTCTTTACAAAACTACAATGACAAAGAGACAAGTTATACAATTCATAATTTTTTTATTGCAATTTAGAGAGGCAAGGCTATAAAGAGCACCAACTGTCAGTCTCCCCCCTAAATGATCTTGGCATTGGTTTAGTTACCAGTTTTGTGTTGGATTATATGCACCTTGTGTGCTTAGGGGCAATGCGTAAGTTGATATTTCTTTGGATGAAGGGGCCTTTGAAATGCAGGCAGTCTGTGAAGTTTTTTATTGCAATGTCCGCATATATGGTTTCTATCAGACAGTATTTATTTAGCAATTTTGCAAGGAAACCACGATCGTTGTTTGAATTCAGCACATGGAAAGCTACAGAGCTTCGCCAATTTTTACTTTTCACTGGCCCTGCTGTTCTTCTCAATAATATACCCAGTAGAATGTACAGAAACTTTTTACTTCTGTCTGTATCGATGAGAATTCTTCTGAGTCCTGCCTTATGTTGTCCTGACAATTGTGACTATGCTGACTATGCTGAGGAGATTTTGAAACTCTTTGTAACAGATTTCGTTTCAATTTATGGCACTGAATTTGGCAGCTACAACATGCATTCATTGATCCACCTAGCTCAAGATGCACGAAAATTCGGCCCATTGGATAATGTGTCAGCTTTTCCCTTTGAGACGTTTTTAGGTAAACTGAAAAAACTTGTCCGTCGGCCTCAAAACCCTGTCCAACAACTGGTCAGGCGGATCCATGAGAAGCAGAAATTGCAAACCCAAAAGACCACGTCTGTTGTAAGCCCAGTCAGACAGCTCCACTTTTCTGGACCTATGATTCATTCAGTTGCAACATGGGAACAATACAAGCGTTACAATGACAGACAGACACTGATCTCCTCCTCTCGTGGCGACGACTGTTTTTAGAGTTTTTTCAATCAAAGCTGAGGGGCTGCCTGTCTGGCCTGACGGGCCCCCCGGTCCCTCGCACCAATCAGCCACTTTGAGACCGCCTTCTCTGCATCATTTCGTGTGATCTGGCTGGTCAGGCTTTCCTTCTTCAAGCCTCCTGCAAGGAACAAATATAACAGCGACTTACTTCACGTGATAACTATCAACCAGGATTGCAAAAGCAACAGTGGGTCTCAAAAGATTAGAATATTGTGGAAGCCTGTTAAAGGAGAAATCCGGTGTGAATCAATCAATAGACCTGTTGTTCAGTATCTATCAGTATCTATAAGAAAAGGGGCCAGAAAATTTGATGCAACATAAAAACGAATAACGAACCAATAACTAATGTTAATTGCACAGGGCATAACAAATTTAAACTGAAAGTTACTATGCCCTATTCACTTAAATGCATACTATGCAACGTTTTTAGGTTTATTTATCAGCTTTGTAAAGACTTAGATGTTTATATGGCTCATTCCGGGGTGAATGAAGGCTATTTTGCATAGTACTGCTTTAGTGTTAGTTGCCAGTTCAATACATACTGTATGTGGTCTATGCTGTATCACACTGACAGCCTCAAACAACAGGGCTATTTATTGACTCACACCAAACTTCTCCTTTTATGTCAGTAATTCAATGTAAAAGGTGAAGCTCATACATTATATAGATTCAATAGACATTAATGGCATATTACTAGCCATTATTTGTGTTCATTTTGATAAAGAAAACCCCACAATCAGTATCTCACAAAATTAGGATGTTTTCTAATATTGTACAACTTAAAATATCATACACATGCACACCTACCATATATTACTTCAAATAACTTTAAGGACTTGAATTCCCTCTTCCCGTTGCGTCCCACAAAGTTGTACTGCCTGGATAGGCCATGGTCGAAGAGGAAGGCCATCATTCTTCTTGTGGCCTGCTCAACAGAGCCCTCCCCCCTATATCAGCCACAGCTGCAATCTGAGGGGGAACAAAGGCAACACAAGGCAGGTTTATCTACAGTATATTGTTCACTGGAATAAACCAGTCAACATGAAAGAACTGCCAGATGCATGGATATGAGCACTCTTGGGAAGTTTCAGATCAAATTCACTGTTAATGAGTTGAGTTGCATTACCCTAGATAATAAAGGAAAAATAAAGAGTCAATCTGTCAATCCGTTCAATCTGTTCTTTGAGGCTTCTGAGTGTTGTCAATAGGTACCAGAATGACAGCATGACAGCAATAGGTACATTGTGGACCGAATTTGCAAACTGGCAGCTAAGACTAACAGATGTGGGCGTACGAAAACAAAACTGCTATGCCCTCTTCAGTTAGTGTTAGCTGCCGTTTCGCTATTTGGTCCACTGTGCATGAAATTCAGTCGTTCTCCTAAATATCGACAGCACTTGGCAACATGTAAAAACAGAGCTACGGGTTGATTCACTCCAAATGATTTAACATACATACCAGTTCTGACATGAAGTCTGGGTTTGCCAGTCTTCCATGTGTTCAACCTCACTAACTGTCATTATCACGTTCGAGAAAACCGGAGTGAACAGATAAATGCACACACACAGCAAACAGCACGACAGTTTCCTAGCATCAGAGCTTCGTCCAGAATGAGAATGGATAGAGAATGGATAGGAACCCTAGCTGCTAGCCGAGAAAACGTTGCAGACATTCCAAGTCTTTAATCTGCCTTACTAACAAATACACAAACAAATCCTTCTGAACTATAAGGCAACCACGCAAAATAAGATCGAAAATAGCTTGATATTGACTTAACGATTAGCACTAGATATCTGTGTTCAACATCAAGGTTTAACCAGGTTTAATTACCAAAGCTAGCTACACATGCAGCTACATTCTTACATTCGCTCAAAGATAGCTAGTTCCTGTCCTTTTGGTTAACAGAATGTCCTAGTTATCAAAGCGTATAGCTTGTATTATTCAGAGATTGATTCTTACCTGCTTTTTGTCCAGCCAAACTCGACTCTTGCACTTGTCTTGAACGTGTTTAATGAATCACTGGCACATGACAGTCAGCAGCAGCAGCAGACGTTAACGCAACGGCGCGAAATGTTTCAACTTTGCTTGGGGGAGGGGCGGGGAGGGGGCGGAGGAGTTTCACCATCTTCTTCTTGTTAGCAGAATACATTTTCATTGAGGTTTGATTACGACATTACATTATCTGTTATGCTCTAAAATTGCGGAATTTTGGACCCAGTCCAGCTGGAATTGTAAGCACAATCTCATGACATCATTTTGAATTGGAGACCAGCTGGAACCCACTTATTGCCTATGTTTAGTTTAGCCCATCTACGGCCCACCTATTGCCCATGTGGGCTCCAATGACAAAGCCCACGCGCTGCCCATGCTTAGTTTAGCCCATGTAATGCCCACCTATTGCCCATGTGGGGCCCAACAACAAAGCCCACTCGAAGCCCATGCCCAGCCAACACCCAACTAGCCCAGATGAGGCCCATGTGGGCCCCAACTGTATGTGTTTGCAGGGACAAGGGGGGAATGTGGGATAAAAAATATATGTTTCACATTTAATTAAGTAGGTTAGTATAGGATTCCATAGGATAACATACATTGAATTGGTAACTTAGTGTGGCCATGTATTCTGTTTGACCTGTTGGGTAAGGTTTGATGAGCTAAGAGAGTTAGTCAGGACTTGGGGTAAGGGGATCCTATGTCAATAGTCTTATCTATAGTGGAGGACAAGGTGGCCACAGTGTATTAGTCTGAGGGAGGGGTTTTAGGTATAAGAGCTCAGTTTGCCCAGAGACTGATGGGCATTGTTGTGCCATGGATTGCTTGTTACAATGCTCCCGATATCGTTAATAAATCTGCAGTACCACTCCAGTTGTCTGTAAGTAATTTTGACCACAGAGCTCTGTCCCTTGATGGATGCAGGGCACCAGGAGGCCAGTGTTTCCCTTGGTGACCCCTCTCCTCAGGGCATCAGTGCTCAGGCGAGAGGGAGGCTTCGCTTTTGCCTAATGTACCACTCTGGCAATACATATAAGATTCACTGTATGCAAGATGCACCATTAAGAGATGAATATGCAGCTGTCATATCACCCCTACATTATGATGAACGAATACCGAAAATATGCATGTAAAATAGTGCATTTTAAGTTACAGAACTTTAAGAATGCAGGAACTTTGAAACAGAAGTGTCAGAAATGGCCAAACAGAGTAGCCTGCTCTTACAAAACCCTGCGTCAGGTCCCTGCATGTGTGAGAATAAAGCAGCACAAAGCAAGTGACACACAAGGTATTCTAGTAGTAAATATACACCCACAACAGAATACGGCCCGGTGCATGACGGGAGGTGATATGACCTCAGAGAGTTGAGAAGTTGATTGCTGCAAGGCAAACATTTGAAATATTTATTAATTTGTGTAAAACCGTTTACACTGGCACTGCACACACTGAGAGAACAGAAGTGTTTTTGGATCCAGCCTCCAGCCCTCATATGCTGCCTTGCTGAGGCTGCCCCTGCATTCAACACAAAGCTGTTGGTGGTGCCAGTCGTGCATGTGTGTGTGTGTGTGTGTGTGTGTGTGTGTGTGTGTGGCAACTGAACTGAAACAAACTGAAACTGAAACAATTCATGAGGGGAAACACAGTAGCATTCTACAGTCATACTGCGACATACAGACACAACTATAGGCACACCATGACATGAGAAGTTATTAATACAAACATTTCAGTAACACACAACCAATTCATGATATTGAACACGCACATAAACTAAAACTACACCTGAATGAACACCGTGAAAAAGATAATAGTGGGACTCCAATCTCAGAGGTATGACAGAAGCAGCGTCTACTCAACAATTGTGCTTCTGATCTTTGCGCAAACGTGTGACGCCATCTAGTGGAGAACCGATTATACACCCCTTTGAAAGTGCAGATATTGGTGCGCCTTTACTGCTGAACGTTTTCATATTTCTTGCCTATTCGCTTGATTTGGGTTATTTTGGTTAAACGTTTTTAAAACGGGCATATGCTTAACAATTTACCGGTCTAGGGTACAGAAACAGGTTTTGTATCTTTGAAGCATTTTCTGACTCAGCTATAGATTTGGACACATTCTTGGAACGGAGAATTACGGAAGATCACGAGTGTGGGTATAATATCTGACTCGTTCTATGACGCACCATTGCATTATCATTTGGTATTCTAGTAGTAAATATACACCCACAACAGAATACGGCCCGGTGCATGACGGGAGGTGATATGACCTCGGAGAGTTGGGAAGTTGATTGCTAACTTGAAGCCTGAGAGTGAAGTTTACACATTGACACCATGTCGCTCTCCCGCATGGAGCGATTGCAAGTGTGGGTTATGAGCGCGATCATGGCCGTGTTATACGTAATATTTTGGTTGCTGAGTCCAAGACCGAGGGCTGGTGCACCTTCCAAAGTTCTTCCAATCACCAACCCGCTGCTGAAGCTGTCTGCAACCCAACTTGCGCAGAAAATACGTCGGAGAGAGGTCTGCATCTTATTCTCATATTATGCAATTCTCATGCAATGTTATTCTCATCGAATTGACGAGTTAGCCTAGTTCCGAGCCTTAAGCGCAAATAGCAGTGGTCGCTTACAGCCAGCTATTTGCTGTTTGACATACAGCTATTTAATAGATCTAGTCTTCTGAACTCTGTGATTGCTACCTTGCTTAACCCTCCTATTATCTTCAAATGTACTTACATCGTTTATGTTGGGGTAAATTTGACCCGAGCAATTTTTAACCTCCAAAAAATTATTAGAATTAATAATGTACCCAAGTTTATGTGTCTGGTACTTTATGTTTGTTTGTTGACTACCTAAATATCCCTTTAAATAAAACAATACCCACACCTATGCGCACAGCATACCTACGTATGTACAGGACATTGAAAACATATAATTATGTTGATTTTGTGTTTACCCAGTTGTCCCCATTACATTAGGAAAAGTAATTTAATATGAAGCAAAACAAAAGATGTCAATCATTTATTTAGAGGTGTTAAACATTGAATGTGGTCAAATTGACCCCATAGATAATAGGAGGGTTAAAGGGTTGCAGGTGTATTCTGTAAACACCAGAATGACTGATTTTTTTAACCTCTGTATATTTTAATCAGTTACATATTTTCCCTTTGCTCGGCTGAAAGGGCTCTTTGTGTGGTAAGAGGTAGAGCCATAAAAAGCCATAAAAGTTGGATAATGGTGTCTTGTCATCCCACCACACGGATACTGACTAGAACTATGTTGGACACATTGTGTGTACGCAGCTGTCAAGTGTGGAAGTGGTCCAGGCTTACATAGACAGAATCCAGGAGGTGAACCCTCTACTCAATGCCATGGTCAAGGATAGGTCGGTCCCC
Organism: Sprattus sprattus; assembly: GCF_963457725.1. Taxonomy (NCBI): domain Eukaryota; kingdom Metazoa; phylum Chordata; class Actinopteri; order Clupeiformes; family Clupeidae; genus Sprattus; species Sprattus sprattus. The sequence continues at coordinate 33,173,466 of NC_137928.1, read as the reverse complement.
CCTTCTTTGTGTGTGTGTGTGTGTGTGTGTGTGTGTGGGTGTGTTTGTGTGTGTGTGTGTGTGTGTGTGTGTGTGTGTGTGTGTGTTTGTGTGTTTGTGTTTATGCGTGTGTCTGTCTGCACACTATGTGTGGCAGTAGGGCAAGTTTATCACTCCAATACTGCACTCACTGCACAAGTATCTGTATCAGCCCATGTCCAGAATCTGTCATCAATGCATCTCACTCTCTCTCTCTCTCTCATTCTCTCTCTCTCTCTCTCATTCTCTCTCTCTCTCTCTCTCATTCTCTCTCTCTCTCTGTCTCTCTCTCATTCTCTCTCTCTCTCATTCTCTGTCTCTCTTTCATTCTCTTTTTCACTCTCTAACTCATACTGTCAGGTTCTCTGCTGCCCTGCAGGAAGCTGCTCAGGTAGACATACTGATAGAGGAAGAGACTTCGGGAGCAGAGGAAGCCCTGGCTGAACGCCTCCCACTACTAGGGGTCCCACTCTCAGTGAAGGAGTCTTTCGCCCTTCAGGGTACACACACACACACACACACACACACACACACACACACACACACACACACACACACACACACACAGCTTTTACAGAAAACACAGATATGGACACACACACACACACACACACACACACACACACACACACACACACACACACACACACACACACACACACACACACACACACACACACACAATACCAAGCTGCCAACAACGACCGTCACACATACACCCTAACTGGCTGACTCCCATGTATGTACTCATACACAAACATTGCCCTTAAAGGTGTTATAAGGCTCCATCACAGTCACACAAGCAGGCAAAGCTCAGTTAACTCTTCACCTCAACTGTTCACCAGCTACTTCACCCCTCCCATCTCAGGTCAACCTGCAATTAGTGTCACTATAAGACATTCTTCTAGTTATTCCACGAAATGCTATACCTACTCCCCCCCTCCCATCTCAGGCATGCCTCACACCTCTGGCCTGCCCTTCAAGGCGGGGGTGTTGGCGAGTGTGGATGCCCCCAATGTGGCCTACCTGAAGAGGGCAGGGGCCATTCCGCTAGGGGTCACAAACACCCCTGAACTCTGCATGTGGAGCGAGTGCCACAACCGCCTGTACGGGATCACGAGGAACCCCTACAGCCTGGACCGCACACCTGGAGGGAGCTCAGGTGAGTGCATACACACACAGATAAAACACATACACACACACACATATAAATATACACACAGGTGGAAAAAACCACACACACCATCAACTTTACACATCTCTGTTGTAGACCCATGTACATTTACCCCAGATGCTGCCAGAGAGGTCCGAAACTCTTTAGAGGTGATGTGTGGGTTGACTTTTACCTGATTTATTCTTCTTCTGGTGCTTCTTGGTGATGGTCTTGATGGGCGTCCACTTCTAGGCAGAGATGCGGTCATGTTGAATACCCTCCATTTCAAAATTATTTGTCTTGGATGGATGGATGGAGCTGGAATCTTTTGGAGATGGTCTTATAGCTTTCCCAAGACTGATGGGCTGTCAGTACCTTCTTCCTGATGTTCTCGGATATCTCGTTTCCTCTCGGCATTGTTGATCTGTGTGGGTACACCTTGGCACTACAGTAGTTTGGTTGGTTTCCTCTCTCTTTTAATCTGTATGGCCCAAACCTTTCCCTAAGGATGTCTCAGATGATCGGTTTGCTCAATTGACTAATTATTCACCCAAATAAGTTTCACTGAATCTGTTACCTGCTTGACTTTATCAATTCAGCTGGGGGTTCACTTACTTTTGAAATGGACTAATTCCATGTTTCATGTAGTTTTTCAGCCTCTCAAACAATTTCCTCTAAACAAGTACATGCAAATAATAAACATATACCTGACATTTCATCTATGGAAAATTGGTGATAAAAAAATGAAAAATCATGGTAAAACAACAGAAAACGCTTAAGTCCTCAAGGGGTTCACATACTTTCAAGTGGCACTGTATATATACATGTATGTGTGTTTGTATGTCTTTTACTATAGGTTGTGGAGCACCTGGAGGCAGACCTTGGGGTCAGAGTTCAGGAGTTGCGTCTACCAGAGCTCAAGTATGGCCACCTGATCTGGGAGCTCTTCATGGGCCTACCTGACAAAGATGGAAAGGTAGGTGTGTGTGTGTGTGTGTGTGTGAATGTGAGTGTGCGTGTGCGTGTGCGTGTGCGAGTGCGAGTGCGAGTGCGAGTGCATGTGTGAGTGTGAGTGTGCGTTAGCGTGAGCAAGTGTGTGCGTTTGTTTGTGAATACTGGTCATAAATACCAATTGAGTGTATTTCCTGTGTTGAATGGTTGTGTTTTCTGCAGCCCCCACAGCCCTTCACAGAGCTGATGTCAGAGGGGGGGTCAACTGTTTGGCCCCCATCGGAGTTAGTCAAGTGGATGATGGGAAGATCCTCACATACTATGGCGTCAATAGGTAAGGACACACACACACACACACACACACACACACACACACACACACACACCACACTCACTCACTCACTTACATTTTCTCTCCTTCTCTCTCTCACACATACACATACACACACACATACACACAGACACTCACTCCCTCACTGTCATTTTCTCTCTCTTTCTCTCTCTATGCAGTCTATGTGCATGTCAGACAGACAGTTTTTATGGTGTAATAGCATGCATGTGCATGTGTGTGTTTGTCCTAGGTCTAGCCCTCTCAGAGATGGCTCACTTTGGCAAGCCATCGCAGTTCCTTCTGCAGCAGAAGGAGGCGCTAGAGAGGCGTCTGGAGGAGCTACTGGGCACTGATGGGGTGCTTCTGTGCCCCCCTCATCCCCATCTGGCCCCTAAACACCACCACCCACTCTTCACACCCTTCAACTTTGCCTACACTGGTAACTGTAGTAAACCACCAACCACTCTTCACACCCTCATTTTGGTATCTCACATATTTAAGGTATGACATCTAATACATGATACACTGTTAAGCTGTCATGCATATGTAAATTCTTATGACTGTACTAAAACATGTCTCTCACTGTGTCTCCTCCTTCTCCACCTCCTCTCTGCTTCAGGCATTTTCAACATCCTTGGTCTGCCGATTACCCAGTGTCCTCTGGGGTTGAGCCAAGAGGGGCTGCCGCTGGGCGTGCAGGTGGTTGCCTGGAAACTGCAGGACCGCCTGACGCTGGCCACCGCCCTGTATCTGGAGAAGGCTTTTGGGGGGTGGAGTGACCCAGGGGATCCCTGACTGAAGGAGCAGCACCCCAGTAGGACAGACCCAGTGACCTTTGACCAGGTGCGCAGGTTGCAGGTTCAGGAATGAATGTTTTTGGTTTTGTTCAGTGAAATTGGGTATTGTCCTTGCTTTTCCAACGAAGTATATGCTTAATTAGCCTTTAACTCCATAAAAAGGCCGTCCACAAGTATGTTGTTATACCTTGACCAGCCAGAACCAGTTCCCACAGAACGACTCATGGTGTCTTCCTCTTTCAACCTTTACAAATGTTTGTTCATGTGGGCCTCCTGAACCGTAAGAGAATATGTATTTTCTGTGTCGGACACTTTAAGAATAATCTGAACACAACTGTGTTGCAGCAACAGACCACAATAAAAACTACACTCCTATCTTTCACACTAAACAGACCTTGTTAAGTCTTTTGAGTCCTTGGTGTCTTCATGTTCAGTTAGTTAGGTGAGATTTATCAAGTAGGGAATCCCTCAGAAAGAAAAACCTCTTTCCCAGGTCTTTGACAGAAACATAGGGATTTTCTAACTGGCTGATGTTTCTGAAGTTTGATCTCTTTCCTGTAACCCAGATCACGTCACCTGTGTATCAGATGTATGCCTTACTCAGTATGTCTTACTGGCAACAACTGACAGCAAAGATTATGATGTTGTGTCCTGCTGCTCAGGTACATAATTGAGAGGGAGCACAATGACAGAACTTTTGTTTGTTTGCCTTTGGTAAACTTGTGTGTGTGTGTGTGTTTGTGCGTTTGAGAAAGAAAGCAAAGGACAGATTAGAAGCATTTACTCTGGATTTAATAGTGACCTTTTACATGCAAATGAGTTGAAACATGTTTAGCTGTGAGGGAGTTTAGAAATTGAGATGAGTGTGAGAATTGTGTGATTGTGTCAGTCTATGGGCCTCATTTTTAAAAAGTTGCGTAGAAACCATCCTACATTTTGTCTTAGACATTTTCTGAAGTGATCGTAAGTGAGATCCACATAAAACGAACATTCACACAAAAAAACACGTGTATTCCAATCCTTCGGTTATAAATCACAAATGATCGTGCAACTGAATCCCCGCCCTCATAACGCCCCTATTAAATCGAATTAGCATATTATCAATGCACAAACATAACGCATCCTCAATGCACAAACTCTGTGACAATGGCAAGCAAGAAAGACACTTGTAAACAGAAGAATTAAAGTGAAGCTGACATCGATGTTCTGCTGATGGAAGAGCAGATGCGGGCCAAAACATTGTTAGAAAGCCTGTCTGGTGGCGTAATGGCAACAGCAAAGTATGTGACATGTAGTAGACACGTCTCCAAAGCACCAGCGGCCACACCTGCTGCAAGAGCAGCACCAGAAGCCGCATCTGCGGCAGCAGCGCTTGCTGCTCCAGCATCGGGGCCTCGCCGGCCGTCGCCACCTTCCCTTCAGCATACCTTTGCTGTGCTCCACTACCAACCGCGCACGGGCATGTCCTGTATTGAAGTAGGCTTCCTAGGCTGTCTGAGTGTGCACAATCTGGAAGAGAATACATTGGAAACCCTGTTTTATGCAGGAAATCCTCTTTCACATTTTGCTGTTCCTGGGCACTGTATGGAAATCTAATAAATTGCGGACATATAGAGGGATAATACTGCGAAGAACATTGGGCAAAATTCTGCTCAATGATGACTGGGATATACTCGACTGGTCTCCAATTTCTCGTCGGAACGTTCCTGTAGCCAGGAATCCAAGGGCAGCCAAAACCTGAACGGGTATGTCCTGGTTGCCTCTGGTGCGCCTCTGTAGACGAGGGGCCATTTGGTCACAAAGCTCTAACAGAGCCGTTTTCAGCAAGCGGTACCAGCTTATCAGCCGTACATCACCCTGTGTCAAAAAATATGCGCGATCACGAAAAACCCCTGTCTCTACTTATTGCACCGTTTGCAATATCCTCTAACAACGCCAATGCAGCCATATCTCCTACTGAAAACAAAGCCAGTAATAGACTTTTTATTGGATATACCTAGAACCAGTCAGATCAACGTAGTATGACCATCGGGGCCAGCTGATACATTAAACTTTTACCAGATCCCGTAGGAAGGACGGCAAAAACATCCTTTCAATCAACAAATGCCTTGATCGCGTTTCTCTGTTCCTCTTTCAAAATTAAAGCCCGCCCTGACAATTTCATTGGTCCGGTCGAATCTGAACTTCTGATAATTTCTCCCCAATGGAGCAGTGCCAGAACGAACTTCCAGGCCTCAAATGTTGTGGACGAGGCTATGTTCGGTCTGGTATCCAGGCTACACAAATGTAGGCTTCCTCTGCACACTTCAGGCAGTACACACAAACATAGACATTCTCTGCACACTTCAGGCAGCACACACACACACATTAATATGTGCTTATACACATGCTCAGCCAGTGTAATCAGTGTTCATGTGTGCTGATTGAATGGGATTATTGAAGGGTATCTGTGACTGGGGGGTCATATTAAAACAAGGAGGCACTCAAATGGTGATGTTGAAGAGGGCAATTGTTTATTGTCTCCAAGCAAAGTCCAGAGGACCCATGTGCCGCTACGCTGAAGACCTGGTGCCCATGCTGAAGATCATGGCAGGACCTAATGCTCACAAGTACACACACACACATACACAAACACATACACATACATATACACACACACACACACACACACACACACACACTCAGAACACTTTAAACTTCATTATTTAGTCTCACACCTGCAGAGCTCCACACTTGCTCAATGTGTGTGTGTGTTCATGGATGTGACTGTGTTCTCAGGCTTTCCTTGTCTGAACCTGTGGACTTGAAGAAGATGCGTTTCTTCTCTGTTCCTCATGATGGAGGAAGCCCTTACAATTCTCCTGTGGACAAACAGCTCATACAAGCTCAGAGACAGGTCACAGACCGACGCGTACGCACATTCATGCCATCACATAAACATATGTTTGTTAACTAGTTTGTGTGTTTCTTGTTTGTTTCACAATTTAAAATATTTTTCACCTTAAAAGTGGTCGGATTGTTGTGTAAATGAAATGATGTACCCCCTAATTCCAGGGTGTAAAGGCAGAAATACACTTCTGCATCCTTCTCCGGCGGGCGGTCGGATTCAGAAGAATTTGAACGTACTTACAGGCCCTATACACTTCTACGAGGGCTCTGGGTGCTGAAATTAATTCACCGTCAGACCATTGTAGGATCCGCACCATTGTTCAAAACTGTTTTAACATTAGATGGTGGACCGGGATGAAAATGTGACCTGTACTTAGGTGGATTTTTTTTATTGTCGTCAGCGTATTTATTGCAGCGCGACCAAGGAAAAAACTTTTAGTGGAGCATGAAAGTGTAGTGGGCGAAAGTCCTCGTTTGAGAGCCACTGACATAGTCTACACAGTATGCAGAAGTTGGTTTATTGACACACCTTATAAGGACGGCAACAGCGCTTTAAAACAACTTTTTACATTATTCAAAGATGAAAGATTAAAGCAAGAGAATCGCCAGGTGTAGGCTACCTTTTCATTATGTGTGTGTGTTGTCAGTGTTTGTAATACAATGGTGTTGGCTGTAAGTTAACTCCACTTTGCGTTTTTGACAATAAAATAAATCCCATTTAGGATAACAGCCTTCTTCCTATGTGCGGGAGGTTGTTAATGCCTGGGTGTAACAACGCGATTACAGGCGGAACATTGGTATAATGTCATTTGGAGAGTTTAAAACAATTCAAAACGAGGGGAAATCTACTGTATGGACATATTTCTAGTCAATGCTGGTGTACCACTGCATAAAATGTCGGATTTACGACAGTCTTCGACCCTGTGTATTGCCGTAGAAGCCCACATTGGTGTGAAAGCCCCCCCACCCCTTCCCCTTGACCAGGCCTAGGTTTTGTTATGTTAATTGAATTGACCTGGATTGAAAACAACCCCCCCCGCCCCCCACCAGGGAGGCACCCCGTCACTGCTTCACTGATTTAAAAAACCTGAAAGTCAAAGGTTCGATCCCCACTAGTGGCAACCATGGCCCAAGTTGCTTAACGACTGTTAACGACTCTTAATGACTTATCAGAGTAAGCCTGACTCTGTATAATTACATGCCAGAAACGAATCTCAACATTAAGGTGAAATAATAATATATAAGTTAGGAACATTACACATAGCCTAAGTTAAAACTTTTAAACACATACCACCATAAACATGTGAGATAATTCGACAAGAGACATTGAAAGACAGCTTACTCACTGCTTCGTCAAATAAGAGAGATCAACTATATATACATACCAGTGGCGGTCCGTGCATTTCACGACTAGGCCTTCAGCGATGTCCTACACGATGTTAAACTGAGTGAATCCACCGCCTAATACCATCATTACGACGCCATGGCTCTCGAACCATTATATTTATACAGAAAGGCAGTATAAGGCCCCGTCCCATTCATCTTCCCTTCGCCCTACCACTTCATCGAAGTGAACTTCACTGCGGAGGGCCCCTTCACAACGGAGTGAGAAGTGTTAAGGGATTTAAATCTTTACCTGAGAAATGGGACACCACTCGATCACTCATATCCAGCTCCACTGTAGGCTACGTTTCACCAAAAACGCAATGCAAACAGTGTTCCTATGTTTGCGAATTTGAACACACGTCAGGTTCTCAGGTTTTGCCAAACATATATACCCACATGTCATAAAATAGCGTTTTTTACATCCTAACGTTAACGTTACTCGGCTACTCTCAGCAGCATACAGACGTTCATTTGTGAAAATAGCGATCTTTTTCTAACAATCATATTCTACTCAACTGTAAGGAATATTATTCTGCATAATGATCGGCTAAATATCCCAATGTGTTTCACATTTTTTAATAGTTATTTGCGAAGATATCCATAGATTTGTAAACTTCTTTTTCTGCACTGGCAGCCATCTTTCTTAAATTTTTTGGAGTCGGTTGGTAACCAAGGTGATCGCAAGGCATCATGGGAAATGTAATCTTTCCCTTCAAACGAAGTCCGGTTCTGATCACACTCCGTTTGAAGGGGTCGTTTGAAGGGTTGAACAACACTTCCCCTTCGGTCCAAAAGAATTGGGACACCCTACCCCTTCACGCGAACGCGCAAACGAAGTGGAAGGGTGAAGTGCTAGGGTGAAGTGGTAGTAATGGGACAGGGCCTAAGTGAGCATTGCATCACCTTAACATAGTCGAGTACAACAGACTTTATTAATATTTCCGGAGCATTTAAAATCAATACACCCGTATTAACAATACATTAAGAGTAGTAAACTCTCAGTTATATGATCGCTTGGATATTACTGTCACAACTTAAAAATAAAAGGCGATTTTCAGGGATTAGTCTACAAAGTTTTATTAAGTCCACCGAAAGTAGCCTATGTGAGCTTTAACAAGTTTGTCCACTAAACATCGCATTGTCCCACCTGCAAAGCAGTTTCATTAAACTTCCCATCCTCACGATATCCAATTTTTCTTGAAAGTTCCGTCTTGAAAATGGCGTTGTAATTGTATCAAAAACTGGAATTATCAAGTTGGTGTAAACTAGTTTATTTGAGTTGGATAATGTAATTATATTTAGTCTTACCAATTGAAACAACTAGCATAATAAGCATTGAAACCGATGTACGTCGTTTTCGCGTTAGCCAGCTAAACTGAGCACTGAAGCACTGCACCGGTCTGCCTCAGTATCCAATCAAAGGACGTTTACGTGTCACGTTCAACGCGAGGAAAGAAATCTTCCGGGCCTACTAGAAGGCCCAATGTCGCCAACTCGAAATCTGATTGGTTGTCACAACTGTCTGTTTCAGTTCATTCAACTTAAATGAACTGAAACAGCCAGTTGTGATAACCAATCAGATGTACACGGGCCTTCAATGTGAATTCTGAAGGCCTCAGGGAATATTTCTGTTCTCGGGAAATATTTCTTGGAGCGTGGCAACACATGATAGCTGAAATATGATTGGATGAAAGCTCTAACATAAATTTACAACGCTGGAAGCTATGAAATGAAGATAATGGACTAAGGGGAATAATTTAATACATATTTATATAAAGAAGATATTAAAATTAAATGTATTTTATTACATTTATTTTCTGATGATGTTTAGGCCAGCAGAGAAGGCCTTGAAGGCCCTGACCGACCACCACTGATATACATATCTGGAAACCACTTACAGATTCCGATTAGCTAAATTTGCGTTTGGATGGAAAGGTGTTATCTTTCCCCACCCCTCCCATGCTAAGCCATTTCTAGCATAACATGCGATCTACTGTGGAAAACAGAAGGCAGGCAATTTTTTTTATCAGTTCTCACCTCACAACGACGTCTCATCTTTGCTCCTTGAATGTCCAGTGTTGTAGTCCAGTGTATACGCAGGTATACGGAGTATACCCACTTATTTTTCAGTCAGCATTACCCACCACTTCTCAAAACAGGGTGTTTATCCTGTGCTGTATGAATACATAAAAAGTATACCCACTTCTCCAGGGACCACTACACCACTGTGAATGTCGAAATGTAATGGTATGGTGTTATTGAAACTTGCTACGTGTAAAAAAGACTAGAAATTGAACGTTTATTAATCGAGTCTAAAGTTTCTAATGTTGCCTCGGGCGCCTTTACATGAACATAATTAAAACGTCACATAAGTCCACTAAACAATTCCCAATTCGCACGCTCCAGTAACAGAACAGAAATACCCCAGAGGAGGGAGGAATGATAAACCAGGTACTTCGTCGCACCGACGAGCTAGATCCTTACCAGCAACGTGGCTAAGCGGTTAGACACAGGTATACAGTACCATTAACCTGAAGAGGGCAGGTTCGAAGGTCGCGAAGCTTGCGCAAGATTTCTAAATCTACCTGAAAAGACACAGGATAGATATTCACGAGTGGCAAACATGTCCCAAGTTGCGAAATGACTATGTCAATATCAGAGTAAGCCCGACTCTGTATAATTAAATGCCAAAAGTGAATCTCAAGAACATTACAGAGATGAAGCTCCGGAATATGAGTCAAACAGCCTCCAAAGTGCATTGCAACCCTCGAACTCTGAAAATGAAAGGCAAAGCAAGAATCAAAACCCTAAAGACAGAACTCTGAAAACGGAAGGTGAATCAAGAAATGTGATAAACCCGGAGCAATACCCTAAAGACAGAATATTAATAAAATTATTATCGTGTACATTTTAATTTCGTTTTTATGGGGCAATAGCTGTAAATGGGAGGGGATACGTTTTGTCAGTTGAAAGCTGACCTATAGACAGAATCTCATTCCGTCTCATCACAAGACGTTTTAATTCAATTCCTTGTCGTTTTCAACCAATGGCTGCAGCAGGGTGTGTGTGGCTAGACTGCTGACAGTCAATATGCTAATAAGAGCATTTCGCACCTCTGTCAGCGGGAGGTGAGAATGCTAAACACATCGGCCCCCCTCCCCTCGCAGGTTCTTTCCCGGAAAATTCCGTCAGTATGCGGCAGACGGATATTTCGGGGGAATGTCTGCGATCAGCCAGGAATGGTGATCATTCGCGGCTGTATCACAGCGTATACGGGCCCGATAATCTTGCTTTTCGTGCAGTGCTTTACTTCAGATGAGTCTTGTTATGGAGATTTTCTCCTTAGTTCTCAATATGTTAGTCATCATTCCTACACTAAATGTGTCAACATTCACACACTTCAGCATTAGGTACAAGGCCTCTCCACTATGCCCACAGTGTCACAGCAACACACAGTCACTGCGCTCTAAGCCGCCAACTACACACACACACACACACACACACACACACACACACACACACACACAAACAATCACACCTAATAGCAGAACTAGGCTTAAGAACATAAAAATGGCCATTACACATAACACCCCAAAACAGAATCCTATATATTATAACTTGCCTAGTTCTGGTGGTTGTGGGTAATGGCTCTTTTGATGGGGCTATGAGTGATGTGACTGTGGGTGTGGCTGTGTGAGTATGGTGTAAGTCACCATAATGGAGAAGCCGTGCATGGAAAGCTATGGGGTGTGGAAAAGGGTAATATTAAAGATAAAACCTGCTCATTAAAGCTAGAAGGAAGATATATTATAATGGTAGCAGTTCACCTAGAGGTTTAGTACTATTTTGTGTGTTGCAGACTCCTAAAGTTGACAAAAAGTAATAGTCCAATATAAGTAGGTGCTGACTACAGTGCTGTCAATTCTTTGTAGGAAGGAAATTAGATGTTCCAACAGCAAGTTCTGCACATTCTAGAGGGATCTTCACTGTTGAGGATGAGACTTATATTTTGTGGATAAAATTAGCTGAGAATACAATTTCATTCCTCCTTCAGGAGAGATTCAACCTGCAGCAGACACTGCCTAACGCTTCTCTCACATTGTTGCGTTGGAATGCGTTGATCCAACGGAAGGCGGAGGAGGAGTCTGGCGCATGGGGTTCTGTTAATACCAGAGACGTTATAGTGAGATTGGCAGGTCATCAAACCAATCACGTCACTAGCAAGCTTTTCCCCTTTGAGTAGTAGCATGCTATCATTAGACAGGGTGCTCAGAGACCTCGCAAATCCTATGATACGTATTTTTCAGTTACAATAAAGGGGTTTTTACATTGTACAGTGTCTATTTCTCTGTAACTTTAAAAAAATCTAACCAAAAAAAAGTCAAACAACCAACTTGTAGGTACAAATACGACCATCTACGGAGTTTGGCAGCCATCTTTTTTGTGAGTTTGCCGCTCTGTAGACGTGAGCATATACCGGATATGATTGGCTAGCGCCTGTGTTGTCAGTTATGCATGAAAGGCAATATGATTGGCTGACGCATGCATTGCCTCTCGAAAAGTTCAACCTTCTTCAACTCTTGCCGCAAGCAAAGCATGAAACGCAACGCACGCGAACCAAACTGAGCCACAATTCAGTTCGGCAATGGATGACGTCACCCCATTCAAAGTGAATGGGGATGCGTTAACCCTGACGCATCAACGCATTCCAACGCAACAATGTGAGAGAGCTGTAAGCGGCTGTTCTTGGCCCAGCATTGGCGTGTTGTACTGTTCCGTTGTTTGTCTTTGACTTGTCTCTGTTAGATATGATTTGGAGTTGACGCAGAGGTTTTGCGTACGTGTCTGTTTGGATGATTGCACCGCTAGAGATTTAAATAAAAACCATCTTTTGACATGGTGAAACCTACTCCGTCCGCTATTTGTTATGTCACTTCAACCCCTAGTTGTGACACACACACACACACACACACACACACACACACACACACACACACACACACACACACAAACACACACACACACACACACCTTCTTCTCTACTGCAACACAATTTAAACACAAACATACCCAAACACTGACTCCCTCCTGTGCACACAAACACTCATAAACCAACAAACACAAATTTGCACCCTCTCTCCATTCACTCTTCACATGTTTCAGACTCAATGAGTCCTCTCTGTGGTCAGTCTGAGGTGTACAGCCAACTGTGAGTATCTCACAGAACTTCAGTTTTTAGCTGAGTGAAGTGAGAACACGTGTGTGTGCACGGACGCACGCACGCACGCACACACACACACCACATACACACACACACAGACATACACACACACACAAACACACACACACACACACACACACACACACACACACACACACACACACAGGCAGACAGACTCCTCAAACTACAAAAGGACCTCTAGATGTATGATTACAGTAAGACTCTAAACCACACTGCAAAAATGCTTTTCTAACCTATTGTTATTATAGTGCTTGTTTTAAGCAAAATTACTTATTTTAAGAAATCTTAACAAGCCAAATTTGCTTAACGGACTGGCAGCCAAATTTGCTTGTTTTAAGCAGATTTTGCAGAGAATTTGCAACAATTTGAATGAATGCGGTTACATAGTCAGCTTTACTTAAAGTGTATTGTAAGCTACAACATACTAACATAGCACAACCTGCTTCTTGCCTCAAAACGCATAGAAATGTTTTATTTACATCTGCTAAATGCATGCTAAATGCATAATGCCTATGTTATTATCACACTTCAGCTTGACTATGGTGTTTTTTTTACATATGTTTACATTTTACATATTTGTGCATTAGCTTAGTAAATAACATGAAGCAAAATTCAATTGTAAGGCATGACCCAGTCAAAATATTTATATTGTCCAACGTTTTTATCTTGCAGTGACCCAGCCCCAGCTCCAGCTCCAGCATCACCCTCACCCCCACCACCACCCCCGTCGCCACCACCACTACTACCAGCTGCACAGCCTCCAACAGTGACACAATCCAATTTCAAAAGAAATTATAATATTAGTCTAAAATGGAGTTATATATGTCTGTACAACGAAAAAAAGCAATGATATACAATGAGAATTTTTTTTTATGCATTTGGAGAGCTTGGAGAGGTTTTGGACACTTGGAGACGCCTGAATGCACCATTTAGATATTGCTGTGCAACACCTGGACATTTTTAGATATCTGCTCCAAAATTTGTACTTTGTTTCTCAGGAACATGTTGAATCAGGAAATATAGAACATGACAGAATTTTCTTCCCTTGAAACCATCCACACACTGTCAAACATAAAAATGAAAAGCGTTTTTTACATTTTTTACATTTTGTTCTGTATATGATGCTTTGAGATTGATACTTAATGATGAAAATAAAAGTCAGGAGGTGAATGCATGTCTTGGCCCATTTGTCTTCTTCAATTTAAGATATGAATGATCTTTGTATCATGTGTACAACTTCAGATATTGAGTGTTATTATGTGTAAGTACAAATCGTTCCAAATTAAGGCGAAATATCCCACTGCAGTAACAGGATATAGCTTGTTAGACTTAATGCACTAAGAGTTAGACTGTAGGTCTAGTATCTAATGTAAGCAACACTTTTACTGTATAGATAGAGAGCATGTGTATCACATTGGTTTATAGTCTGTCCAATTAGTTCTAGTTATTGGTGTTCGTTGGCATAAAAAGTTAGTCTTCTCTTATAAGACTAGGTAGTACATCTGATTAGAGCTAGCAACCATGAATTGCAGATTAAGGGGTCCCCTATCTCAGTGTTCATTTTGGCAGCTATTTTAGATTCAGTCTTAAGACAAAAATGCATAATAGTTTTAGTCACATTTAGTCATAGTTATCCTTCTTAGTTTCAGTCTAGTTTTCGAAAACTCATTACAATTTAGTCTAGTTTTAGGCACATTTAAAATTCCATATTATAGCCACATTAAACTCCTTCCCTTCCCTTCTCAGGCCCAGGGACCTCCTGTGTTGTGTCAACTGCATAGTTATCTAGCTTGCAGTACTTAAATTGTGGATGCAATTAGTCTCCAAGATACAGATCTCATGCCTACAGCTGAATTCGAATTTGTTTGTAATAAATAATCGAATGTGATGATGAAGTACGGTACGCAGCGTCTTAACTGAAGCTCAACTCAACTATTACAGCACCTAGCTTGCCGCTAACACTAACTGAAAACACACTGGAACACATCGTGGCTAGGTAGCTAGCTGCTAATAAGTAACATATATAAGTAACACATCAGCAGTAATGAATCAAGTGTACTGATATTAAATGTACTACTAAATGTACTACTAACATGCCATTCTTAAATTAAAGCCAGTGACATGATGGTTAACGATTAACGAGTTAATGATGGATACCGACAGTTAGCATACCTAGCTAGGTAGCATTACCATTGGATTTCGATGGCAGTTATGCTAGCTCTGGCTATCCAGACAAAGGAGCCTTGTTTTTGGACACGTATCACTTGACAAGCGGGGGCAATACAGTCATCTGGAAAGTTTAAAATGATACTAAATGAAGGGAAATCTACTGTATGGAGATATTTCTGCTCAGTAGACAATGTAGATTCTAATTAGGCTGGTGGATATGTCCAATGTAAGAAGTGTGAAGTTTTAATGAAATATGATTGATGCAACTCTCGTTCTCCACATGGATTAACCTGGATGGCTGTATGTAGTTTCAGAACGAACGTCAAAGATCTTCAATGGTAAGACTTGTCAGTTGTGCCTCTGTTGGTGTCTCGTAAAACGTGAGTTTTATTAAAGCATAGCGTGTGTATTGTGTAGCTATTTTATTCCGAGATGGCATGGGAGTAAAATGCTCCGCTCTGCTGCTGGTATACAGACAGCCGGAAAGGTTAACAAACGGAATGAAATAGCTACACATTACACACGCTATGCCTTAATAAAACCCACGTTACTCACATACTGGTTAACACTGTTAGAGCGGGTGTATAAACTGTGCCTGAAACTGTTGCCACTACATTCGTTTTAATATTTTGCACTCTCTATCTAACCACTCGTTCAGGTGTTTTCTTGAGTTGGTACAGCCAACTACTGCACACAGAGTTCCCGAACCACTTTTCCTAGTTAAGTTTTGCATCCTTTTTCACACTGTGTCTCTGCGTCGATATCGGAGATACCTAGCAAAATAAACCTGAGCCTGGGTGAAGGCTAAATAGCTCGCTAGCTATCATCACTTATTCACGATTGTATCAATAGTATATCTAGGTTTTCTTTGGTGACTGTTGTCGGGCCTTTTGAACTGTCTGTGGGTTGTGAACGTAAACAACTCGCTAGTTATTACTACTACTGTATCATGATATAAAGCTTAATGGTGGTTTTCGATGTACATGATTTTTATGGCATTTAAGAGATATAAACCTTGATGGTGGTTTTCGATTAGCATGATTTTTATGGCATTAAAGAGAGCTTCACCTTCTCCTATCTCAGAGTGGGTGACGTCACAATGGCTCAACCTTCCACCATGTTAGTCAATGAGAGAAAAAGGTGATGAAAAAGAGGAATAAAAAAGGAGTGGCAAGGAGTACCGCCACGAAAAGTCATAGCAGGTTGCACCGGATCGGGCCGGACATTTTGGTGTTTGAATGGCGTCTCTATCTCAATCGGGCGAGAAGTAGTTAGCTGCAAGAAAAACGGGGAGAATAAATAAACTAGAATGCGTTTCGTGAACGAACTGCGAGAGTGTGCTTGCTCTGTGACAGAGAGAACAAGTGCCAATGAATTAACATGTATTTACATCTACTCAATCAGTGTAGTGGGGCCTTCTTCCAATATATTTTAGCAAGCAACCAAGCTCAACCATTATATTTTGGCTCCACTGACGTTTAGACATATGAGGGTATCTTTGTTGTTCTGTTTTTGTTTGTTTGTTTGCTTGTTTATTGTGAAAGGGTCTAGTGTGTTACATTTGGTCATAGCCTAATAGTTCCAGAGTCTCGTTATACTGACTTACTGAGCTAAGTGAATTGTTGAAATTGTTATCTTGGTAAAAGGAAACATCTCTGCAACAATATTGGAATGAATGCGGTTACATAGCCAGCTTTACTTAAAGTTTATTGTAAGATAGGCCTATATGTTAGACTTAATGCAGTTAGAGTTAGACTGTAGGTCTAGTATCAAACGTAAGCAACACTTTTACTGTATAGCTAGAGAGCACGTGTATCACATTGGTTTATAGTCTGTCAAATTAGTTCTAGTTATTGGTGTTCGTTGGCATAAAAAGTTAGTCTTCTCTTATAAGCCTATAGTACATCTGATTAGAGCTAGCAACCATGAAAAACCTCTTCTGAAACTAAGAAGGATAACTATGACTAAATGTGACTAAAACTAATATGCATTTTTGTCTTAAGACTGAATCTAAAATAGCTGCCAAAATTAATACATCTCAGTGTTCATTTTGGCAGCTATTTTAGATTCAGCAGCTATTTTAGATTCAGTGCATATTAGTTTTAGTCACATTTAGTCATAGTTATCCTTCTTAGTTTCAGTCTAGTTTTCGAAAACTGAGCACACTACAACAGCTACGCTGTGTGTACATCCTCAAACGTTTTTCAGTTAACCTAATGATTCAAGGTCTCTCATGAATCATTACTCCCAGGACACGGGTTAATGTTAACTCACGCTATCGGTCACAACAAGTTACTTGGGATATGCTACCTCATAGTTAGCTAACGTTAGCTAGCTAAACGTTTACAGAGGCTAACGTGAAGCTTCAATCAAAAATTATTAGCTAGCTTTCCAAGCTAGCTGACACAACCTAAACACTCGACTGCCCCTTTGAAGTCAACTTAACGTTGGCTAATATATTCTAATAACTAGTTATCATTGACAGTTACAAGCTAATTTACCAAACTCCTTTCTGTCCTAAATTGAGCAGTTGCTGGTGTGAGCTACAATATGGGAGCTAGCAAAGCCATTTCTAGCTCTACTTCACAATACTGCTGCCTAGTGTAATAAGTTAACGTAAAACATAAATGTTTATAAAGTATCAGACATAAACAGGATACAACACACCAGTTACCAATTGATATTATGTGTTTATATATACCGAAAATGTCAGTAAATCCAGATGATGATTATGCTGCTGCTGCTGTTGGTCCCGTCGCAGGTCCCGTCGAAAACCCTGGAGTCGCGACCCTGTCAGTTGTTTCCATGTGAAATCAATGGAATGCTTCACTTTTTGGCGCCGTATTGACAACTGTCTGTCACTCGCACACTGTGCTTGTAAATTATTTTTCAAGTTTGCACGTACCTATTTATGCGAGTGAAATACTCGCACTGTAGAGCCCTGGAAGGTGTCTCTTAATATTCCTACAGTTGAATGGAGAACGACTGATAGAGCGGGTGACGTCACAATGGCTCAACCTTCCCCATGTTAGTCAATGAGAGAAAAGGGGGATGAAAAAATGGAATAAAAAAGGAGTGACAAGGAGTACCGCCACGAAAAGTCATAGCAGCTTGCTTCAATCGGGCGAGGAGTAGTTAGCTGCAAGAAAAACGTACGGAATAAATAAATAAATAAACTAGAATGCGTTTCGTGAACGAACTGCGAGAGTGTGCTTGCTCTGTGACAGAGAGAACAAGTGCCAATGAATTAACATGTATTTACATCTACTCAATCAGTGTAGTGGGGCCTTCTTCCAATATATTTTAGCAAGCAACCAAGCTCAACCATTATATTTTGGCTCCACTGACGTTTAGACATATGAGGGTATCTTTGTTGTTCTGTTTTTGTTTGTTTGTTTGCTTGTTTATTGTGAAAGGGTCTAGTGTGTTACATTTGGTCATAGCCTAATAGTTCCAGAGTTTCGTTATACTGACTTACTGAGCTAAGTGAATTGTTGAAATTGTTATCTTGGTAAAAGGAAACATCTCTGCAACAATATTGGAATGAATGCGGTTACATAGCCAGCTTTACTTAAAGTTTATTGTAAGATGGCCTATGTTAGACTTAATGCAGTTCTCTCTCAACAGTGATGTCTGGCTTGTTATATGTTTTATCCATATAAGGAGGGGGCAGCTAAACTCGAAGACTCTCAGAAAATATCTAAAGTGTAGCTCACTAAACTAGAAATATATTGAAATGCCATGAGATGTAGGCCTACCACTAACCATTTCACATTTACAGACATAAACCTATAGACATGACACAAAACATCTTCCAAAGACTTTATTATCTCAGCTGCATTATTCAGTAGCACAAAGTAGTCTATTACATTCATATTTACTTCATGTAACCCTGCCATAGCGATACAACACCTTTTTGACAGCCTATATAGCCTAATTGCAAAATTAAATGTATAAATAAATGCTACACTGAAATAACGCAAACAAAGTGAATCTACAGTGAGCCAACGCTCGTCCACTGACAGTGTGGAAGAATGACAGCGACGTGAGCCAGGCCACATTCCAAGATTACGTTACTAGAAATGTCACTTTACATGAGCTTTGTTCATAAGCCATGCAGTCCATAAAATAGGAATACTCTGTGTACTAACAGTATAGTAAGACCGGTCATATGTTCAGAGAGCTTTCTAGCAACCAACAAGTTACAAGTAGGATAAACATATTAGCGAAATCTGCGTTGTCGACAGACCATCGTTTTGACTGGAGTTTTGATGTGCTTGTTAGCACCAAGTGGATTACCTCATCTACAATACATATGGGCTTGGACTCAAATCACTAGTAGGCCTACTTCACGATCTTCTATGGTTACCAGCAGATAAGGTAAATAATAATCGCCATATTTGCTTTAATGTTTTATAGAGTAAGAGGCTATGTGTAGGCTATTAGCTAATCAGAAATGTTGTCGATGCCAGAGTTGGCAACTATGGCTCAGATTTAGGTTGTTATCCATCAACATTCATTTTACAACTTACATTAGTTTCGTTGTCATTCGACTCGAAAATCTCTGGCTCAATTTGGCAAAGCACTACTGCTCTCTCCAGGGTAATCATACGTGGACCTCTCGGTGCTGTCATTTTGCCAATCTGGCTGGCTGAGGTAATCGAGTGATTAGAGAAGGCTACAAAGTGGAATACTAAGCAGTTTGTAGCGGGAAAAATTGAGAGTGAAATGTAACAAATTATACTGTATAATTACCAATGTCACAAATAGCTTAGCGGTAATATGAATAGCTTAAATGGGATGGCTACATTAGCCAGCTAGTTAGGAGAATCTCCGCTCTCTTTCTCTTATACCATCCTGTTCTGCAGCGAAGGCACATCACGTAATAACGTTATCATTTCTCAAAATAGTTAAATACAAATATATATAGCTTTTAAGATAAAAATATGTCCAATAAGGCTTAAAGAATTAAATCAGGTGTGTAGATGAAGTTCAGCAACAGCATTACTAGTGTTTATATCCATGATTGTATGCTGGTCGTCGCTGGCCGTCAACTGCCGTTACAGGAGAATACAGAGCTTCGCCTTAGTGGGTGACGTCACAATGGCTCAACCTTCCCCATGTTAGTCAATGAGAGAAAAAGGGGATGAAAAAAAGGAATAAAAAAGGAGTGGCAAAGAGTATCGCCACGAAAAGTCATAGCAGCTTGCACCGGATCGTGCCGGACGTTTTGGTGTTTGAATGGCGTCTCTAGCTCAATGGGGCGAGGAGTAGTTAGCTGCAAGAAAAACGTACGGAATAAATAAATAAACTAGAATGCGTTTCGTGAACGAACTGCGAGAGTGTGCTTGCTCTGTGACAGAGAGAACAAGTGCCTATGAATTAACATGTATTTACATCTACTCAGTCAGTATAGTGGGGCCTTCTTCCAATATATTTTAGCAAGCAACCAAGCTCAACCATTATATTTTGGCTCCACTGACGTTTAGACATATGAGGGTATCTTTGTTGTTCTGTTTTTGTTTGTTTGTTTGCTTGTTTATTGTGAAAGGGTGTTACATTTGGTCATAGCCTAATAGTTCCAGAGTTTCGTTATACTGACTTACTGAGCTAAGTGAATTGTTGAAATTGTTATCTTGGTAAAAGGAAACATCTGTGCAACAATATTGGAATGAATGCGGTTACATAGCCAGCTTTACTTAAAGTTTATTGTAAGATAGGCCTATGTTAGACTTAATGCAGTTAGAGTTAGACTGTAGGTCTAGTATCAAACGTAAGCAACACTTTTACTGTATAGATAGAGAGCACGTGTATCACATTGGTTTATAGTCTGTCAAATTAGTTCTAGTTATTGGTGTTCGTTGGCATAAAAAGTTTGTCTTCTCTTATAAGCCTACACTGCAAAAACTGCTTTTCTAACCTAGTGTTATTATTCTTATATTAAGATGAAAAAATCTAGTTGGTCTTGTTTTTAGCAAAATTGGACTCACCTAGTGCTGTCTTGATAAGGTTATTTTCACTTATTTCAAGCAAATATTACTTGCGCTGCCTTGATAAGCACATTTGAACTTAATTTGAGTACTTTAACACTAGATATGAGAACTTTATCTTAAAAGAATCCACTTTAAGTGTGGTAGTCTTATTTTAAGCAATAGTGTGTCAAGTTGAAACGTCTCATTTCAAGCATAAATTCACTTGTTATTTTCTGATAGCGCAAAAGGTCTTATTTCAAGTTCTTTTCAACTAGATATGCGTTTAAAAGACCACTTAAAGACATTAGTGTCTCATTTCAAGCACTTGTATATCAATTTCAATCACTAATTCAGTTATTCACATTAAGTCAACATTCAAACTACAATATTTCATTTGTATTTATTAAACAGTTCATGAGATACAAACATGCATTTAAAGCAAGACAACAGTCAACAATAAGATTTTTTTTTTTTACATAACCACATGTAATTTTGGACAAAACCTGTTGTGAAAATAATTCACACAAAATAACCCTGTCAATCTGTGATTATCTCTGAACATTGACAGTGTGATGGCACAACAAAACATCATTTATGTTGTATTTCAGGGGTACATATTTGTGACCTTGAAATGGAACTATATGGTATGCTGTGAAATCAACAATATCTTCATCAATGACCTCATTGGCCTGTGCAAGATTAGGTATTACCACCTCATAACAGTGCAAATCCTTCCTGAAGGCCACTGTTTCATATGGCTGAATTTCAAAAAAGAATTTCTTCTCAATTTTCCATATGTCTCTAATGAGGCCAAATCTGGGCATTTGGCCATCAAAGCCAGAAATGATCAGTGATGTATGACACATATACTTATTGCCGTTTAGACTGAGCCATTTTAATGACACAGGGGTCTGTACATCTATCCCAAAAGAATCCATCAGTTTTGAGCGGATGTACTCTTTGTTGGAAACCTCTGTCACCGGGCCAAGTTCTCTGTCTTTTGTAAATACAGGATGCTGGTTCCCACTGGCAATTTGGGAGCATTCAAATCGTTGATTGTGCTGAATTAAAGTTTTGCAGATGTTTTTAAAGTTTAATTTAGCAGCCCATCGTTTAAAAAAACGATGTTTCGATTCAAAGCGCATGCACATATGCCTTACCATAGGCCCCAAAGCAGCGATTTGTGAGGGCATATGAAGCATATAATGCTGCTTTGGTATGATGTTCTTTTCTGGGAAGAGCTGTTTAAATATTTTCAAGTGCTGCTCAATCAGTTTTTTGAGCTGTGCAATTGTATGAGGCGAAATAACTGGGGCAAGGAGAATCTGTGTAATCTCTACCAAATCAATGATGAACTGCACAAACTCACTGTCTTTGACATTATTTAACAAAAATGGCAATATTTTCAAAAGAACAAGCATTTGTCCTGATGATTGCTTGAGTCTGTTGTCATTTGAGGACAATGTAGCTGCTGTGATGGGACATGGCCTGTCTCTTAAATCAAGAGGTGAGTAAGGGAAACAATACATAGCAGAATTGAATGCATCAAGTTCTACCTGCCCACTAAGAATGAGATGGTTTAGCACAAATTTGATCTCCATGGGGGCAATCCCTTCAAGAATAATGTGCATAACATCTTGAGGTGTCTGTTCGATGATATTGAAACCAGGGAAATCAACTAATGCGCTTCTTCTATTGATCCCGTAAGTTGTTTTTAAATGGTTCCTTACAAAATCTGTACTGGCCTCATCAATATCATTGCACTGCCTCAAATGTCCCTCGACTGTTCTTTTGTTGTAATATTTCTCATCAACATGTGTTTGGATGTCTTCTGCTGTACAGTCACAATGGCGGCATTTGCAAAGGGCAAAA
Organism: Sprattus sprattus; assembly: GCF_963457725.1. NCBI lineage: Eukaryota > Metazoa > Chordata > Actinopteri > Clupeiformes > Clupeidae > Sprattus > Sprattus sprattus. The sequence continues at coordinate 33,150,686 of NC_137928.1, read as the reverse complement.
CCCACACCCACTTTGAACCCGGCAAACTCATGTTGAGCCAGTGTATCACCACAAAGTGTAATCAAAGCACCATAGATGATCCTTTCACCAACTGCAGTTTGCATTTTAACACCCTAGTATAACACATCAAAATCTTTTTTAATTCGATCTAAAATCACATCCACAGAATACAGGTCACTGGATTTCGCAATGGCCAGCAATCTAATTGCTGATAGTTTTGACCTATATTTAGGATCAATATTGCCTAAGGTGTAATACACCATCAGTAGTTTGTTCTTTCCTGCATGTGATCCTAGTGGGTTGCACAGTTCAATTTCATCTGTGTATAAAATAAACTGCAATGCAGAGGGTCTGATGGAAAAGAGTGGGTGGTTCCTAAAAATATCACCATCAACCAAGTCATATAAGAACCCCTCTTTACACCTCTCGGGCACGGAGCTTATCATTGTAAATATCTGAAGATCAGAAAACAAATCTTCAAGGCTCTTCAATAAGGGTACATAGAAAAAGGAATTTGTTTTGATGGTGAGAGCTCCTTGGTTTTTCCCCCTGAGTCTGCATACAGTTCGAGATATGACTACCTCTTCTGGCTCAACTGGGTTAAAGAAATGCCTGATGCTTCTTTCCTGTAGATGTGTAGATGAAACCTCTGAAAAGGGGTCTTTGAAATCATCAAATACTACTAGGATCGCTGTTTGGAGCTCCTCCCTTTCAACATGGGTTTCAAAAGCATTCTTGGTCTGGTCTCTCAGGCAGTCTAGAAGGGAGGCTTGGTACTGTTGGACATCAGCAATAACACTGTTGACATTGTCCTACAAAGAAGAAAATACAGTAAGCCTACACCTGCTTCAGACAAATGCAAACCAGTTTGTTTTATAATAGCCTAATTATTTAATTTACTCTCTTACTTAGGGTTATTCTTGAAGTATTGTAACTTGTTGTGACCACATTGTGAACACAATATCTAATAAGTGCAATACCTGAGATAAGCAGCATCTCTCGCGGATCTTCAGAGCAAATGCTGCTGCATGCTTGTTTAGGCTGTGGTCCCTTCCACCAGACGATGCCTCCCCCTACAACATAATTGAGTACAGGATTTGCTTAAACAAATACATACATGAATGAACTCTGCTTACATTAACCTATGCAATATACTTTACTAGACTACTTTTGATCAAGTAATTTTATAAAGCACAACATTATTGACCAATAGTAAGCCTCGGCTAATTGAGGGGGGTTAGGAAATAATAACAATAATAATAATAATTGTTATTATAATTATAAAGGCCTATTTCACAGCCACTTCAATAGGCATCCAAACTATTGGAGGAGCACAAGGCTCTTCTGACATAAAGAAGCTCACCGTGCTCTGTAGATCTGTAGGACTATCCCGCCCATCGATCCATCCTCCTGTGACGGTGCTGCCTCAACATACAGTCCATCCCGTGATTGTGCTGCCTCAACACGATCAAAGCTAACACAGCCGCGGAAAATCGGAGTATCGTAATTTTCTTGACCATACCTAGTTGAAACAACATTGAGTGGTTGTGTCGGTGGCCGTCCATTGGCCAAAAAGTCGGAGTGTTTGCGTTTTAGGTGGTAGAAAAAAGAGTTGAACACCCTGTATTCTGCATCACAACCATCTAGCCCACAGGTTACATGGAAATAAGGACTACGACCATGTCTTCTACTGATATGGCCAAGCAGTTTTCTCAACGTCAAGGCCACAAATACGAAACATATAACGCAACGCCAACTCATGGTTAAACACCACTTAGTGTGTTGACAAGATCTCTGAGGTAAACGAGCAGCACGAACTAGGCTACCTGTGATCATAAGCCATCTCCTTTGTACGGCGCGCGACAGAACATTGCTATGTTCGTGATGGATGGTGTGTCCATTCCGTAATTATTTCCCTTTTTCTTTTAATTGCACCATGTAATAAAAGTGACCTAAATCAGTTAAGAAACACAGTCAAATATACTTGCAATAGTTGTGGGTTACCACTTATCACAAGATGCTAAGTCAGAAGTATTGTCATAAAACCACAAGTTTTCCTCAAACTTGGTGGCAGGACCGAATTCACTCGAACGCATCCCAAAGCATCTCAAATGTCGCTCGAGCTGCATGACATCGATGTGAAGCGAAGCCAGTATAATAGCTGAAGTAACGCCTTTCGACTTCAAAGGATAAAGGTAAGTTAACATAATTTTTCCCTCGGCCTACTTTGACAATTTGTCAGCAATTTTGAAAACGAAAATGTTTATAAAAGACCAAGACCGGTTGAAGTTATTTCTGAAAGAGTAAGAACCTTTTCTTCAAATTATAGATGGAGCAATTTGACCAAGAAACACTGTCACTTCTGGAAGGTAGGCTAAGTCTATGATAATAGATATGATAGAAGATTGTTGTATAGATAAAGCCACATTTTGGCTTGACTGTCTATCCATGGTTTCCTTAGAAGTGAATAGTTAGCTGGCTGGCGTAGAGTGACAGTAAGAAATGTTAAAACAATTATAGTAATCAAAACGTAAAGCTATGTAAGGGATAATGTAGGCTACAGTGAGGTGGCATAGCCGATATGCTACACATGAATCTTTAAGACTTTTAAGACTTTAAGGCCGTGTTCACTGTTCACACTTCACTTCTTTTTTTTTCAACTGCCAGTGCCTTTATTTGACATGTAACCCTATGGGAAAAGGAAAAAAGCGGACGCCTTTTAAAAACGTTTCTAAAAGGGTGACATTTCGCAGGGTGACATCAAGCGCCTTTCTGACAGCGAGCGTGTAGGCTACCTTCCCTAGAAACCTACTACCTTAGTAACCGGTGCCCTGAAATAGATTCGACATAGTATTCGCCATAGTAGCTAACAATAAGTAGTGGATAATAACGGACAATGATGTATTGCTAGACTGTATGATTACCGTTGTTAAGGTTTACAGAATTATCGCGCTGAAGTGCTCAAAAGTTGCACAAAAGGCGCTGAAGGCAGCGCTTTTTTCTATAAAAAGAAGTCAAGTGTGAACACGGCCCATTTTCCTTGAAAGCAGTGATAAAGATGGTAGGTGTACACCTTGTACATCTTTGAACCTCATTCCATTTAATGTTGGTTTTTCGAATCATACGAACACTTTATCCTGCTAAATCTTACAGCTGCAGGTATTACCAATGAGATATTACTATCATTGACACGGGAAGACCTAAGGGATCTTATGCCAGGGCCGGAGAATTTTATCAGGAGGAAGACAATTTGGGAAGCTGTCCATTCAGAGGTAATATTAAGTCCCTATTGTGAATGAATGAATGAATGTGTCGTCAAGATAAAAAGCAAAAAAAAAACAATTGCTGTGTAAATCTTATGTCTGATGTAAGGTGTGCCGATACCTGTGTTGGTCATAGTTATCATAAATGAGAAACTTATTTAAATTTAAATATTGTTATTTTTTTCTTCAAATGATGTGGTTATGCAGGAAAGCTCATCCTCTGAGGAAGCGGATCAGACATGCCTCACACAAGATGTTACGGCAGACAAAATCCTTAAGATATGTAGCCCAGAATATGTTTTGTACACAGATGCAGAGCTTGAGCATGTGCGCAAGTTCTACTTAGAACTTCATCGTAATGGGAGAGCACATGAGTGCATTATGTCAAAAGAGCTGCGGTGTCGCTTGGTCAGAAACTCAATTACTTCAATGGTTTCCATTGTCAGAGGCTATGACACTAAAGAAAGTAGAAGGTCGGGAGAGTATCCCTCCCGTGACGAATTGACTGCCATGGCAAAGAGATTAATACAATATTACCCCATGCTTCAGGATGGAAATGGAACTAAGCCATGGGTAAGTTTCATACCTACCATTTCAAAAGTAGTCATGTCGTGACAATGTCGCTTGCCCCACCTTTGGCATGTCATAAATATAAATAATAGTTTTTTGTAATTCATGTCAGCATCTTGTTGTCGTTGGATACGTTGCCATCATATACAAAAACATTTTGGAACTCACATGATACATAGCAATTGTGTTGTTTATGGTTATTTCAAATGTCTCAATGTGTTGCCATGTCTGTTTTACATAACAGGAGCCTATCCTACGACAAATGATAAAAAGATTACAGAATGTAAAATCCACCCTGACGTTGAAGCTATCAACACCCACTAACAGTCAAGCTTGTGCTGCAAAGAAAAGACGACTTGAGGTCCAGCAAACCTACCTAGAGGCTGAGTCTGCTACTGGTTCAAATGAGCCTACTGAAATTACTGATGCCCCAGAGAGCACTTTTACAGACCTGGGCAATGATAACACAGGTAAATGTACTGTACGTGTATCCATTGCATTGCATTAGTTAACGTTTTAATCCCAAGTGACTTGCAGAACATGTTAATAAATTGACAGTTAAACCTGAGTCATACATTAAAGACATACCTGTTGTTTAATGCTAACCCCATCAAGACAACGTTTAGTTTTATATTACATGGTGCCAACTTGTAAGCAAACATAGCCTGTCATGTAAAGCCCATAAAATTCAGCTAGGGCCGGGCAATTTTCTTTTTTCTTTTGAAGTCAATTCTATGAGATTATTTTGGCAAAGTGTGTGTGCATATGGTAGCTTTACATTTATACTTATTTCTTGATAGATGTTTTCGTCCAAAATAGCTTACTTTCTTTTTGAACCAAACAAAACACATGGGTGGTAGACTATGACTGACACAAAAATCTATGCAGGGTTTTGTTATTGTTGGGAAAACTGCTCCTATATTGTTTCCAGTTCACAGAGTCAGTGTACCATGACAACATTGTATGGATAAACATTGAGCCTTTGAAATATTTACACAAAATAGATTTTTGGAACATCTGTATATGTGTATGTTATGATGTGAATTGTCTGAATTTGAGTGCTTTTGTTGTTGATTCAGTGAACGACCCTCAGTCAAGAAAAATGCAGGCCAGACATTATAAGACTCTTCAGGAGCTCTTCAAGAAAACAAAACCAAACAAAGAGGACATCGCTCTTCTATTGGACCTGGAATTTGAGTCTAGGAGGTCTTTCATACAGAGTTGTTCAGACAAAGAAGCGGATCGAGCCAAGGCAGTCTTGGAGGCTTATCCTTGCTTTTCAGAGTGTCAACATGTAAGTGACTTATTTTGTTTGCTGTCAATTGTTGCTTTAAGACCACATTGCAATTAATATGTTGTATTATGACAACAAAGACTTTGTCTGATACTCATAGGATTTCTTGCCTCCTAGTTAAAGTGATTTCAATCAAATATTTGATTCCATCAGATTATGGATGAATTGGGGCGAATCATTGAGGCTGGCAACAAGAGGTACTCAGACCAACTGAAAGCTCGATGGGGAAAGTTTAACCAAAATGCACTGTTCTTTGGAGTGTGGAAGAAGGCATTTAAACCACCTATGGGTCTGGATGAATGTAAGCACAAAACAAATTCAAATATGTTTGTCTCATCTTTGAGGTTGGGCATGATCTTTCTAGGTGTATGATTTGAAGTTTTCTTTCATTAGTTTTGACTGAACAGGACCTTTTTAGAGCATGCCCTTTTCCCAGAATCTCAGCAAACTGGTGGTTGTCACTGGAGGGTTCTAACACCACTACATTTGTCATTTGTACAAGAGACCCATTACATTGATTTGCCGCTTACTCAGTGCTCTTATGTATTTATAGTTTCAGGGACATCATACATATTGCAGATTAACTCTTACCACTTTGTTTATAGCTGAACAGGCCATTGCCTTTATGGAGGCACTCCCAAAAATGTTCCCTTCCCCAACCGCCCCCCCGAGAAAACTAAAGTCAGCAAGTGAGGCTCTGTACCATGTCCTTGAGGTGGGTTTTAGTGTCAGTATACATAATACTTTCATTTGTGAATGTCATGTGTCTGGTCTAACTTCATTCTCCCTCTTCATTCCCCCCCCGCTTTCAGCCATCTGAGGACCCCAATGTCTTTCTGCACAAAAGGCCGCTTAGGACTCCTGTCATCATCGTTGACTCATCAAACGTGGTTCTGGCAGTCGGCATAACTCCAGTGATGACGTTGCCCAGGGACATGCTTCCACAATCCGTGATGATTATGATGGGTTGCTACTATGTTTTCCAGTTTACGTATCCCAAATGTATTGCAACCCTCTTGTCAATCATACAAACAGAGGTTCTCAAAGATGCTATTCACGAGCGTGACATGACCACATCATACAAGAAGGTGCTTTCTGATTGGCAAGAATTCTTACGAACCTAGTCTGTCTCTCCTTCTCTATTTGTCAACCTTTCTATTTATGTCACTGTTCTCTATGTCTATCTCCCTCTCTTCATTAACAGGTTAATAAAACAGTGATAAATAATATCTTGTGTAACGTTTCCTGATTTTAAGTAACTTAATGCTTAAGAAGTGATAACAGACTTTCTTTGGAAGTTACTAGATGACTTGAAATCAGTGTTGTCAGTCTAAATTTCACTGTTATTTTAAGAGTTTGTGGTCTTATGTAAAAGCCTGAATTGTCTTTTATTTCAGGTACTAATGCCTCAGAAGTTCAATAGATTTGAGTGACATCAGGCTTATTTTGAAGTAACTACATGGTTTGAAATGAGTAGAATTAGTCTTATTTCAGGACATTCTGTGCTTGAATTGTGTCTTATTTCAAGTACTTATGCCTCAGAAGTTCACTAGATTTGAGTGACAACAGGCTTATTTTGAGGTAACTACATGGTTTGAAATTAGTGGATTTTGTCTTATTTCAGGACATTCTGTGCTTGAATTGTCTCTTATTTCAAGTACTAATGCTTCAGAAGTTCACTAGATTTGAGTGTCATTAGGCTTATTTTGAGATTACTACATAGTTTGAAATGAGTGGAATTAGTCTTATTTCAGGACATTACGTTCTTAAATTGTCTCTTAAGTCAAGTACTAATGATCAGAAGTTCACTAGATTTGAGTGACATCTGGCTTATTTTGAGGTAATAACATGGCTTGAAATGAGTTGAATTAGTCTTATTTCAGGACATTCTGTGCTTGAATTGTCTCTTATTTCAAGTACTAATGATCAGAAGTTCACTAGATTTGAGTGACATCTGGCTTATTTTGAGGTAACAACATGGCTTGAAATGAGTGTAATTGGTCTTATTTCAGGTCTTTCTGTGCTTATTCTTATTAGTCTTATTTTAAGAAGTCTTAACAAGCCAAATTTGCTCAACGCACTGGCAGCCAAATTTGCTTGTTTTAAGCAAAATTATTCTTAAATACGAAATAATTGGTCTTAAATCTAGAGGGGCATTTTTTGCAGTGTAGGTAGTAGGCTACATCTGATTAGAGCTAGCAACCATGAATTGCAGATTAAGGGGTCCCCTATCTCAGTGTTCATTTTGGCAGCTATTTTTAGATTCAGTCTAAAGACAAAAATGCATATAAGTTTTAGTCACATTTAGTCATAGTTATCCTTCTTAGTTTCAGTCTAGTTTTCGAAAACTCATTACAATTTAGTCTAGTTTTAGGCACATTTAAAATTCCATATTATAGCCACATTAAACTCCTTACCTTACCTTCCCTTCTCAGGCCCAGGGACCTCCTGTGTTGTGTCAACTGTAGTAGTCTAGCTTGCAGTACTTAAATTGTGGATGCAATTAGTCTCCAAGATACAGATCTCATGCTGCCTACAGCTGAATTCGAATTTGTTTGTAATAAATAATCGAATGTGATGATGAAGTACGGTACGCAGCGTCTTAACTGAAGCTCAACTGAACTATTACAGCAGCTAGCTTAGCTTGCCGCTAACACTAACTGAAAACACATTGGAACTCATAGTGGCTAGCTAGGTAGCTAGCTGCTAATAAGTAACATATATAAGTAACACATCAGCAGTAATGAATCAAGTGTACTGATATTATATGTACTACTAAATGTACTACTAACATGCCATTCTTAAGTTAAAGCCAGTGACATGATGGTTAACGATTAACGAGTTAACGATGGATACCGACAATTAGCATACCTAGCTAGGTAGCATTACCATTGGATTTCAATGGCAGTTATGCTAGCTATGGCTATCCAGACAAAGGGCCTTGTTTCTGGACACGTATCACTTGACGAGCAATACAGTCATCTGGAAAGTTTAAAATGATACTAAACGAAGGGAAATCTACTGTATGGAGATATTTCTGCTCAGTAGACAATGCAGATTCTAATTAGGCTGGTGGATATGTCCAATGTAATAAGTGTGAAGTTTTAATGAAATGATTGATGCAACTGTCGTTCTCCACAATAACTTGGATTAACCTGGATGGCTGATTGTAGTTTCAGACCGAACGTCAAAGATCTTCAATGGTAAGACTTGTCGATTGTGCCTCTGTTGGTGTCTCGTAAAACGTGAGTTTTATTAAAGCATAGCGTGTGTATTGTGTAGCTATTTCATTCCGAGATGGCAGGGGAGTGAAATGCTCCGCTCTGCTGCTGGTATACAGACAGCCGGAAAGGTTAACAAACGGAATGAAATAGCTACACATTACACACGCTATGCCTTAATAAAACCCACGTTACTCACATACTGGTTAACACTGTTAGAGCGGGTGTATAAACTGTACCTGAAACTGTTGCCACTACATTCGTTTTAATATTTTGCACTCTCTATCTAACCACTCGTTCAGGTGTTTTCTTGAGTTGGTACAGCCAACTACTGCATACGTAGTTCCCGAACCACTTTTCCTCGTTAAGTTTTCCATCCTTTTTCACACTGTGTCTCTGCGTCGATATCGGAGATACCTAGCAAAATAAACCTGAGCCTGGGTGAAGGCTAAATAGCTCGCTAGCTATCATCACTCTATTCACGATAGTATCAATAGTATATCTAGGTTTTCTTTGGTGACTGTTGTCGGGCCTTTTTAACTGTCTGAGGGTTGTGAACGTAAACAACTCGCTAGCTATACCTACTACTGTATCATGATATAAAGCTTAATGGTGGTTTTCGATTTACATGATTTTTATGGCATTTAAGAGGTATAAACCTTGATGGTGGTTTTCGATTAGCATGATTGTTATGGCATTTAAGAGAGCTTCTCCTATCTCAGAGTGTGTGACGTCACAATGGCTCAACCTTCCACCATGTTAGTCAATGAGAGGAAAAGGGGATGAAAAAGAGGGATAAAAAAGGAGTGGCAAGTTGTACCGCCACGAAAAGTCATAGCAGCTTGCACCGGATCAGGCCGGACGTTTTGGTGTTTGAATGGCGTCTCTAGCTCAATCGGGCGAGGAGTAGTTAGCTGCAAGAAAAACGTACGGAATAAATAAATAAAGAAAACTTGACGATAACAATACTGTGCTTCCCTTCGGGCAAGCACACTAATAAAGAAAACTTGACGATAACAATACTGTGCTTCCCTTCGGGCAAGCACACTAATAAATAAAGAAAACTTGACGATAACAATACTGTGCTTCCCTTCGGGCAAGCACACTAATAAAGAAAACTTGACGATAACAATATTGTGCTTCCCTTCGGGCAAGCACACTAACTAGAATGCGTTTCGTGAACGAACTGCGAGAGTATGCTTGCTCTGTTGCGTGCATGACCGAGAGAACAGGTGCCTTGGAATTGGGGCAGGTGTCAGCTCTCCAGCGCTCCCTGCTGGATGAGCATGCACAAATGAGTATGCATGAGTGAGTATACATGAGTGAGTATGCATGAATGAGTATGCATGAGTGAGTATGCATGAGTGAGTAAACATGAGTGAGTATGCATGAGTGAGTATACATGAGTGAGTATGCATGAGTGAGTAAGCATGAGTGAGTATGCATGAGTGAGTATGCATGAGTGAGTAAACATGAGTGAGTATGCATGAGTGAGTAAGCACAAGTGAGTAAACACGAGTGAGTATGCATGAGTGAGTAAACATGAGTGAGTATGCATGAGTGAGTAAACATGAGTGAGTATGCATGATTGAGTAAACATGAGTGAGTAAACATGAGTGAGTATGCATGACTTAGTATGCATTAGTGAGTATGCATGAGTGAGTCAACATGAGTGAGTAAGCATGAGTGAGTGTGCATGAGTGAGTATGCACGAGTGAGTTAACATGAGTGAGTATGCATGAGTGAGTATGCACGAGTGAGTAAACATGAGTGAGTATGAATGAGTGAGTATGAATGAGTGAGTATGAATGAGTGAGTATGCATGAGTGAGTAAACATGAGTGAGTATGCAAGAGTGAGTAAACATGAGTGAGTATGCATGAGTGAGTATGCACAAGTGAGTATGCATGAGTGAGTATGCACGAGTGAGTAAACATGAGTGAGTATGCATGAGTAGAGCCCTGGTATGGAAGGTGTTTCTTAATATTCCTAGTTATACAGTTGAATGGAGAGGGACAGAGAGAGAAGAGGAGCCTTGGCGCAGGTGTCAGTGAGAGGTGTCAGTGAAGCACAGGTGCAAGCCAGTTTAATGACCCTATTATGATGTCATAATGGCACAGAGTTCTGCCATGCAAGTCTATGGAGAAAAAAGGTGATGGAAAAAGAGGAATAAAAAAGGAGTGGCAAGGAGTACCGCCACGAAAAGTCATAGCAGGTTGCACCGGATCGGGCCGGACGTTTCGGTGTTCGAACGGCGTCTCTATCTCAATCGGGCGAGGAGTAGTTAGCTGCAAGAAAAACGGGGAGAATAAATAAAGAAAACTTGACAACAACAATACTGTGCTTCCCTTCGGACAAGCACACTAATAAACTAGAATGCGTTTCGTGAACGAACTGTGAGAGTGTGCTTGCTCTGCAGTGCAGTGGCCGAGTGTGCATATGTTGTTGAGGGGCCTCACAGACTGATATCTGAGAACAAAATTTGTATAGTACTGTGTTTTCTGTGTTCAGTACAACGTTGAATGCAGGTTGTAGGATGAATCTGCCAGCCTTCCAGTGTAACCGTCTGCAGTGACACTGAATACACCTTTTTGTTTTCAACCAATATATTTTAGCAAGCAACCAAGCTCAACCATTATATTTTGGCTCCACTGACGTTTAGACATATGAGGGTATCTTTGTTGTTCTGTTTTTGTTTGTTTGTTTGCTTGTTTATTGTGAAAGGGTCTAGTGTGTTACATTTAGCTTGGAGAAGTCTTAAAATAGGCTCCAAGTGACATTATCTCTCATGGGGTGTAATTATTCCTCCAAAGGTCGTGTTAATCAATGAGTGCACCTGAAATGTGCGGTATTTGTTGAGGGAGACTTGGGCTTGTTTTGATTTTGTATTGGTTGCGGATGCAATAAATCTTGTCTGTGCTTCAAATGTAAATATATTTATTGTCTCTCTGTATTATGAAACTTGCATATTTACTAAGCACAAACATTTCAGGTGTCATGGTCATAATAGTTCCAGAGTTTCGTTATACTGACTTACTGAGCTAAGTGAATTGTTGAAATTGTTATCTTGGTAAAAGGAAACATCTCTGCAACAATATTGGAATGAATGCGGTTACATAGTCAACTTTACTTAACTTGTTACTGCTTTAACGCCCCCTAATGGACCCGCGGGCGGGCCCGTACTGGATAAATCGCCAAAACAAATCCTGAAAATTCTATTTCTGAAAATATGATTCAAACTCCCATTTAATATTTTTTTGTGGTAATCCAACTATGTGTAAACCAATTTTCAGTTGTCTACATGCATCCGTTACAAATAAATAAAATGTTAAACACACCATGACACATCCTCATTTTTTACATATGGAGCAGCCTCCTCCCATAACTAAGCCATTTAAATGTGTTTCTGCATTATCCGTACCTTAAATAACGTTATAGAACATTCATTTACCTTCAAAACATCTAAAAAAAACAGACTTGAACTGCATGGTTATGTCCATAAAGTTGTTTATTCACTTGCTCACGACATTGAGAAAAAACGTTCACTTTCTTGTATGTTTCTGATGACGATCTCCTCGCTCTCTTCCTGACAACACTACACGAAGTTATCACGTGATGTTATATATAGTTACAAAGCTTAAGACCCCCTCTTTCAGAATCTTTGGATTTTATTGGCTGTTAAACACATGTTTGTCATGAGTGACAGGCATTACCACCAATGGCATCAGCTCTCAATCATGAAGCTGCTCTGGCATGTCCTATCATATCACTTTACACTTCTTGTAAGACTTCTCAGTAGTGATTGACACCTGTTTTACCGAATAATAGAGATTCTACCAAAAAAGTAGGTAGGTCATTTGCCCTGATTGCTCAGTCCTGGAGTTTAGATTTTTGAAAGCGTAACTCAAGAGTCTCAGCTGCGCTCCCGGTGCGTAAATGGGCCATTTTGTTTACCTTCAAATGCGCACAGCAAGTGGTTTGGTCCACACGATCCTGAGGGCTTGTTTGTGCATATTTTTGGCTGCAATTTGTCTCCCTTGTACTCATCCATCATGGCAAGACGAGGATTGCAGATGAGTGAAATACATGGGGTGATTTTTGATGATTTTCGGGGAAGCCAGTGGACTCAGCATGGACTAGCATGGACTCAGCATGGACTAGCATGCTAGCATGGACTCAGTGGAAGAGTGAATGGAATCGATGCCATCCTCGATGCGTAAGTAATTTAAACCAACTACTTTTCAGTGCATACCAGTAAGCTATGCATATGCCTTATTCTCTTTAGTGCTTTATTTTTTTTATCATTGTGGGATGTAGTTTGCTAGTAATGGATATTGGTTAGCATGCTGCTGCTGTATTTACGTAGCTGCAATGTAGGCTACAACATACTAACATAGCACAACCTGCTTCTTGCCTCAAAACGCATAGAAATGTTTTATTTACAATTGCTAAATGCATGCTAAATGCATAATGCCTATGTTATTATCACACTTCAGCTTGACTATGGTGTTTTTTTTACATATGTTTACATTTTACATATTTGTGCATTAGCTTAGTAAATAACATGAAGCAAAATTCAATTGTACGGCATGACCCAGTCAAAATATTTATATTGTCCAACGTTTTTATCTTGCAGTGACCCAGCCCCAGCTCCAGCTCCAGCATCACCCTCACCCCCACCACCACCCCCGTCGCCACCACCACTACTACCAGCTGCACAGCCTCCAACAGTGACACAATCCAATTTCAAAAGAAATTATAATATTAGTCTAAAATGGAGTTATATATGTCTGTACAACGAAAAAAAACAATGATATACAATGAGAATTTTTTTTTATGCATTTGGAGAGCTTGGAGAGGTTTTGGACACTTGGAGACGCCTGAATGCACCATTTAGATATTGCTGTGCAACACCTGGACATTTTTAGATATCTGCTCCAAAATTTGTACTTTGTTTCTCAGGAACATGTTGAATCAGGAAATATAGAACATGACAGAATTTTCTTCCCTTGAAACCATCCACACACTGTCAAACATAAAAATGAAAGGCGTTTTTTACATTTTTTACATTTTGTTCTGTATATGATGCTTTGAAATTGATACTTAATGATGAAAATAAAAGTCAGGAGGTGAATGCATGTCTTGGCCCATTTGTCTTCTTCAATTTAAGATATGAATGATCTTTGTATCATGTGTACAACTTCAGATATTGAGTGTTATTATGTGTAAGTACAAATCGTTCCAAATTAAGGCGAAATATCCCACTGCAGTAACAGGATATAGCTTGTTAGACTTAATGCACTAAGAGTTAGACTGTAGGTCTAGTATCTAATGTAAGCAACACTTTTACTGTATAGATAGAGAGCATGTGTATCACATTGGTTTATAGTCTGTCAAATTAGTTCTAGTTATTGGTGTTCGTTGGCATAAAAAGTTAGTCTTCTCTTATAAGACTAGGTAGTACATCTGATTAGAGCTAGCAACCATGAATTGCAGATTAAGGGGTCCCCTATCTCAGTGTTCATTTTGGCAGCTTTTTTTAGATTCAGTCTTAAGACAAAAATGCATAATAGTTTTAGTCACATTTAGTCATAGTTATCCTTCTTAGTTTCAGTCTAGTTTTCGAAAACTCATTACAATTTAGTCTAGTTTTAGGCACATTTAAAATTCCATATTATAGCCACATTAAACTCCTTCCCTTCCCTTCTCAGGCCCAGGGACCTCCTGTGTTGTGTCAACTGCATAGTTATCTAGCTTGCAGTACTTAAATTGTGGATGCAATTAGTCTCCAAGATACAGATCTCATGCCTACAGCTGAATTCGAATTTGTTTGTAATAAATAATCGAATGTGATGATGAAGTACGGTACGCAGCGTCTTAACTTAAGCTCAACTCAAGTATTAAAGCAGCTAGCTTGCCGCTAACACTAACTGAAAACACACTGGAACACATAGTGGCTAGCTGCTAACAAGTAACATATATAAGTAACACATCAGCAGTAATGAATCAAGTGTACTGAAATTAAATGTACTACTAAATGTACTACTAACATGCCATTCTTAAATTAAAGCCAGTGGCATGATGGTTAACAATTAACGAGTTAATGATGGATACCGACAGTTAGCATACCTAGCTAGGTAGCATTACCATTGGATTTCAATGGCAGTTATGCTAGCTCTGGCTATCCAGACAAAGGAGCCTTGTTTTTGGACACGTATCACTTGACGCGCGGGGGCAATACAGTCATCTGGAAAGTTTAAAATGATACTAAACGAAGGGAAATCTACTGTATCGAGATATGTCTGCTCAGTAGACAATGCAGATTCTAATTAGGCTGGTGGATATGTCCAATGTAATAAGTGTGAAGTTTTAATGAAATATGATTGATGCAACTCTCGTTCTCCACAATATGGATTAACCTGGATGGCTGTATGTAGTTTCAGAACGAACGTCAAAGATCTTCAATGGTAAGACTTGTCGGTTGTGCCTCTGTTGGTGTCTCGTAAAACGTGAGTTTTATTAAAGCATAGCGTGTGTATTGTGTAGCTATTTCATTCCGAGATGGCATGGGAGTAAAATGCTCCGCTCTGCTGCTGGTATACAGACAGCCGGAAAGGTTAACAAACGGAATTAAATAGCTAAACATTACACACGCTATGCCTTAATAAAACCCACGTTACTCACATACTGGTTAACACTGTTAGAGCGGGTGTATAAACTGTACCTGAAACTGTTGCCACGACATTCGATTTAATATTTTGCACTCTCTATCTAACCACTCGTTCAGGTGTTTTCTTGAGTTGGTACAGCCAACTACTGCACACGTAGTTCCCGAACCACTTTTCCTAGTTAAGTTTTCCATCCTTTTTCACACTGTGTCTCTGCGTCGATCAGAAATACCTAGCAAAATAAACCTGAGCCTGGGTGAAGGCTAAATAGCTCGCTAGCTATCATCACTCTATTCACGATTGTATCAATAGTATATCTAGGTTTTCTTTGGTGACTGTTGTCGGGCCTTTTGAACTGTCTGTGGGTTGTGAACGTAAACAACTCGCTAGCTATTACTACTACTCTATCATGATATAAACCTTAATGGTGGTTTTCGATTTACATGATTTTTATGGCATTTAAGAGATATAAACCTTGATGGTGGTTTTCGATTAGCATGATTTTTATGGCATTAAAGAGAGCTTCACCTTCTCCTATCTCAGAGTGGGTGACGTCACAATGGCTCAACCTTCCACCATGTTAGTCAATGAGAGAAAAAGGTGATGAAAAAGAGGAATAAAAAAGGAGTGGCAAGGAGTACCGCCACGAAAAGTCATAGCAGGTTGCACCGGATCGGGCCAGACGTTTTGGTGTTTGAATGGCGTCTCTAGCTCAATCGGGCGAGGAGTAGTTAGCTGCAAGAAAAACGGGGAGAATAAATAAAGAAAGAAAACTTAACGATAACAATACTGTGCTTCCCTTCGGGCAAGCACACTAATAAACTAGAATGCGTTTCGTGAACGAACTGCGAGAGTGTGCTTGCTCTGTTGCGGCCATGACAGAGAGAACAAGTGCCTTGGAATTAGTCTCTTCCCCTCCTAGTCTCCTAGAAGAGTGAAGAAAGTAAAGAAGAGTGGAAGAAGGAAAGAAGAAAAGAAAGAAGAGTGGAAGAAAGAAAGAAGAGTGGAAAGAGTGAACAA
The DNA here is from genome assembly GCF_963457725.1 of Sprattus sprattus. NCBI lineage: Eukaryota > Metazoa > Chordata > Actinopteri > Clupeiformes > Clupeidae > Sprattus > Sprattus sprattus. The sequence goes on along the minus strand of NC_137928.1, from coordinate 33,134,651 downwards.
GAGTGGCTCTGGATAAAGACAGTAAAGAGAGAGTAAAGAGGGAAAATATTGAAAAAAGGAGAAAAAAAAGTGAAGAAGAGAGAAGGAGTGTGAGAGAAAGTAGAGTGAGAGGGATAGAGAGAAAGAAGGAGAGAGAAAAAAAGTAGAGTATTTGCAGGGCTCTACGCTAAGGTTTTTCCCAAGGGTGCTCCTAAATGAAAAAATTTAGGAGCACACAAAGAAATTTAGGAGCACAGCAGGTTTTTTTTACACGGAAGCAAAGCATGTCATACTCATTTGCGACCTATAGTTACAAACATTGTATTTTCCAACGTTTAACCCCATTCATGTTCAGTTATTCCAAAGCAATTTAGCTGGTAAATTGATCAAATTACTGCATTTGTTCATACAACGCTTTGGTTGACCTCTTATCAATTGTTATTAGTAGTATCTTACATAGCCAGCTTTACTTAAAGTTTATTGTAAGATATAGCTTGTTAGACTTAATGCAGTTAGAGTTAGACTGTACACTGCAAAAAATGCCCCTCTAGATTTAAGACAAATAATTACATATTTAAGCAGGATTTTGCTTAAAACAAGCAAATTTGGCTGCCAGTGCGTTGAGCAAATTTGGCTTGTTAAGATTTCTTAAAATAAGACCATTACTTCAAAAGCACAGAATGTCCTGAAATAGGACTAATACCACTAATTTCAAGATATGTAGTTACCTCAAAATAAGCCTGATTTCACTCAAATCTAGTGAACTTCTGAGGCATTAGTACTTGAAATAAGAGACAATTCAAGCACAGAATGTCCTGAAATAAGACTAATTCCACTCATTTTAAGACATATAGCTACCTCAAAATCAGGCCCGGTTCTGAAGGGGTAGCAACGGGAGCAATTGCACCCGGGCCCATGTGGAGGGGGGCCCGTTCTCTTTGATCCTTTCTGATATACCGAGTGTGTCTGTAACAGCACAAGTTGACCCTGTGGCCTGTGCAACGCAATCTCCCTATTGGCTGTTAACGATTTATTTTTAAAAAATGTATCAAAACACATGTATCACGCCCCCCTCCCCCCGTGGGAAAATCGCGACGCAGGCTGGTTAGTTAGACTTAAAAATGTTGCTAAAATGTAGCTAAAATTTTGGGACACAAATCCGATTCGCTAAAGAGAAAGGAAAGTAAACGGAGGAGCGAAGGTACAAAAAAGGAGGCAGAAAATGCGAAGAGAATTTATACATCTTGGCTGAGTAGTTGGTCTAGTAGACAAATGGCAGAGGATACGGGCCCTGAGACAGATGTTAGCGCATCCACTAGCTCCGCAACACAGGATGGATCAACAGACAGCGGCAACTGCTACTACATCCAGTGCGTGTGTATATAAGTGACATAATCGCCAGATTTGCTGCGGCCAAGACACGACGCATACAGTTTTAAGGTAGGGCAATGGGGAATCAAGACAGTCCGCTGCGGCTGCATGCTTTCAGTTCAGTTGTGTTGATGTTGTTTAATTGATCGGATTTAGACTAGGTTTTTTTTTTTTTTTTTTTGCGGGGGGGGGTGGGGGGCTGGCTGTGCGATGTTGCACCCGGGCCCAGAATAGCGCCGGACCGGGCCTGCTCAAAATAAGCCTGATGTCACTCAAATCTAGTGAACTTCTGAGGCATTAGTACTTGAAATAAGAGACAATTCAAGCACAGAATGTCCTGAAATAAGACTAATTCTACTTATTTCAAACCATGCAGTTACCTCAAAATAAGCCTAATGTCACTCAAATCTAGTGATCTTCTGAGGCATTAGTACTTGAAATAAGAAACAATTCAGGCTTCTACATAAGACCACACAATCTTAAAATAAGAGTAAAATTTAGACTGACAACACTGATTTCAAGTCATATAGTAACTTCCAAAGAAGTCTGTCATCACTCAAACCTGGAGTACTTCTAAAGCTTTAAGTTACTTCAAATCAGACCAATAGCTCTTAAAATCATGGAAACATTTCACAACATATTATTTATCACTGTTTTATTACCCTGTTAATGAAGAAAACCAATAACAGGCATTTGACAATAATGAACAATATTAAGCATCAGAATGCTTAAATGTACTTAATTACATATTACACATAATGATTTTAGTTAACTGTCAGACATAAGGTACATTGACATCTAACATAAACGATAACAATTCAGCAACACATCAAACAGTCGGAAATCATCCAACAGCCAACAAATCATTAACAAATTTAGCTGGAAATACATTGGACATTGTGTTACTGTGCTGTCCTGACCTCCAGACATATAGAGAAAGAGATAGAGGGGGGGTGGGGCATAGAGAGGAGTGACATACAGAGAGAGGTTGACAAAGAGGAGAGGGAGAGACAGACTAGGTTTGGATGAATTCTTGCCGGTTAGCAAGCACCTTTTTATATGTTGTCATCTTTTCACTCTCGTCAATAGAATCTTTCAGTACATCTGTTTGTATTATGGACAATAGAGTAGCAATTCACTTGGAATAGGTGAACTGGCACACATAGCAACATCCCATCAGTATCATGAGGGATTCCGGAAGCATGTCCCTTGGCAAGGTCGTCAGTGGGGTATTGCTTACTGTCGGAAGCACATTGTTGGAGTCGATGATGAAGACAGGACTGCTAAGCGGCCTTTTACGCAAGAAGACATTGGGGTCCTCAGATGGCTGAAAGCAACAAATTTGGGGAGGGGGGCAGAATGAAGTTAAACCAAACACATGAAATTCACAAATGAAACCATTATACACGTGTACAGTACGTGTACTGACACTAAAACCCACCTCAAGGACATTGTGTAGGACTTGCTGACTTGAGTTTTCTTGGAGGGACGGCTGAGGAAGGGAACATTTTTAGGAGAACCTCCAACAAGGCAATGATCTGTGCAGCCGCAAACAAAGGGGTAAGAGTGAATCAGCAATATTTATGATGTCTCTGAAACTATGGATACTTAAGAGCACTGAGGATTCAAGGAAAAGAGTGGAAGCATATCGGCTATGTGGCGATAAGGACCAGGAAAACATGCATAGCCAGTCTAGCCACAATCTTTGGCTTTATCTATACAACCATCTTCTATCATATCTACTATTATAGACTTACCTTCCAGAAGTTACTGTGTTGTCTTGTCCAATTGCTCAATCTGTAATTTAAAGAAAAGGGTTCTTACTCTTTCAGAAAGAAAAAAATCTTGAACTTCAAGTCAAAGCTTCTGTCAGTGTGGGGGATCCTTAATATAGAGTAGCTAGCCAGCTAAGAGCTAACTGCAGCTACTAGCTATTATATCACCAACATTCACACCAAATGAGTCCTCTAAACTTGCTTACTTTTCACAGACAAGACTAAAAGGGACACTTTCTGACATTGAATTACCTGGCACTAGTTAAAAACATACGTTAGCTCAGTCGAAATGTGCTTCAATTGAATTTAATGTGCTAGGTTAGCCGTCTTAGCTAACGCCAACTGTGCTAGCTTTGTTTGCTAAAAAGTTTATAACTTCAACCAGAGGTCTTGGTCATTTACGATACATTTTGGTTTTCAATATCGCTGACGAATTACCAAAGTAGGCAGAAGTTAAATTATGTGAGCTTACCTTTAGCTTTTGAAGTAGAAAGGCACAATGTTTTCTTCAGCTGTTGTTCTTGCTTCAGTTCACATCACTGGCATGCAGCCTCAGAGACGTTTTGAGATTTGTTCGAGTGAATCCGATCGTGCCACCAAGTTTGAGGAAAATTTGTGGTTTATGACGACACTTCTGACTTCTGACTTGTGCTCAGTGGTAATCCACATGTATCTCAAGTATATTTGACTGTGTTTTTTAAGTGATTTAGGTCACTTGAACTACATGGTGCAATTAAGTGGTTGTTAAAACTCATATCTATTTGAAAATAACTTGAATTATGACCTTTAATCCGTTAAGAAAAAAACAAGCGAATTTATGCTTGAAATTAAACGTTTTCAACTTAAAACTAGAATGCGTTTCGTGAACGAACTGCGAGAGTGTGCTTGCTCTGTGACAGAGAGAACAAGTGCCTATGAATTAACATGTATTTACATCTACTCAATCAGTGTAGTGGGGCCTTCTTCCAATATATTTTAGCAAGCAACCAAGCTCAACCATTATATTTTGGCTCCACTGACGTATATGAGGGTATCTCAGAGTTTCGTTATACTGACTTACTGAGCTAAGTGAATTGTTGAAATTGCTATCTTGGTAAAAGGAAACATCTCTGCAACAATATTAGAATGAATGCGGTTACATAGCCAGCTTTACTTAAAGTTTATTGTAAGATAGGCCTATATGTTAGACTTAAAGCAGTTAGAGTTAGTCTGTAGGTGTAGTATCAAACGTAAGCAACACTTTTACTGTATAGATAGAGAGCACGTGTATCACATTGGTTTATAGTCTGTCAAATTAGTTCTAGTTATTGGTGTTCGTTGCCATACAAAGTTAGTCTTCTCTTATAAGCCTAGGTAGTACATCTGATTAGAGCTAGCTGTACTAGCAACCATGAATTGCAGATTAAGGGGTCCCCTATCTCAGTGTTCATTTTGGCAGCTATTTTTAGATTCAGTCTTAAGACAAAAATGCATATTAGTTTTAGTCACATTTAGTCATAGTTATCCTTCTTAGTTTCAGTCTAGTTTTCGAAAACTCATTACAATTTAGTCTAGTTTTAGGCACATTTAAAATTCCATATTATAGCCACATTAAACTCATTCCCTTCCCTTCTCAGGCCCAGGGACCTCCTGTGTTGTGTCAACTGCATAGTAATAGTAGTCTAGCTTGCAGTACTTACATTGTGGATGCAATTAGTCTCCAAGATACAGATCTCATGCCTACAGCTGAATTCGAATTTGTTTGTAATAAATAATCGAATGTGATGATGAAGTACGGTACGCAGCGTCTTAACTGAAGCTCAACTCAACTATTACAGCAGTTAGCTTGCCGCTAATGCTAACTGAAAACACATCGGAACACAGTGGCTAGCTAGGTAGCTAGCTGCTAATAAGTAACATATATAAGTAACACATCAGCAGTAATGAATCAAGTGTACTGATATTAAATGTACTACTAAATGTACTACTAACATGCCATTCTTAAATTAAAGCCAGTGACATGATGGTTAACGATTAACGAGTTAACGATGGATACCGACAATTAGCATACCTAGCTAGGTAGCATTACCATTGGATTTCAATGGCAGTTATGCTAGCTCTGGCTATCCAGTCAAAGGAGCCTTGTTTCTGGACACGTATCACTTGACGAGCGAGGGCAATACAGTCATCTGGAAAGTTTAAAATGATACTAAACGAAGGGAAATCTACTGTATGGAGAATTTTCTGCTCAGTAGACAATGCAGATTCTAATTAGGCTGGTGGATATGTCCAATGTAAGAAGTGTGAAGTTTTAATGAAATATGATTGATGCAACTGTCGTTCTCCATAACAACTTGGATTAACCTGGATGGCTGGATGAAGTTTCAGACCGAACGTCAAAGATCTTCAATGGTAAGACTTGTCGGTTGTGCCTCTGTTGGTGTCTCGTAAAACGTGAATTTTATTAAAGCATAGCGTGTGTATTGTGTAGCTATTTCATTCCGAGATTGCAGGGGAGTGAAATGCTCCGCTCTGCTGCTGGTATACAGACAGCCGGAAAGGTTAACAAACGGAATGAAATAGCTACACATTACACACGCTATGCCTTAATAAAACCCACGTTACTCACATACTGGTTAACACTGTTAGAGCGGGTGTATAAACTGTACCTGAAACTGTTGCCACTACATTCGTTTTAATATTTTGCACTCTCTATCTAACCACTTCTGGCATTTAAGAGAGCTTTTCCTATGTCAACTGATCTAATGTCAGTTGGCTAGAGTGCGTGACGTCACAATGGCTCAACCTTCCCCATGTTAGTCAATGAGAGAAAAAGGGGATGAAAAAGAGGGATAAAAAAGGAGTGGCAAAGAGTATCGCCACGAAAAGTCATAGCAACCTGGACCGGATCGGGCCGGACGTTTTGGTGTTTGAATGGCGTCTCTAGCTCAAACGGGCGAGGAGGAGTTAGCTGCAAGAAAAACGGGGAGAATAAATAAATAAATAAACTAGAATGCGTTTCGTGAACGAACTGCGAGAGTGTGCTTGCTCTGTGACAGAGAGAACAAGTGCCTATGAATTAACATGTATTTACATCTACTCAATCAGTGTAGTGGGGCCTTCTTCCAATATATTTTAGCAAGCAACCAAGCTCAACCATTATATTTTGGCTCCACTGACGTTTAGACATATGAGGGTATCTCAGAGTTTCGTTATACTGACTTACTGAGCTAAGTGAATTGTTGAAATTGCTATCTTGGTAAAAGGAAACATCTCTGCAACAATATTAGAATGAATGCGGTTACATAGCCAGCTTTACTTAAAGTTTATTGTAAGATAGGCCTATATGTTAGACTTAATGCAGTTAGAGTTAGTCTGTAGGTGTAGTATCAAACGTAAGCAACACTTTTACTGTATAGATAGAGAGCACGTGTATCACATTGGTTTATAGTCTGTCAAATTAGTTCTAGTTATTGGTGTTCGTTGCCATACTCTTATAAGCCTAGGTAGTACATCTGATTAGTTCTAGTTATTGGTGTTCGTTGCCATACTCTTATAAGCCTAGGTAGTACATCTGATTAGAGCTAGCAACCATGAATTGCAGATTAAGGGGTCCCCTATCTCAGTGTTCATTTTGGCAGCTATTTTTAGATTCAGTCTTAAGACAAAAATGCATATTAGTTTTAGTCACATTTAGTCATAGTTATCCTTCTTAGTTTCAGTCTAGTTTTCGAAAACTCATTACAATTTAGTCTAGTTTTAGGCACATTTAAAATTCCATATTATAGCCACATTAAACTCATTCCCTTCCCTTCTCAGGCCCAGGGACCTCCTGTGTTGTGTCAACTGCATAGTAGTCTAGCTTGCAGTACTTACATTGTGGATGCAATTAGTCTCCAAGATACAGATCTCATGCCTACAGCTGAATTCGAATTTGTTTGTAATAAATAATCGAATGTGATGATGAAGTACGGTACGCAGCGTCTTAACTGAAGCTCAACTCAACTATTAGCTTGCCGCTAACGCTAACTGAAAACACATCGGAACACAGTGGCTAGCTAGGTAGCTAGCTGCTAATAAGTAACATATATAAGTAACACATCAGCAGTAATGAATCAAGTGTACTGATATTAAATGTACTACTAAATGTACTACTAACATGCCATTCTTAAATTAAAGCCAGTGACATGATGGTTAACGATTAACGAGTTAACGATGGATACCGACAATTAGCATACCTAGCTAGGTAGCATTACCATTGGATTTCAATGGCAGTTATGCTAGCTCTGGCTATCCAGTCAAAGGAGCCTTGTTTCTGGACACGTATCACTTGACGAGCGAGGGCAATACAGTCATCTGGAAAGTTTAAAATGATACTAAACGAAGGGAAATCTACTGTATGGAGAATTTTCTGCTCAGTAGACAATGCAGATTCTAATTAGGCTGGTGGATATGTCCAATGTAAGAAGTGTGAAGTTTTAATGAAATATGATTGATGCAACTGTCGTTCTCCATAACAACTTGGATTAACCTGGATGGCTGGATGAAGTTTCAGACCGAACGTCAAAGATCTACAATGGTAAGACTTGTCGGTTGTGCCTCTGTTGGTGTCTCGTAAAACGTGAATTTTATTAAAGCATAGCGTGTGTATTGTGTAGCTATTTCATTCCGAGATTGCAGGGGAGTGAAATGCTCCGCTCTGCTGCTGGTATACAGACAGCCGGAAAGGTTAACAAACGGAATGAAATAGCTACACATTACACACGCTATGCCTTAATAAAACCCACGTTACTCACACACTGGTTAACACTGTTAGAGCGGGTGTATAAACTGTACCTGAAACTGTTGCCACTACATTCGTTTTAATATTTTGCACTCTCTATCTAACCACTTCTGGCATTTAAGAGAGCTTCTCCTATGTCAACTGATCTAATGTCAGTTGGCTAGAGTGCGTGACGTCACAATGGCTCAACCTTCCCCATGTTAGTCAATGAGAGAAAAAGGGGATGAAAAAGAGGGATAAAAATGGAGTGGCAAAGAGTATCGCCACGAAAAGTCATAGCAACCTGCACCGGATCGGGCCGGACGTTTTGGTGTTTGAATGGCGTCTCTAGCTCAAACGGGCGAGGAGGAGTTAGCTGCAAGAAAAACGGGGAGAATAAATAAATAAATAAAGAAAACTTGACGATAACAATACTGTGCTTCCCTTCGGGCAAGCACACTAACTAGAATGCGTTTCGTGAACGAACTGCGAGAGTGTGCTTGCTCTGTGACAGAGAGAACAAGTGCCTATGAATTAACATGTATTTACATCTACTCAATCAGTGTAGTGGGGCCTTCTTCCAATATATTTTAGCAAGCAACCAAGCTCAACCATTATATTTTGGCTCCACTGACGTATATGAGGGTATCTCAGAGTTTCGTTATACTGACTTACTGAGCTAAGTGAATTGTTGAAATTGCTATCTTGGTAAAAGGAAACATCTCTGCAACAATATTAGAATGAATGCGGTTACATAGCCAGCTTTACTTAAAGTTTATTGTAAGATAGGCCTATATGTTAGACTTAATGCAGTTAGAGTTAGTCTGTAGGTGTAGTATCAAACGTAAGCAACACTTTTACTGTATAGATAGAGAGCACGTGTATCACATTGGTTTATAGTCTGTCAAATTAGTTCTAGTTATTGGTGTTCGTTGCCATACAAAGTTAGTCTTCTCTTATAAGCCTAGGTAGTACATCTGATTAGAGCTAGCAACCATGAATTGCAGATTAAGGGGTCCCCTATCTCAGTGTTCATTTTGGCAGCTATTTTTAGATTCAGTCTTAAGACAAAAATGCATATTAGTTTTAGTCACATTTAGTCATAGTTATCCTTCTTAGTTTCAGTCTAGTTTTCGAAAACTCATTACAATTTAGTCTAGTTTTAGGCACATTTAAAATTCCATATTATAGCCACATTAAACTCATTCCCTTCCCTTCTCAGGCCCAGGGACCTCCTGTGTTGTGTCAACTGCATAGTAATAGTAGTCTAGCTTGCAGTACTTACATTGTGGATGCAATTAGTCTCCAAGATACAGATCTCATGCCTACAGCTGAATTCGAATTTGTTTGTAATAAATAATCGAATGTGATGATGAAGTACGGTACGCAGCGTCTTAACTGAAGCTCAACTCAACTATTACAGCAGTTAGCTTGCCGCTAATGCTAACTGAAAACACATCGGAACACAGTGGCTAGCTAGGTAGCTAGCTGCTAATAAGTAACATATATAAGTAACACATCAGCAGTAATGAATCAAGTGTACTGATATTAAATGTACTACTAAATGTACTACTAACATGCCATTCTTAAATTAAAGCCAGTGACATGATGGTTAACGATTAACGAGTTAACGATGGATACCGACAATTAGCATACCTAGCTAGGTAGCATTACCATTGGATTTCAATGGCAGTTATGCTAGCTCTGGCTATCCAGTCAAAGGAGCCTTGTTTCTGGACACGTATCACTTGACGAGCGAGGGCAATACAGTCATCTGGAAAGTTTAAAATGATACTAAACGAAGGGAAATCTACTGTATGGAGAATTTTCTGCTCAGTAGACAATGCAGATTCTAATTAGGCTGGTGGATAAGTCCAATGTAAGAAGTGTGAAGTTTTAATGAAATATGATTGATGCAACTGTCGTTCTCCATAACAACTTGGATTAACCTGGATGGCTGGATGAAGTTTCAGACCGAACGTCAAAGATCTTCAATGGTAAGACTTGTCGGTTGTGCCTCTGTTGGTGTCTCGTAAAACGTGAATTTTATTAAAGCATAGCGTGTGTATTGTGTAGCTATTTCATTCCGAGATTGCAGGGGAGTGAAATGCTCCGCTCTGCTGCTGGTATACAGACAGCCGGAAAGGTTAACAAACGGAATGAAATAGCTACACATTACACACGCTATGCCTTAATAAAACCCACGTTACTCACATACTGGTTAACACTGTTAGAGCGGGTGTATAAACTGTACCTGAAACTGTTGCCACTACATTCGTTTTAATATTTTGCACTCTCTATCTAACCACTTCTGGCATTTAAGAGAGCTTTTCCTATGTCAACTGATCTAATGTCAGTTGGCTAGAGTGCGTGACGTCACAATGGCTCAACCTTCCCCATGTTAGTCAATGAGAGAAAAAGGGGATGAAAAAGAGGGATAAAAAAGGAGTGGCAAAGAGTATCGCCACGAAAAGTCATAGCAACCTGGACCGGATCGGGCCGGACGTTTTGGTGTTTGAATGGCGTCTCTAGCTCAAACGGGCGAGGAGGAGTTAGCTGCAAGAAAAACGGGGAGAATAAATAAATAAATAAACTAGAATGCGTTTCGTGAACGAACTGCGAGAGTGTGCTTGCTCTGTGACAGAGAGAACAAGTGCCTATGAATTAACATGTATTTACATCTACTCAATCAGTGTAGTGGGGCCTTCTTCCAATATATTTTAGCAAGCAACCAAGCTCAACCATTATATTTTGGCTCCACTGACGTTTAGACATATGAGGGTATCTCAGAGTTTCGTTATACTGACTTACTGAGCTAAGTGAATTGTTGAAATTGCTATCTTGGTAAAAGGAAACATCTCTGCAACAATATTAGAATGAATGCGGTTACATAGCCAGCTTTACTTAAAGTTTATTGTAAGATAGGCCTATATGTTAGACTTAATGCAGTTAGAGTTAGTCTGTAGGTGTAGTATCAAACGTAAGCAACACTTTTACTGTATAGATAGAGAGCACGTGTATCACATTGGTTTATAGTCTGTCAAATTAGTTCTAGTTATTGGTGTTCGTTGCCATACAAAGTTAGTCTTCTCTTATAAGCCTAGGTAGTACATCTGATTAGAGCTAGCAACCATGAATTGCAGATTAAGGGGTCCCCTATCTCAGTGTTCATTTTGGCAGCTATTTTTAGATTCAGTCTTAAGACAAAAATGCATATTAGTTTTAGTCACATTTAGTCATAGTTATCCTTCTTAGTTTCAGTCTAGTTTTCGAAAACTCATTACAATTTAGTCTAGTTTTAGGCACATTTAAAATTCCATATTATAGCCACATTAAACTCATTCCCTTCCCTTCTCAGGCCCAGGGACCTCCTGTGTTGTGTCAACTGCATAGTAGTCTAGCTTGCAGTACTTACATTGTGGATGCAATTAGTCTCCAAGATACAGATCTCATGCCTACAGCTGAATTCGAATTTGTTTGTAATAAATAATCGAATGTGATGATGAAGTACGGTACGCAGCGTCTTAACTGAAGCTCAACTCAACTATTAAAGCAGCTAGCTTGCCGCTAACGCTAACTGAAAACACATCGGAACACAGTGGCTAGCTAGGTAGCTAGCTGCTAATAAGTAACATATATAAGTAACACATCAGCAGTAATGAATCAAGTGTACTGATATTAAATGTACTACTAAATGTACTACTAACATGCCATTCTTAAATTAAAGCCAGTGACATGATGGTTAACGATTAACGAGTTAACGATGGATACCGACAATTAGCATACCTAGCTAGGTAGCATTACCATTGGATTTCAATGGCAGTTATGCTAGCTCTGGCTATCCAGTCAAAGGAGCCTTGTTTCTGGACACGTATCACTTGACGAGCGAGGGCAATACAGTCATCTGGAAAGTTTAAAATGATACTAAACGAAGGGAAATCTACTGTATGGAGAATTTTCTGCTCAGTAGACAATGCAGATTCTAATTAGGCTGGTGGATATGTCCAATGTAAGAAGTGTGAAGTTTTAATGAAATATGATTGATGCAACTGTCGTTCTCCATAACAACTTGGATTAACCTGGATGGCTGGATGAAGTTTCAGACCGAACGTCAAAGATCTTCAATGGTAAGACTTGTCGGTTGTGCCTCTGTTGGTGTCTCGTAAAACGTGAATTTTATTAAAGCATAGCGTGTGTATTGTGTAGTTATTTCATTCCGAGATTGCAGGGGAGTGAAATGCTCCGCTCTGCTGCTGGTATACAGACAGCCGGAAAGGTTAACAAACGGAATGAAATAGCTACACATTACACACGCTATGCCTTAATAAAACCCACGTTACTCACATACTGGTTAACACTGTTAGAGCGGGTGTATAAACTGTACCTGAAACTGTTGCCACTACATTCGTTTTAATATCTTGCACTCTCTATCTAACCACTTCTGGCATTTAAGAGAGCTTCTCCTATGTCAACTGATCTAATGTCAGTTGGCTAGAGTGCGTGACGTCACAATGGCTCAACCTTCCCCATGTTAGTCAATGAGAGAAAAAGGGGATGAAAAAGAGGGATAAAAAAGGAGTGGCAAAGAGTATCGCCACGAAAAGTCATAGCAACCTCCACCGGATCGGGCCGGACGTTTTGGTGTTTGAATGGCGTCTCTAGCTCAAACGGGCGAGGAGGAGTTAGCTGCAAGAAAAACGGGGAGAATAAATAAATAAATAAAGAAAACTTGACGATAACAATACTGTGCTTCCCTTCGGGCAAGCACACTAATAAAGAAAACTTGACGATAACAATACTGTGCTTCCCTTCGGGCAAGCACACTAATAAAGAAAACTTGACGATAACAATACTGTGCTTCCCTTCGGGCAAGCACACTAATAAGACTCCCACACTTAAAGTGAATTATTTTAAGATCTAGTACTCAAATCTAGTTTAAAAGAACTCAAATTAAGTGCAAATGTGCTTATCAAGACAGCCCAAGTAATATTTGCTTGAAATAGGTAAAAATAACCTTACCAAGAAAGCAGTAGGTAAGTACAATTTTGCTAGAAACAAGACCAACCAGATTTTTCATCTTAATATAAGAGTAATAACACTAGGTTAGAAAAGCATTTTTTGCAGTGTAGGTCTAGTATCTACACTGCAAAAATGCTTTTCTAACCTAGTGTTATTACTCTTATATTGAGATGAAAAAATCTAGTTGGTCTTTTTTCTAGCTAAATTGAACTTACCTAGTGCTCTTTGGTAAGGTTATTTTTGCCTATTTCAAGCAAATATTACTTATTTTAAGATATCTCAACAAGCCAAATTTGCTTAACGCACTGGCAGCCAAATTTGCTTGTTTTAAGCTAAATCTGCTTAAAACAAGCAAATTTGGCTGCCAGTGCGTTAAGCAAAAGATTTCTTAAAATAAGTAATATTTGCTTGAAATAGGCAAAAATAACCTTACCAAAGAGCACTAGGTAAGTTCAATTTAGCTAGAAACAAGACCAACTAGATTTTTTTCATCTCAATATAAGAGTAATAACACTAGGTTAGAAAAGCATTTTTGCAGTGTAACGTAAGCAACACTTTTACTGTATAGCTAGAGAGCACTTGTATCACATTGGTTTATAGTCTCTCAAATTAGTTCTAGTTATTGGTGTTCGTTGGCATAAAAAGTTAGTCTTCTCTTATAAGCCTAGTTAGTACATCTGATCAGAGCTAGCAACCATGAAAACCCTCTTCTGAAACTAAGAAGGATAACTATGACTAAATGTGACTGAAACTAATATGCATTTTTGTCTTAAGACTGAATCTAAAATAGCTGCCAAAATGAATACATCTCAGTGTTCATTTTGGCAGCTATTTTAGATTCAGTCTTTTAGATTCAGCAGCTATTTTAGATTCAGTGCATATTAGTTTTAGTCACATTTAGTCATAGTTATCCTTCTTAGTTTCAGTCTAGTTTTCGAAAACTGAGCACACTACAACAGCTACGCTGTGTCCAGGTACATCCTCAAACGTTTTTCAGTTAATCTAATGATTCAAGGTCTCTCATGAATCATTACTCCCAGGACACGGGTTAATGTTAACTCATGCTATCGGTCACAGCAAGTTAACCATTATTTCAGTATAAGCTACTTTTGCATAGCCCCGTACAGCTAGGATAGCTCACGTTACTGTAGTAGGAATACAAGCCTTAGCTCACTATATCCACACAACTAAATTCATGAATTACTTCACAAGTTTACTTCACAACTTGAATTAAGGAAAATGATCCCCCGTTACGGCTAGCTGAAACTGCCAGTGGATACTCCCGTTACGTAGTGTTAGTTAGCCTTTAGCCCCGTACTCAGATGTTACAGCTGCTTAACACAGCTAGGATAGCTCTGCTTAACACAGCTAGGATAGCTAACGTTACCGTAGTGGGAATACAAGCCTTAGCTCACTATATCCACACAACTAAATTCATGAATTACTTCAAAGGTTTACTTCACAACTTGAATTAAGGAAAATGGCGTCTCCAACGTTAACGTAACGTTAATTTATATGTTAGCTGCTACGGCTAACACTATCAGTTTCCATTAAAATTTCAGTCAGTACACTGAAAATGCTGCCATTCAACTCACCTTCACGAAGTGGAAATATGGTAGCTAGGTTAGAAACTGTAGTTACTCTTATTCTTTTTCAAAGTTGAATTGAGAGGGAACAGAGAAATGTGGTTCCTTGGATTTGGCGCAGGTGTCAGTGAGAAGCACAGGTGCAAGCCAGTTTAATGAGCCTATTATGATGTCATAATGCACAGAGTTCTGCCATGCAAGTCTATGGAGAAAAAAGGGGATGAAAAAGAGGAATAAAAAAGGAGTGGCAAGGAGTACCGCCACGAAAAGTCATAGCAGGTTGCACCGGATCGGGCCGGACGTTTCGATGTTTGAATGGCGTCTCTATCTCAATCGGGCGAGGAGTAGTTAGCTGCAAGAAAAACGGGGAGAATAAATAAACTAGAATGCGTTTCGTGAACGAACTGCGAGAGTGTGCTTGCTCTGTGATAGAGAGAACAAGTGCCTATGAATTAACATGTATTTACATCTACTCAATCAGTGTAGTGGGGCCTTCTTCCAATATATTTTAGCAAGCAACCAAGCTCAACCATTATATTTTGGCTCCACTGACGTTTAGACATATGAGGGTATCTCAGAGTTTCGTTATACTGACTTACTGAGCTAAGTGAATTGTTGAAATTGCTATCTTGGTAAAAGGAAACATCTCTGCAACAATATTGGAATGAATGCGGTTACATAGCCAGCTTTACTTAAAGTTTATTGTAAGATAGGCCTATATGTTAGACTTAATGCAGTTAGAGTTAGACTGTAGGTCTAGTATCAAACGTAAGCAACACTTTTACTGTATAGCTAGAGAGCACGTGTATCACATTGGTTTATAGTCTGTCAAATTAGTTCTAGTTATTGGTGTTCGTTGGCATATAAAGTTAGTCTTCTCTTATAAGCCTATAGTACATCTGATTAGAGCTAGCAACCATGAAAAACCTCTTCTGAAACTAAGAAGGATAACTATGACTAAATGTGACTAAAACTAATATGCATTTTTGTCTTAAGACTGAATCTAAAATAGCTGCCAAAATTAATACATCTCAGTGTTCATTTTGGCAGCTATTTTAGATTCAGCAGCTATTTTAGATTCAGTGCATATTAGTTTTAGTCACATTTAGTCATAGTTATCCTTCTTAGTTTCAGTCTAGTTTTCGAAAACTGAGCACACTACAACAGCTACATCCTCAAACGTTTTTCAGTTAACCTAATGATTCAAGGTCTCTCATGAATCATTACTCCCAGGACACGGGTTAATGTTAACTCACGCTATCGGCCACAACAAGTTATCCATTCTTTCAGTATAAGCAACTTTTGCATAGCCCCGCACAGCTAGGATAGCTCACGTTACCGTAGTAGGAATACAAGCCTTAGCTCACTATATACACACAACTAAATTCATGAATTACTTCACAGGTTTACTTAACAACTTGAATTAAGGAAAATGATCCCCCGTTACGGCTAGCTGAAACTGCCAGTGGATACTCCCGTTACGTAGTGTTAGTTAGCCTTTAGCCCCGTACTCAGATGTTACAGCTGCTTAACACAGCTAGGATAGCTCTGCTTAACACAGCTAACGTTACCGTGGTGGGAATACAAGCCTTAGCTCACTATATCCACATAACTAAATTCATGAATTACTTCAAAGGTTTACTTCACAACTTGAATTAAGGAAAATGGCGTCTCCAACGTTAACGTAACGTTAATTTATATGTTAGCTGCTACGGCTAACTATCAGTTTCCATTAAAATTTCAGTCAGTACACTGAAAATGCTGCCATTCAACTCACCTTAACGAAGTGGAAATACGGTAGCTAGGTTAGAAACTGTAGTTACTCTTATTCTTTCTCAAAGTTGAATTGAGAGGGACAGAGAAATACGGTTCCTCTTATTCTTTTTCAAAGTTGAATTGAGAGGGACAGAGAAAATGCGGTTCCTTAGATTTGGCGGAGGTGTCAGTGAGAAGCACAGCTGCAAGCCAGTTTAATGACCCTATTATGACGTCATAATGGCAGAGACCTCTGCCATGCAAGTCTATGGAGAAAAAGGGGGATGAAAAAGAGGGATAAAAAAGGAGTGGCATGGGGTACCGCCACGAAAAGTCATAGCAGCTTGCACCGGATCGGGCCGGACGTTTTGGTGTTTGAATGGCGTCTCTAGCTCAATCGGGCGAGGAGTAGTTAGCTGCAAGAAAAACGTACGGAATAAATAAATAAATAAAGAAAACTTGACGATAACAATACTGTGCTTCCCTTCGGGCAAGCACACTAATAAACTAGAATGCGTTTCGTGAACGAACTGCGATAGCGTGCTTGCTCTGTTGCGGCCATGACCGAGAGAACAAGTGCCTTGGAATTGGGGCAGGTGTCAGCTCTCCAGCTCTACCTGCTGGATGAGCATGCACAAATGAGTATGCATGAGTGAGTATGCATGAGTGAGTATGCATGAGTGAGTAAACATGAGTGAGTATGCATGAGTGAGTATGCATGAGTGAGTATGCACGAGTGAGTATGCATGAGTGAGTATGCATGAGTGAGTAAACATGAGTGAGTATGCATGAGTGAGTATGCATGAGTGAGTATGCATGAGTGAGTATGCATGAGTGAGTAAACATGAGTGAGTATTTATGAGTGAGTATGCATGAGTGAGTAAACATGAGTGAGTATGCATGAGTGAGTTTGCACAAGTGAGTAAACATGAGTGATTAAACATGAGTAAGTATGCATGAGTGAGTATGCACGAGTGAGTATGCATGAGTGAGTATGCACGAGTGAGTAAACATGAGTGAGTATGCATGAGTGAGTAGAGCCCTGGTATGGAAGGTGTCTCTTAATATTCCTAGTTATACAGTTGAATGGAGAGGGACAGAGAGAGAAGAGGAGCCGTGCGCAGGTGTCAGTGAGAGTTGTCAGTGAATCACAGGTGCAAGCCAGTTTAATGAGCCTACTATGATGTCATAATGCTTCAAAGTTCTGCCATGCAAGTCTATGGAGAAAAAAGGTGATGGAAAAAGAGGAATAAAAAAGGAGTGGCAAGGAGTACCGCCACGAAAAGTCATAGCAAGTTGCACCGGATCGGGCCGGACGTTTCGGTGTTTGAACGACGTCTCTATCTCAATCGGGCGAGGAGTAGTTAGCTGCAAGAAAAACGGGGAGAATAAATAAAGAAAACTTGACAACAACAATACTGTGCTTCCCTTCGGGCAAGCACACTAATAAACTAGAATGCGTTTCGTGAACGAACTGCGAGAGTGTGCTTGCTCCCTGACAGAGAGAACAAGTGCCTATGAATTAACATGTATTTACATCTACTCAATCAGTGTAGTGGGGCCTTCTTCCAATATATTTTAGCAAGCCACCAAGCTCAACCATTATATTTTGGCTCCACTGACGTTTAGACATATGAGGGTATCTCAGAGTTTCGTTATACTGACTTACTGAGCTAAGTGAATTGTTGAAATTGCTATCTTGGTAAAAGGAAACATCTCTGTAACAATATTGGAATGAATGCGGTTACATAGCCAGCTTTACTTAAAGTTTATTGTAAGATAGGCCTATATGTTAGACTTAATGCAGTTAGAGTTAGACTGTAGGTCTAGTATCAAACGTAAGCAACACTTTTACTGTATAGCTAGAGAGCACGTGTATCACATTGGTTTATAGTCTGTCAAATTAGTTCTAGTTATTGGTGTTCGTTGGCATAAAAAGTTAGTCTTCTCTTATAAGCCTATAGTACATCTGATTAGAGCTAGCAACCATGAAAAACCTCTTCTGAAACTAAGAAGGATAACTATGACTAAATGTGACTAAAACTAATATGCATTTTTGTCTTAAGACTGAATCTAAAATAGCTGCCAAAATTAATACATCTCAGTGTTCATTTTGGCAGCTATTTTAGATTCAGTGCATATTAGTTTTAGTCACATTTAGTCATAGTTATCCTTCTTAGTTTCAGTCTAGTTTTCGAAAACTGAGCACACTACAACAGCTATGCTGTGTGTACATCCTCAAACGTTTTTCAGTTAACCTAATGATTCAAGGTCTCTCATGAATCATTACTCCCAGGACACGGGTTAATGTTAACTCACGCTATCGGTCACAACAAGTTACTTGGGATATGCTACCTCATAGTTAGCTAACGTTAGCTAGCTAAACGTTTACAGAGGCTAACGTGAAGCTTCAATCAAAAATTATTAGCTAGCTTTCCAAGCTAGCTGACACAACCTAAACACTCGACTGCCCCTTTGAAGTCAACTTAACGTTGGCTAATATATTCTAATAACTAGTTATCATTGACAGTTACAAGCTAATTTACCAAACTCCTTTCTGTCCTAAATTGAGCAGTTGCTGGTGTGAGCTACAATATGGGAGCTAGCAAAGCCATTTCTAGCTCTACTTCACAATACTGCTGCCTAGTGTAATAAGTTAACGTAAAACATAAATGTTTATAAAGTATCAGACATAAACAGGATACAACACACCAGTTACCAATTGATATTATGTGTTTATATATACCGAAAATGTCAGTAAATCCAGATGATGATTATGCTGCTGCTGCTGTTGGTCCCGTCGATAACCCTGGAGTCGCGACCCTGTCAGTTGTTTCCATGTGAAATCAATGGAATGCTTCACTTTTTGGCGCCGTATTGACAACTGTCTGTCACTCGCACACTGTGCTTGTAAATTATTTTTCAAGTTTGCACGTACCTATTTATGCGAGTGAAATACTCGCACTGTAGAGCCCTGGAAGGTGTCTCTTAATATTCCTACAGTTGAATGGAGAACGACTGATAGAGCGGGTGACGTCACAATGGCTCAACCTTCCCCATGTTAGTCAATGAGAGAAAAGGGGGATGAAAAAATGGAATAAAAAAGGAGTGACAAGGAGTACCGCCACGAAAAGTCATAGCAGCTTGAACCGGATCGGGCCGGACGTTTTGGTGTTTGAATGGCGTCTCTAGCTCAATCGGGCGAGGAGTAGTTAGCTGCAAGAAAAACGTACGGAATAAATAAATAAATAAACTAGAATGCGTTTCGTGAACGAACTGCGAGAGTGTGCTTGCTCTGTGACAGAGAGAACAAGTGCCAATGAATTAACATGTATTTGCATCTACTCAATCAGTGTAGTGGGGCCTTCTTCCAATATATTTTAGCAAGCAACCAAGCTCAACCATTATATTTTGGCTCCACTGACGTTTAGACATATGAGGGTATCTTTGTTGTTCTGTTTTTGTTTGTTTGTTTGCTTGTTTATTGTGAAAGGGTCTAGTGTGTTACATTTGGTCATAGCCTAATAGTTCCAGAGTCTCGTTATACTGACTTACTGAGCTAAGTGAATTGTTGAAATTGTTATCTTGGTAAAAGGAAACATCTCTGCAACAATATTGGAATGAATGCGGTTACATAGCCAGCTTTACTTAAAGTTTATTGTAAGATAGGCCTATATGTTAGACTTAATGCAGTTAGAGTTAGACTGTAGGTCTAGTATCAAACGTAAGCAACACTTTTACTGTATAGCTAGAGAGCACGTGTATCACATTGGTTTATAGTCTGTCAAATTAGTTCTAGTTATTGGTGTTCGTTGGCATAAAAAGTTAGTCTTCTCTTATAAGCCTATAGTACATCTGATTAGAGCTAGCAACCATGAAAAACCTCTTCTGAAACTAAGAAGGATAACTATGACTAAATGTGACTAAAACTAATATGCATTTTTGTCTTAAGACTGAATCTAAAATAGCTGCCAAAATTAATACATCTCAGTGTTCATTTTGGCAGCTATTTTAGATTCAGCAGCTATTTTAGATTCAGTGCATATTAGTTTTAGTCACATTTAGTCATAGTTATCCTTCTTAGTTCCAGTCTAGTTTTCGAAAACTGAGCACACTACAACAGCTACGCTGTGTGTACATCCTCAAACGTTTTTCAGTTAACCTAATGATTCAAGGTCTCTCATGAATCATTACTCCCAGGACACGGGTTAATGTTAACTCACGCTATCGGTCACAACAAGTTACTTGGGATATGATACCTCATAGTTAGCTAACGTTAGCTAGCTAAACGTTTACAGAGGCTAACGTGAAGCTTCAATCAAAAATTATTAGCTAGCTTTCCAAGCTAGCTGACACAACCTAAACACTCGACTGCCCCTTTGAAGTCAACTTAACGTTGGCTAATATATTCTAATAACTAGTTATCATTGACAGTTACAAGCTAATTTACCAAACTCCTTTCTGTCCTAAATTGAGCAGTTGCTGGTGTGAGCTACAATATGGGAGCTAGCAAAGCCATTTCTAGCTCTACTTCACAATACTGCTGCCTAGTGTAATAAGTTAACGTAAAACATAAATGTTTATAAAGTATCAGACATAAACAGGATACAACACACCAGTTACCAATTGATATTATGTGTTTATATATACCGAAAATGTCAGTAAATCCAGATGATGATTATGCTGCTGCTGCTGTTGGTCCCGTCGCAGGTCCCGTCGAAAACCCTGGAGTCGCGACCCTGTCAGTTGTTTCCATGTGAAATCAATGGAATGCTTCACTTTTTGGCGCCGTATTGACAACTGTCTGTCACTCGCACACTGTGCTTGTAAATTATTTTTCAAGTTTGCACGTACCTATTTATGCGAGTGAAATACTCGCACTGTAGAGCCCTAGAAGGTGTCTCTTAATATTCCTACAGTTGAATGGAGAACGACTGATAGAGCGGGTGACGTCACAATGGCTCAACCTTCCCCATGTTAGTCAATGAGAGAAAAGGGGGATGAAAAAATGGAATAAAAAAGGAGTGACAAGGAGTACCGCCACGAAAAGTCATAGCAGCTTGCACCGGATCGGGCCGGACGTTTTGGTGTTTGAATGGCGTCTCTAGCTCAATCGGGCGAGGAGTAGTTAGCTGCAAGAAAAACGTACGGAATAAATAAATAAAGAAAGAAACTAGAATGCGTTTCGTGAACGAACTGCGAGAGTGTGCTTGCTCTGTGACAGAGAGAACTAGAATGCGTTTCGTGAACGAACTGCGAGAGTGTGCTTGCTCTGTGACAGAGAGAACAAGTGCCTATGAATTAACATGTATTTACATCTACTCAATCAGTGTAGTGGGGCCTTCTTCCAATATATTTTAGCAAGCAACCAAGCTCAACCATTATATTTTGGCTCCACTGACGTTTAGACATATGAGGGTATCTCAGAGTTTCGTTATACTGACTTACTGAGCTAAGTGAATTGTTGAAATTGCTATCTTGGTAAAAGGAAACATCTCTGCAACAATATTGGAATGAATGCGGTTACATAGCCAGCTTTACTTAAAGTTTATTGTAAGATAGGCCTATATGTTAGACTTAATGCAGTTAGAGTTAGACTGTAGGTCTAGTATCAAACGTAAGCAACACTTTTACTGTATAGCTAGAGAGCACGTGTATCACATTGGTTTATAGTCTGTCAAATTAGTTCTAGTTATTGGTGTTCGTTGGCATAAAAAGTTAGTCTTCTCTTATAAGCCTATAGTACATCTGATTAGAGCTAGCAACCATGAAAAACCTCTTCTGAAACTAAGAAGGATAACTATGACTAAATGTGACTAAAACTAATATGCATTTTTGTCTTAAGACTGAATCTAAAATAGCTGCCAAAATTAATACATCTCAGTGTTCATTTTGGCAGCTATTTTAGATTCAGCAGCTATTTTAGATTCAGTGCATATTAGTTTTAGTCACATTTAGTCATAGTTATCCTTCTTAGTTTCAGTCTAGTTTTCGAAAACTGAGCACACTACAACAGCTACATCCTCAAACGTTTTTCAGTTAACCTAATGATTCAAGGTCTCTCATGAATCATTACTCCCAGGACACGGGTTAATGTTAACTCACGCTATCGGCCACAACAAGTTAACCATTCTTTCAGTATAAGCAACTTTTGCATAGCCCCGCACAGCTAGGATAGCTCACGTTACCGTAGTAGGAATACAAGTCTTAGCTCACTATATCCACACAACTAAATTCATGAATTACTTCACAGGTTTACTTAACAACTTGAATTAAGGAAAATGATCCCCCGTTACGGCTAGCTGAAACTGCCAGTGGATACTCCCGTTACGTAGTGTTAGTTAGCCTTTAGCCCCGTACTCAGATGTTACAGCTGCTTAACACAACTAGGATAGCTAACGTTACCGTAGTGGGAATACAAGCTTTAGCTCACTATATCCACACAACTAAATTCATGAATTACTTCAAAGGTTTACTTCACAACTTGAATTAAGGAAAATGGCGTCTCCAACGTTAACGTAACGTTAATTTATATGTTAGCTGCTACCATTAAAATTTCAGTCAGTACACTGACAGTACAAAATGCTGCCATTCAACTCACCTTAACGAAGTGGAAATACGGTAGCTAGGTTAGAAACTGTAGTTACTCTTATTCTTTCTCAAAGTTGAATTGAGAGGGACAGAGAAATACGGTTCCTCTTATTCTTTTTCAAAGTTGAATTGAGAGGGACAGAGAAAATGCGGTTCCTTGGATTTGGCGAGCGGAGGTGTCAGTGAGAAGCACAGCTGCAAGCCAGTTTAATGACCCTATTATGACGTCATAATGGCAGAGACCTCTGCCATGCAAGTCTATGGAGAAAAAAGGGGATGAAAAAGAGGGATAAAAAAGGAGTGGCATGGGGTACCGCCACGAAAAGTCATAGCAGCTTGCACCAGATCGGGCCGGACGTTTTGGTGTTTGAATGGCGTCTCTAGCTCAATCGGGCGAGGAGTAGTTAGCTGCAAGAAAAACGTACGGAATAAATAAATAAATAAATAAAGAAAACTTGACGATAACAATACTGTGCTTCCCTTCGGGCAAGCACACTAATAAAGAAAACTTGACGATAACAATACTGTGCTTCCCTTCGGGCAAGCACACTAACTAGAATGCGTTTCGTGAACGAACTGCGAGAGTGTGCTTGCTCTGTTTTTCTCTCATGTTTGCTTGTTTATTGTGAAAGGGTTTAGTGTGTTCGTTGGCATAAAAAGTTAGTCTTCTCTTATAAGCCTAGTTAGTACATCTGATTAGAGCAACCATGAGTTGCATATTAAGGGGTCCCCTATCAGTGTTCATTTTGGCAGCTATTTTAGATTCAGTCTTAAGACAAAAATGCATATTAGTTTTAGTCACATTCAGTCATAGTTATCCTTCTTAGTTTCAGTCTAGTTTTCGAAAACTGAGCACACTACAAGTTAACCATTCTTTCAGTATAAGCAACTTTTGCATAGCCCCGCACAGCTAGGATAGCTCACGTTACCGTAGTAGGAATACAAGCCTTAGCTCACTATATCCACACAACTAAATTCATGAATTACTTCACAGGTTTACTTAACAACTTGAATTAAGGAAAATGATCCCCCGTTGCGGCTAGCTGAAACTGCCAGTGGATACTCCCGTTACGTAGTGTTAGTTAGCCTTTAGCCCCGTACTCAGATGTTACAGCTGCTTAACACAGCTAGGATACCTCTGCTTAACACAGCTAGGATAGCTAACATTACCGTAGTGGGAATACAAGCCTTAGCTCACTATATCCACACAACTAAATTCATGAATTACTTCAAAGGTTTACTTCACAACTTGAATTAAGGAAAATGGCGTCTCCAACGTTAACGTAACGTTAATTTATATGTTAGCTGCTACGGCTAACTATCAGTTTCCATTAAAATTTCAGTCAGTACACTGAAAATGCTGCCATTCAACTCACCTTAACGAAGTGGAAATACGGTAGCTAGGTTAGAAACTGTAGTTACTCTTATTCTTTCTCAAAGTTGAATTGAGAGGGACAGAGAAATACGGTTCCTCTTATTCTTTTTCAAAGTTGAATTGAGAGGGACAGAGAAAATGCGGTTCCTTGGATTTGGCGGAGGTATCAGTGAGAAGCACAGGTGCAAGCCAGTTTAATGAGCCTATTATGATGTCATAATGCACAGAGTTCTATCATGCAAGTCTATGGAGAAAAAAGGGGATGAAAAAGAGGAAAAAAGGAGTGGCAAGGAGTACCGCCACGAAAAGTCATAGCAGCTTGCACCGGATCGGACCGGACGTTTTGGTGTTTGAATGGCGTCTCTATCTCAATCGGGCGAGGAGTAGTTAGCTGCAAGAAAAACGTACGGAATAAATAAATAAATATAGAAAACTTGACGATAACAATACTGTGCTTCCCTTCGGGCAAGCACACTAATAAAGAAAACTTGACGATAACAATACTGTGCTTCCCTTCGGGCAAGCACACTAATAAAGAAAACTTGACGATAACAATACTGTGCTTCCCTTCGGGCAAGCACACTAATTAGTAAAATGCCAGGCAGTTGTTGCTCGGTTGGCTGTTTAAATCGGTGAGGAGGCAAGCCCAGATTTAGTTTTTATCGCATTTTAAACCCGCTACCGCTCCTGCCAGCTGATTAAAAAATATATATATTTCGCCGTGGCTGCCAGCTGATTGTACATAGACACGTCCTTCTGGGTAAACCTTTCTTGGATACACAGTAAAGTAGCCTTACTTTTGGAGCTGGAAATAAAAGCAGTCACCCTGTTCTGGTGGCCTAATTTATCAGAATAACTGCCTAAAATGGGAATACATCAAGTAACTAGAAAATGCATTTCCTGAAGGAAATACCAGTGCATGAAATGCAAAAGTTAGGAAAGGAAGAAGAAAAGAAAGAAGAGTAAAAGAAGGAAAGAAGAGTGGAAGAAGGAAAGAAGAAAGGAAAGAAGAGTGAAGAAAGGAGAGAAGAGAGGATGAAGGAAAGAAGAGTGAAAGAAGGAAAGAAGAAAAGAAAGAAGAGTGAAGAAAGGAAAGAAGAGTGGAAGAAGAAAAGAAAGAAGAGTGAAAGAAGGAAATAAGAAAGGAAAGAAAAGTGAAAGAAGGAAAGAAGAGTGCAAGAAGGAAAGAAGAGTGGAAGAAGGAAAGAAGAGTGAACAAGAGTGAAAATATTGAAAAAAGGAGATAAAAATGGAGTGAAGAAGAGAGATTGAGTGTGAGAGAAAGTAGACTGAGAGGGATAGAGAGAGAGATGGAGAGAAAAAAAAGTAGAGAATGGAAGGTGTCTTAATGTTCCTAGTTACAGTTAAATTGAGAGGGACAGAGAAGAGGTTCCTTTGATTTGGCGCAGGTGTCAGTGAAGCACAGGTGCAAGCCAGTTTAAAGACCCTGTTATGATGTCATAATGGCCCAATGTAAGTCAATGGGAAAATTTAGATTATTTTTTATTTAATATCTTAAAAAGTATAAAGTTTAGAAAAGTGAAAAATACATAGCATAAGTGTCCTTTACAAGACCTACGCGACAAAGTTTGAATGAAGTTTCTACGTTAAGCGGTTCGGGCTGAATGAATCGCAGAAAAAGGTGAGAAGAAGAAGAAGAAGAAGAAGAAGCCTAGGAATAACAATACAGGGCATTTCATGCACTGTAATAAAGACAAGAAACAAAGAATGAACACGATTCAAATTGGATTACCCAGCTGCTGATCTACCTAAGTACCTAAGCAAGCAAGTAGGCTAGGTAGTGTATTTTGTCATTCAACTAGTAATACTACAATGTCGGTAGAAAATATATGGGAAGATTATTCGCTAGAGAAGGTTTTCGTGCTTGTTTAAACTAGAGAATTGGGTCAAATAATAAAGAACATCGTTGGGTAGGCTAACGGCTGCTAGCTTACAGCAGGTACCTCGCTAGCTGGTACCTAGCTATTAAATGGCCCTCATTTGCTCTGATTATGAAGATGGTTTTTCGTTTTCACCTTCCAGACGACATCGTTTTGAACCCAACAACTTCTGAAAATTAAATAACTATCTGTGCTTTTGTAGGCTTTCAGTTTTTGAGATGTGTATGTGGACGGATTTCCTTTTAGATAGATGTAAATATCTCCACACTGGAGCTCAGACAGGGACTTCGGGGAGGTTAACTAAATAAAAATGTCAGGAAGGCTGCAGTAAATGTATGACAAGTTCCTAATTTGTTTTCCCTTCTGAATAGTTCTGTCTGGCTATAGTGGTATGGTCTGTGGTTGATGGCAATCGTAGTTGAGTAGGCACTGCTCGAAGTTTTCCACTGTTTCTCGCCGTTTCGCTGTTCCTTTTGCCCGCCAGCTAACAATTGTAGTGACGTCACTGAAAACTATCAATTGAACCGAGGTGAGCTACTTGTTCTTCAACAACACTAACCACTGTACCACTAGTCACACATGGTACATTTGCCACATTCAAAAGTATGTGCCGTGTATACAGTATTATGACAGGCAAATCCACCTAATCAGCATTAGGGCTGCAGGACAATTCTAGTGGTAGTCTCATGTGTTGTTGTAAAACTTACTGTACTGGGAAAGAAAAGTGTTCGTACTATAGTATAGCATGAAGCTGTCTTGAGGCATTTAGCTGAATGTCATATTTACTGTATTTTATTTTATATTCTTACATGTATGATATGTCAAACGTTTTACTTTCTTTTGCAATGCAACACTAAACTGTGCAAAAATATACAGTATACAGCATCACATAATATATGCATTTTGCAATGATTGAAGTTGTTTGTGTTTTTTTAGTTCATTGTACATTGGGTGATAAAGTAGTTTAATGGGAGAGGGCATATGTCAAGTATACTATGCCATGGACTGATTGTTATGGACTTTGGTGTATTGTGTTGCGTCTGTTATTAACTGGATACTGGGCTGCAATCACTTGCTGCTTATCTAATTGCCAATTGCATGGCGATTAGCTTGATGGGCTGGAGTGGAGCAGCTCATGGGGATAGGTCTCTTCCCTTTATAAAGAGGGTAGTCCAAGCGATGAGCGAGAGAGAGGCACCGATGGTGGATGTGACCAGAAGATGTGTAGCTCTAGGCACTGGCATACTGTGTACAGATCCCTTCTGTTTCCAGCTGGCAAGGACGGGTCGCATGTGCCTGCCACACTGGCTGGTAGCAACTGGGCCTTGCCTACGAGTTTGAGCGCAGTGTTGATTCTATATAGACTGCCTTGGTTATGAATTTTAGTACTGGTTGGTGGGTACAGACGACCAGTACAAACTTATATTCTTCCCTACTACAGGCTGTTGGGGGAGAGCAAGAGACTGCTGGGGTGAGTGTGTAGTGACCACCATTGCTGGTTATTGTCTGGACTAAGACGTCTCTTCCTTGATGCAGGGTTCTGTGTTGCTGTGGACTTTTCTGTGGGCCTTGTTGAAATACTGTATATTCATAGTACCTTGTTGCAGGTATCTTGCTTTGGTGTGGATATTGTGTAGGGGATCTCCTGTCAAGATATAGTTGGCCATTGGTGGGGGTTATGCCTAGCGTCTAGTGGGGTTCTGTATACAGCTGCTCTGTGCCCACAGCCCTGTCTTGTATTACATAAAAATTGTAAACCAAGTTCTGCTTCTGCGTGTTGTCTGTGACCTGGGAGGATCTGCTTCCTGTGACCTGAGCGTGGTTGCTTGGCATGACACATATGCTTTAGGTATGGCAGTGGGTGAAGTATGAAGTGTTTTGGTGGTTGTACCACCAACAGATAACTGATATGCCCAGGTGTGTGTCTGTAAAGCACACTGTGTAAAGAGTTTTGAAAAATTAGACATGGTATTGAGACAAGTGTGAAAATGATTGGGAAAACTGTTAACTACTTACTCACTGAACTAAAAAAACACAAATATTGCAAAATGTTATGTGTTGCTGTATCCTGTAGTTAAGTGTTGCAATGCAAAAGAAAAGAAAAATGTACATTACATGTTGTAATACAAAACGAATACAAAAAAGTGTGCACCTTGAAACAACAACACATGAGACTACCACTAATCAGTGCCCTGCAGTTCAAATCCTGATCCGTGGTGTCCTCTGAATTTATTGAAATCTTTTTTTATGAACTTCACATTTATAGTACTGCATCTTACCTTGCCTTGGATCTTTAAAGAGAAATCTTTAGTACGTCTTATCCCCTAAAATCCCCCATATTCCACAAATATTTCAAGCTCAGTAGTTATCATGACACCAAGAACAAACCCTTTTGATCTATTGGTTTGCTTGTCACAACCCTGTAGATACCACTTTTGAGTGGTAAATATATCAGTGTGTGTGACAGAAGGTGCCAGTGGTACAGTGGTAAGTGTTGTTGTTTAATAAAAAGCTGACCTGGGTTCAACTCCTGGGCAATGCAGGATGCTATTTTAAGTCACTTTGGCTGAAAGTATCTTCTCTATATCAGATCTTGCTTTTTTGGGTCACTTTGTCTCATTGATTGGCCATGACTTCCATATACAGCCGTAATAGAGGGACAACTACAGTGATATTTTTTCTTCATGCACATTTCAATGCAAATGCTCTATTACCACTTTTGTATAGTTGGTAACAAGACTGCAAATATAAAAAACAAAGCAGGAATCTGAATCGGTCTCATTTCAAGTATATAGTGATCTGTCAAAATAAAGCATCTTTCCATCGACACTGATCTAAATGTTATCCGGATTCAAACCAAAAGTTTACCGATTTGAACAGACTATCTGAATGTCTAGAGTAGCAGGCTATAGGTTGAGTATGAATTATGAGCGACACAAGTTTTTACAACGTTTTTTGGCTAATTTGATCATGAGGAACAAAACTGTACTGTAACCTGAGCGAGCATCGATATTTTGGCAAACCCTTTTAGCATTTGTGTGTATAAGTGTGTTTGTGTATGTGTAAGTGTGTTTGTGTGACTGTGTGTGTGTGCGAGTGTGTGTGCAGGTGTGTGTGCGTTAGTGTGTGTGTGTGTGTAAGTGTGAGTGTGTGTGAAAGTGTGTGTTAGTGTGTGTAAGTGTGTTTGTGTGGAAGTGTGTGTGTGTGTGTGTGTGAAAGTGTGTGTGTGTGTGTCTGTGTATGCGTTTGCTTATAAGTGTGTGGGTTTGCAGTTGTGTCTGTAAGTGTGTGTGTTTGCAAGTGTGTCTGTAAGTGTGTGTGTGTGAGTGTGAGTGTGTGTGTGTGTAAGTGTGAGTGTGTGTCTGTGTTTGTAAGAGTGTGTGTGTGTGTGTGTAAGTTTATGTGTGTTTGTGTGTGTGTATGTGTGTTTGAGTGTGTGTGTGTGTGTGTGTTTCATAATCAAGAAGAGTGGTGAGAAGTTTACTGTTAATTAATAATGATCCTTTACATGTGAAGATCATGGCAGTCTACTGAGATAGCAACTCAGTATTTGCTCTCATGATACTCACATTAGTTTCTCCAGTTTACAGTTGGGATCCTCCAGAAAAGAAGAAAGATGCTTCACTCCTGAGTCTCCTGCTTTATTCATACTCAGCTGCAGCTCTCTTATGTTGAAGGGATTTGATCTCAGTGCTGAAGCAAGAGAGCTGACACCCTTTTCTGTAATATTGCAGTTTGACAGGCTGTAGAGATAAATAGACAAATATTAGCTATTTCCTTTAAGACTGAAATGAAATGTAAAAAGGAATTCAAATGCATATTGAATGAATGTGCATTTTGTGTGTGCATGTGTGTGTGGGTGTTTTAAGTTAGTATATATGAGTGTGCATATTTCTGTGTGTTTGCATCGGTGCTTGTTCGTATGTAAATGTGTGTGTGTGGGCGGCTGTTTCAGTGTGTTTGTATCTGTAAGGGGGTGTTTTAGTGTGTTTGTGTGTTTGTAAGTAAGTATATTTGTTTTTGTAAGTGGGTTTGTGTGAGTTTGAGAGTTTGGCTGTGTGTTTAAGTGTGTTTGTGTGTATGCTCGTTTGTAAGTCTGTCTGTGAGTGTGTGTGTGTGTCTAAATGTACTTTGAAAGAACGTATAATGTGTGTGTGTTTGCATATGTGTTTTCATATATGAGTGTGTGTATTTCTGTGTGTTTGGAGATGTGTGTGTTTTTATGCATATGTGTGTGTGTGTCAGTGGCTGTTTCAGTGTGTTTGTGTGTGTGTGTGTGTGTGTGTGTGTGTTTGTGGTGTGCAAGGGGGTGTTTTAGTGTGTGTGTGTGTGTTTGTAAATATGTGTGTGTAAGTGCATGTGTGTGAGTTTGTCTGTGTGTGTGTAAGTGTGTGTTTGTATGTGTTTGTGTGTGCTTGTTTGTAAGTCTGTGTGTGGGTGTAAGTGTGTGTGGTTTTGTAAGTATGTATGTGTGTGTGTCAGTGGCTGTTTCAGTGTGTTTGTGTGTGTGTGTGTGTGTGTATGTGTGTGTGTGTGGTGTGCAAGGGGGTGTTTTAGTTTGTGTGTGTGTGTTTGTAAATATGTGTGTGTAAGTGCATGTGTGTGAGTTTGTCTGTGTGTGTGTAAGTGTGTGTTTGTATGTGTTTGTGTGTGCTTGTTTGTAAGTCTGTGTGTGGGTGTAAGTGTGTGTGGTTTTGTAAGTATGTATGTGTGTAAGCATGCGTGTGTAAGAGTGTGTGTGGGTTTTTGTAAGTGTGTTTGCATTTTGGGTTTAAGGCACGGGCGAACCGGGCAGCCGCCCAGGGCGGCACTTTTTCATGACATGTGGGGGGCGGCACAAGCACTTTTATCTGGGCCGCGAAGCGGTTTTCTATTAACTATCTATCATATCACTTTCTGGGGAATTGGCGAATTGGTGCCCCCTGCATGCCCTAAGAAGGTGCCTTGCACAGATCCTGTTTTAGGGGGAAGGTGAGGGGGCGCGGGGGACAATTTACCTCTGGGTCTCCCAATTGGAACTTGTGAGGTTTGAATTTTCCTCTGCTAAAGTAATAAACTAAGCCTACATGGTCATAGGCATACTCATTATTAACATTTTTGTCATTGTGAGTACCGTCTTACTTTCACCACTGATGTTATGCTAGGCTTAGGCAAGTTATCCCTGGTTAAAACTAGCTAACGTTAGCTATTCGCTAGCTAGGTAGACAGTTATCGTTATGGTGTTATTTATCGGACTGTGTGTTTTTTGGCAAACGTTCGCGTTGTCATTTTAATCCATTAGCTACTAAAATGAGCACATGGATTGTTAAACCATTATTAAACTTAGCATTTTGATTGGGAGGGGTGTGTATGTGTGTGTGAGTGTAACGGTGCAGCTGCCCGTTACCGCTATGGAGAAAGAATCCTGGGCTAAAACCAACACACGGGACCGCGCGGGTACAAGCACACGTTATATTTGCACACAGACAATACCAGCATATTTCACCGCAATCACAACCGCCTCAGTAAAGACACGCACAGAACAAACCGAGACCGAAATGCCTTCCCTTCAACGCGTGACAGGCGGTGTACAGGGCTGTAAAGTGGCGGAGTTCGTGCCTTGCGTTGGCAGGTTGACGTCTATGCAGCACAGAGGACCGACCCGATGTAAAGTCAGGAAGCACCTTTGAACTGTGGGCGAAAGGAACGTCAGAGTTGAGAGGGGTGTGTAGTGTGTGTGTGATTTATTTAGTGCTTTGTATGAATATACTTTTATTGTTTTTGGGGAAACCCAGCTGCTTAAATCTATGGAACTGTATTTTGTGATAATTAGTCCGATTACAGATGTATTAATTGATTGAAGATGTGTGTAGTGGTTCAGGCCGGTTGTATAAAATGCCGGCGCAGAACAGGTGTCGGGAGCGAGAAATCTTAGGGGAACTACTTCCCACCTCTAGATGAGCAGAAGTTAATTGTTTAGGTTGAAGTGCGACACATTTGCAGAGTTACTCAGGATCATTGAGAAGATAACCAGTGCAATAGTGGAGCTGAATTGTTTAGGGCTGTGCATTGTTTAGATTTGAGCGCGACATATTTGCTATAAGTACTCTGGATGATTGAGAGTTGACATGCCTATGTGGAGCTGAATTGTTTAGGGATTATTTATTGTGCGAGAGTTATAGTTGGGAGTTTTTGTTTCTATGTTATTTTTCTCCATTCTGGCGTGTTTTGGACTACTACCATCTAGCTATTAAACATTTGCCATTTTTACGACATCTGAGACACTGCCTCCAGTTCATTTTACACTGCCGCGAGGCCGGCCATCCTACAGCGAGTGTATGTGTATTTTTGTGTGTGTGTTTAAGCATGTGTGTGAAAGTGTCTAAATTAAAATTTTAATTAAATTAATTAAAATTTAAATTAATAAAACTGTTAAATTAATAGTGACCCTTAGCATGTGATGATCATGACAGTTCACTGAGATAGCAACTCAGTATTTGGTCTTGTGATACTCACTGTAGTCACCCAAGTTTACAGTTGGGATCCTCCAGAAGACCAGAAATATGCTTAACTCCTGAGTCTCCTGCTTTTTTCCCTTCCAGCCACAGCTCTCTCATGTGTGAGGGGTTTGATCTCAGTGCTAATGCAAGAGAACTGAAGCCCTCTTCTGTAATACTGCAGTTTTCCAGGCTGTAGAGAGAAAAGGAAACATATTAGTTATTTCCTTTTAGACAATTTTTTTTGTGTGTGTGTGTGTGTGTGTGTATTTGTATATGTGTTTTTGTAAGCGTGTTTGTTTGAATTTGTGTGTGTAAGTGTGGATATGAGAGTTTGGCAGTGTGTGTGTAAGTGTGTGCTTGTTTGTTAGTCTGTATGTATGTGTGTGTGTGTGTGTGTGTGTGTGTGTGTGTATGTGTGTCAATGTGTGTGTGTTTGTGTGTGTTTCAGTGTCTTTGATAACGATGGAAAAAGAAGAGTGAATTTACTGCTGAATTTATAATGACCCTTTACATGTGAAGATCATGAACATTCACTGAGATAGCAACTCAGTATTTGGTATGGTGATACTCACTTAAGGGTCGCCAGTTTACAGTTGGGATCCTCCAGAAGAGAAGAAAGATGCTTCACTCCTGAGTCTCCTGCTTCATTCAAACTCAGCTGCAGCACTCATGTTTGAGGGGTTTGATCTCAGTGCTAATGCAAGAGAGCTGAAGCCCTCTTCTGTAATACTGCAGTTTGACAGTCTGTAGAGAGAAATGGACACATATTAGCTATTTCTTTTTAGACTGAAAAAAATGTGAGAAGGAAATAAAATGTATATTGAATGAATGTATATTGTGTGTGAGTGAGTTTTTCAAGTTTGTATATATGAATGTGTGTATTTCTGTGTGTTGGCATCTGTGCGTGTTTGTATGTATGTGTGTGTGTGTGTGTGTGTGTGTGTTTGAGAGTGGGTGTGTCAGTGTGTTTGTGTGTACGTGTGAGTGTATGTGTGTTTAATTCAATTCAATTTTATTTATATAGCGCCATAACAATACAATTGTCTCTAGGCGCTTAACAGAGCCCAGAGCCTGAACCCCCTTAGTGCAAGCACAATGGCAACAGTGGCAAAAGCTCCCTGTTAGTCAGGAAGAAACCTCAAGCAGAACCACGGCACATAAGGGGGGACCCATCTGCTTGAGGTCAGGTGGAGATAGGAGGGGGGAAGGGGGAGGGTCTCGAACGCACAGCTCCCCGCACTTCCACATCATTAGCCGCAAGTGCCTGTCTAGTTAATGCCCGGTCTATCGCAAACAAAGCGCACATCCTAAATGACTTGTTCGTCAGCAGGAACTTGGATTTTCTATTCTTGACAGAGACCTGGCAACACAATATGGAATATATTCATTTAAACAAATTGTGTCCCTCAGGCTGTTCTTACATCGGCTCTCCATGACCATCCGGCCGGGGCGGTGGTCTTGCGGTTGTGTGGAACGCCAGTTACGTTTGCCAAATAGTGAACACTGAGTCATACCAGTCTTTTGAAATTTTATTCACCAAAATTGGCCGTGATAGACCGTTTTACTGTGCCGTAATTTATCGCCCCCCTGGTCCAGCTTCACAATTTCTCTCAGACTTCTCTGATTTTATGACTACAGTGGTAAAGCTTGATAACCTGCTGATAGTTGGCGACTTCAACCTGCACGTCGACAGTGACAACCGCACAGCTAGTGAATTCATCAGCATCACTGAATCGCATAATTTAACGCAGCATGTCAAAAACGCAACCCATGACAGGGGTCACACCTTAGATCTTGTCTTCTCCTTTGGTCTCAGCATTCTAAACACCAGCTGTGAGGATCTAGCGATAAGTGATCACAAATGTATATTTTTTAACTTGTTTTTATCTCCTGACCCTCCCCCCAACGAAAGACCTATACGCTTTCGTCCCATGTCCCAGAAGGCTGTGAACCGTTTTTCCTCACTTTTTAGCAGTGATTTGTTTTTAAACGCTAATGATGTCGACCACATGCTGGATTCTTTTAATGCCCATTGTTCCTCCATTTTAGATAAAGTTGCCCCTGTAAAAACTAAACAAACGTCCTCTCACAATCCTCATCCATGGATCTCTGATGAGGTCCGCCGCCTGACGAGGAAGTGCCGCAAGTTCGAGCGGCTGTGGAAGAACACAAGGCTCGAAGTCCACCGCCTACAACTCCGCCAACTCAGGCGCTCCCTTAACGACCTGATCAGAGACAGCCGTTCTGCCTATTTTGCCAATTTGATAACATCATCCAAAGGCAACCCCAAACGCCTTTTTGACACGATCAGCAGCATTGTCTCCCCTCCCACACCTGTGCTGCCTTGCTTTTCCCAGGATGATTGCAATCTGTTCCTAACATTTTTTATAGAGAAGATCAAAACCATCAGATCTGACATCCAGCACAGCCCTCTCTCCCACAGCCCTCCTCCCTCCCCTCCCTGCAACCAGTTAGTGTCCTTCGCCCCGATCAGCCCTGATGATCTTAATAAGATGGTAAAGAGCATGAAACTGTCCTCTAGTCCCAATGACATCCTTCCACCATCATTTTTCTCCAAAATCTTTCCCACTATCGAACCGGCCATAACTGCCATTATTAATTTGTCATTGTCCTCTGGCCAGTTCCCGTCTGCCTTCAAACATGCCGCCATCCAGCCTATCATTAAGAAGCCGAATCTTGACCCCTCTCAGCACAAAAACTACAGACCCATTTCCAAACTCCCATTCCTCTCCAAAATCCTGGAAAAAGTAGTTGCTAGTCAACTGACAGCCTTTCTTAACACTCACTGTCTTTTTGATAAGTTTCAATCTGGTTTCCGCAAACTTCACTCCACCGAAACTGCCCTGTTAAAGACACTCACTAATGACATTCAGATGGCTGCTGACAATGGTGAAACTTCTGTTCTTGTGTTACTGGACTTAAGTGCAGCCTTTGATACAATAGACCACCATATTTTAATCAAGAGGCTGCATGACTGGGTGGGCATTTCAGGGATTGCACTAGAGTGGTTTGCCTCCTATCTGTCGGACAGGACCTTCTCAGTAGCCATTGGGGACTTTGCCTCTCCCCCCTCCCCCCTCTCCTGCGGTGTCCCGCAGGGGTCAGTGTTGGGCCCTCTCCTCTTTACACTATATCTGCTGCCTTTGGGCCAACTTTTACGTAATTTTAACATTCCCTATCATATGTATGCCGATGATCTCCAACTCCATTTTAGTTTTAATCAAAAAGATTTACCCAGCCTATCAAAACTTTCAGTATGCCTGGACGCCATCAAGGTATGGATGGCGGATAACTGGCTACAGCTGAATAAGGACAAAACAGAAATCTTAGTCTTTGCACCTGTCACTTTAACATCTGAGATCTCAAAGCACCTGGGCACTTACTCTTCCTTTGTCCGCCCAAGCCTGAGAAATCTTGGGGTGATCTTTGATGGTTCCCTGTCTTTTGAGCTCCACATAAAACAGCTTACGAAGTCCTGCTTCCTCCATCTGCGAAACATCAGCAAACTGAGGTCCATTGTGTCTTATTCTGAACTGGAAATGCTCCTCCATGCTTTTATCTCATCCCGTATTGACTACTGCAACTCCCTTTTCCCAGCTCTCAAGAAATCAGCTCTCTCTCGTCTACAGTCCATTCAAAATGCTGCCGCCAGACTACTAACTAGAACAAATAGATATTCCCACATAACACCCATCCTTAGCTCCCTCCACTGGCTCCCCGTTAAATACAGGATACAGTTCAAAATTCTCACCATTACCTACAGATCTTTCCACCGACAGGCTCCTCTCTACCTGGTAGAATTACTCAACCCCCATTCAGTATCACGATCCCTCAGGTCCACTGATCAAAACTTTCTTTCTGTCCCACGTACCCGCCTCAAAACCTGTGGCGACCGCGCTTTCGCAGCCATGGCCCCTAGGTTATGGAATGACCTACCACTGGATCTTAGGTTTGCTACCTCAGTGGACCGCTTCAAGAGCCTCTTAAAGACTCACCTTTTCAGACAGGCATTCTGTTAATTTATTCTTTACACCTTTCACAAGGCCTACTGTATTAACCCTTGTGCTGATTATTATCTTATTGTATGGTCTTAAAATTTGTTTTGCTTTTATTGCTTTTATATGGTTTTGTATATGCCTGTTAGGTTTTATGCTGTGTGTATGCCTTCCTGTGTTTGTACATTGGCCTACTTTGAACTGAATTGTAAAGCACTTTGTGACTGTTTTGTCTGCGAAAGGCGCTATACAAATAAAATGTACTTACTTACTAGGGTTGTGTGGCAGAAGAGAAGGAAAACAACAGGCGTTGTACACAGCCAGCATTTGGTAGATGTACGTAATATATATACAGACATCCGGTGGTAAATACATGATACAGGCAAGACCAGTTCAGTGGTTATACACTGTGCTCATAGGGTTACTGTTAGAGGGGTAAGGGATGTAGGGACAGAGAAACATTACAGTGGTGGCAATAATGTGTATTGTATATAAATGCTAGCATAGGGTATGGGGTAGAGTAAGTGTACGGCAGTGCGGTGGCGGTGGGTGCAATTGGAGAGGGTTTCTACAGGTAGACCAGGTGGAGAGACTACAGCAGCGTCACATGGCGGAGATAGTCTAGATGAGGAGGGAAAGAAAAGGAACAGAGTGAGTGGGTAGAGTTTGGCTGTCCATATGCGTAGAGGAGGAGTGATGGGGTGAGGAGCAATGTTTCCACTTCCATCAACAATTGGAACATGCTATAAGGGAGAGAGAACATTTTTGTTAGTAGACATACATTTTAGAAACATATAAGGAGAGCTTTGGGTAGTAGATTTAACAGTAGGCAATATGGCAATTTTATTAGTGTTATTATAGGCATTAGCAATGTGATATGAAAGGAGAGAGAGAGAGAGAGAGAGAGAGAGAGAGAGAGAGAGAGAGATGTTTAGTTATGCTGGCATTTAGCATTTTGTTTGGTTTGGTATATATGGAGATTTTAGTCGTAAGCTTTGTTAGGGTTGCAGGGTACACAGCAGTGCCCAATTGGCTGGTGACAGTCGCAACATGCGCCATATGCTGTACCTGGGATCCGTAAAGGCCCTCCTACACGGTACAACATACGCTGCCTGTAGCCCAGTTTTGTTGATTGTTGTATTGCATGTGTTTAGATATGTTTAGTTATGCTGGCATTAAGCATTTTGTTTGGTTTGGTACATTAACCCTCCTATTATGTTAAAATTGTACTCAAATCTATTATGCTTGGGGTCAATTGGACCCCAGCAATTTAAACCTCCACAAAATGATTGTAAATTTTTTTTTTTACCCAAGTTTATGTGTCAGGTACTTTTAATAGCCCTTAAAAATAAAATAATACCCCCACCCACCCCCTTTATACATCCAGAATACATACAATACAATACAATACAATACAATACAATACAATACAATACAATACAATACAATACAATACAATACAATACAATACAATACAATACAATACAGACTTTTGAGAAATATGCAGATCCCCATGAAATCTCACTGATTGACCTAAAATTGGAAAGAGATATCCTTTTGGTGTTTTTATGGCTTCATATTATTTCTAAGTACATATTGTTGTTATCTATAACATTTTGAATAAAAAACTATTTATTTTATCAAGAAAAGTAACAATGTGATGAAAAAAGTTGATATTTCTGATATATTTTATACAATTAAAACAGCCTGGGGTCAAATTGACCCCTAACAACACCTATGCGTAAAGCATGTGTACAGGACATTGAAAACATATCATCATTTTAAATTTGTGTTAACCCAGTTGTCCCCATTAAAGTAGGAAAAGTCAATATGTCAATCATTTATTTAGAGACGTTAAACATTGAATGGGGTCAATTTGACCCCAAACATAATAGGAGGGTTAAGCTACTCTGTGTGTGTGTGTGTGTGTGTGTGTGCGTGCGCGCGCTTGCTTATACGTGTGTGTGTTCGCAAGTTTGTCTGTAAGTGTGTTTGTGTGTACGTTTTTGTGTGTACGTTTTGAGTGTCTTTCTGTGGAAGTCTGTGTGTGTGTGTGTGTGTGTGTGTGTGTGTGTGTGTGTTTAAGAGTGTGTGTGTTTGTTAGTGTGTGTGTGTGTGTGTGTGTGTGTGTGTGTGTGTGTGTGTGTGTGTGTTTGTGTGTGTGTGTGTGTAAGCTTATGTGTATGTGTGTATGTGTGTTTGAATGTGTTTCAAAACTATGGAAAAAAAGAGTGATGAGAAGTTTACTGCTGAATTAATAGTGACCCTTTACATGTGAGTGTGTGTGTGTGTGTTTAAGAGTGTGTGTGTTTGTTAGTGTGTGTGTGTGTGTGTGTGTATGTGTGTGTGTGTGTGTGTGTGTGTGTGTGTGTGTGTGTGTGTGTGTGTGTGTGTGTGTGTGTGTAAGCTTATGTGTGTGTGTGTATGTGTGTTTGAATGTGTTTCAAAACTATGGAAAGAGAAGAGTGATGAGAAGTTTACTGCTGAATTAATAGTGACCCTTTACATGTGAACAGTTCAGTGATTTAGCAACTCAGTCTTTGGTCTTATGATACTCACTTTAACAACTCCAGCTTACAGTTGGGATCCTCCAGAAGAGAAGAAAGATACTTCACTCCTGAGTCCCCTGCTTTGTTCACGCTCAGCTGCAGCTTTCTCATGTGTGAGGGGTTTGATCCCAGTGCTGATGCAAGAGAACTGAAGCCCTCTTCTGTAATACCGCAGCTTGCCAGGCTGAAGAGAGAAAAGGACAAGTATTAGCTATTTCCTTTTAGTGTGGTAAATGTGAAAAGGAATGTTAATGTATAATGAATGAGTGTATACAGTGGGGAAAATAAGTATTTGAACACAGTTTGGCCACTTGCAAAGAAATGTGTGATCTAGAATTTTAATGGTAGGTGTATTTTAACAGTGAGAAACAGAATATCAACAAAAAAATCCAGAAAACTGCATTTTATAAGATTTATGACTTTATTTGCATTTGATGCAAAAAATAAGTATTTGAACCCCCAAGCAAACAGCAAGAATTCTGGCTCCCAATGGCCAGTTATGTGCCCAAAAAGCACACAGATTAGTCCTCATTAGGTCTAACAAGGTATACCTGATCTCAACTGGTGACCTGTATAAAAGAAACCTGTCCAAGGAATCGTACTTCACACCTTCAACCTCACCACCATGGGCAAGACCAAAGAGCTGTCCAAGGACGTCAGAGATAAGATTGTAGACCTGGACAAGGCTGGAATGGGCTACAAAACCACCGGCAAGCAGCTTGGTGCGAAGCAGATAACTATTGGTGCGATTATTCATAAATGGAAGCAACACCAAACAACTGTCACCCGCTCTAGGTCTGGGGCTCCATGCAAGATATCCCCTTGTGCGGAATCAGTGATCATTCGAAAGGTGCAGAATAACCCCAGAACTACACAGGGGGAGCTTGTGAATGATCTCAAGGCAGCTGGGACCAGAGTCACCAAGAAAACCATTGGCAACACACCACGCCGTAATTTTTTTAAGTACTGCAGCACTCGCAAGGTCCCCCTGCTCAAGGAAGCGCATGTACAAGGCCATCTGAAGTTTACCATTGCACAGTTGAATGATTCTAGGGAGGATTGGGAGACAGAATATGGTCAGATGAATCCAAAATCAAGCTCTTTGGCATCAACTCGACTTGCCGTGTTTGACAGGGGGGGAATGCTGAATATGACCCCAAGAGTACATCATACCCACCATCAAGCATGGAGGAGGAAACATTATGCTTTGGTGCTGTTTCTCTGCCAAGGGTACAGGACGACTCCACCGCATCAAGGGGACTATGGATGGGGCCATGTAACGTGGAATATTGGGC
The DNA here is from genome assembly GCF_963457725.1 of Sprattus sprattus. NCBI lineage: Eukaryota > Metazoa > Chordata > Actinopteri > Clupeiformes > Clupeidae > Sprattus > Sprattus sprattus. The sequence goes on along the minus strand of NC_137928.1, from coordinate 33,094,219 downwards.
TTGAACCTCATTCCCTCATTCCCTCCCATTGAAAACACAACCTTAAAGATTAGGAGAGGATCTGGAAAGAGGAGTGGACCAAAATCCCTCCTGAGATGTTTGTAAACCTGGTGACCAACTACAAGAAACGTCTGACGTCTGTGCTTGCCAATAAGGGTTATTCCACCAAGTACTAAGTCATTTTTGTCAGTCAGTTTTGGGGGTTCAAATACTTATTTTTTGCATCAAATGCAAATAAAGTCATAATTCTTATAAAATGCATTTTTCTGGATTTTTTTGTTGATATTCTGTTTCTCACTGTTAATATACACCTACCATTACAATTATAGATCACACATTTCTTTGCAAGTGGCCACACTTGTGAAATCGCAAGGGGTTCAAATACTTATTTTCCCCACTGTATATTGTGTGTGTGTGTGTGTGTTTAAGTAAGTATATATGAGTGTGTATTTCTGTGTGCTTGCATCTGTGCATGTTTGTATGTAAATGTGTTTGTGTGTGTGAGCGGGTGTTTCAGTGTGTTTGTGTGTGTGTGTGTGTGTTTGTAAGATAGTATATGTGTTTTTGTAAGTGTGTATTTGTGAGATTGTGTGTGTAATTGTGGATATGAGAGTTTGGCTGTGTTTGTGTGTAAGTTTGTGTTTGTGTGTGCTTGTTTGTTAGTCTGTATGTGTGTGTGTGTGTGTGTGTGTGTGTGTGTCTCTGTGTGTGTGTGTGTGTGTGTGTGTGTGTGTATTTGTGAGATTGTGTGTGTAATTGTGGATATGAGAGTTTGGCTGTGTTTGTGTGTAAGTTTGTGTTTGTGTGTGCTTGTTTGTTAGTCTGTATGTGTGTGTATGTGTGTGTGTGTGTGTGTGTGTGTGTGTGTCTCTGTGTGTGTGTGTGTGTGTGTGTGTGTGTGTGTGTGTGTGTTTGAGTGTCTTTTTTTAATGATGGAAAAAGAAGAGTGATGAGAAGTTTACTGCTGAATTTATAATGACCCTTGTACATGTAAAGATCATAACAGTAAGCAACTCAGTATTTGGTCTTGTGATACTCACTCTAGTGGCTTCAGTTTACAGTTGGGATCCTTCAGAAGAGAAGAAAGATGCTTCACTCCTGAGTCTCCTGCTTTACTCCCATCCAGCCTTAGCACACTCATGTGTGAAGGGTTTGATCTCAGTGCTAATGCAAGAGAACTGAAGCCCTCTTCTGTAGTACTGCAGTTTGACAGGCTGTAGAGAGAAATGGACCAATATTAGCTATTTTCTTTTAAGACTGAAAAAATTGTGAAAAGGATTCAAATGTATATTGAATGAATGTATTTTGTGTGTGTGTGAGAGTGGGTGTTTCAATGTGTTTGTGTGTGTGTGTGTGTGTGTGCAAGGAGGTGTTTTAGTGTGTGTTTCTGTGTGCTCACACAGGTGTGTAAGTGTCTCTGTGTAATTGGGTGTTTAAGAGACTGTTCGTGTGTGTGTTTGTAAGTATGTGCTTGTGTGTTTGTGTATAAGTGTGTTTGTGTATGTATACGTGTGTGTGTGTGTGTGTGTGTGTGTGTGTGTGTGTGTGTGTGTGTGTGTGTGTGTGAGTGTGAGTGTGAGTGTATGTGTTTTTAAGGGTTTGTGTGTGTGTGTTTTTAAGGGTTTGTGTGTGTGTGTTAGTGTGTGTGTGTTTGAAAGTGTGTGTAAATGTGTGTGTGAGAGTGTGTGTGTGTGTGTGTTAGAGCATGGATCGGCCAGAATTTTTCTGTCCGAGCCCAACCCGCATCCGTCAGAGTAGTAACCGAGCCCGGTCCGCCATCAATCAGCCAGACAGAATCAATTTCCCAACTGTTCATACAAATTCCACATTAACGTACATTTTTTATGGATAGCCTGTATTTATTAAACTCGGGCATCAACAGATAAATACTCGCTTATATAACAAGCCCTGTTAAATGCACAAGCGTGCACAAGAATATATATATGGGCCATTCTACCGAATTGATGCAAAGTCATGTCGGATATATTTTGAATTTTTGTATGGTTTTTTCCCAAAACTTTGTCCGTATGTATATTGTACCATATCTAAAGTACACATATCTAGTAAAAGAACTGTCAAGTTTTATATTGTATTTTCAGAATGTGTTGGAATGTTTTTCCTCTTCCAAAAAGTGTCACTACCGAAACATCACATTTACTATAGTAAAAAAGTATTATTATTGACCTGTTCAGATTGTGTTTCCTTCCCTTCTCTGAAGAGTATTTTTACAAATATTTCTTGAAGATTTTCACAATGAAATCCATAGAAATGAATTTTTTACCAAATTTTCAAGTTCAATTGATTTGTTTCGGTAGTGACTGCACTGTTTCGGTAATGACTGCACTGTTGGATGGATGTTCATTTCTCTCCCAAAATCATCCAAAAGGTGCTCTGGGCCTCCCTTTAGTCCACACAACACATTTATTTAAAAATTATGGGATTGAACTACTTGCCATTTCATTTTGTCACTACCGAAATCATCTGGTCACTACCATATGTTTCGGTAGTGACTGTTTCGGTTGTGACAATTCTAGCTAACTTTAAGCATAAATAAAGAATTCTAGCAAGCACACGGCTTGCAAACACATCTTTGAAGAGGTGTACACACATACAAACATAAGATTTTCCATGAAACCCCAAAAGGTTTACTTAATTGAAGAAAACATGCGTTTCGGTAGTGACAATTCTTAAGGTTACACGTCGATTTTCAGACTTTGGAACACATTTATATAAAAACTATGGGATTTAGCTACTTACCATTCAACCATGAGGGACAGAGATGCAGTGTCACTGCATGGTCAAAAATGCAGAGTCGTGGCTAAAACACAGGCTCAGCCAATGGACTAAAACTCTTGTGTTTCGGTAGTGACATGAAAACTAGGGACATGATTTTTTGAGTATAGTAAATTGATTTAAAAATTAAACCCACAATAAATCTAAATATTCCAAGTTCTGTTTCAACCCAATCATAAAGATCTTTGAAATTAAATCATTGAAAAAAATCAAAAAAAATTGAAAAGTGTTATTTAAAGGCATTGAAATTTAGATGTCAGGGTTGGGGACAGCTACTTCCCAATAGAAAGTACCCTATAAATGATGATTTTATATATATTTAGCTTATCACTATCTCATGTAATGCATTGGGTTTATATAGACCATAACATTTTCTAATTTAATATCTATGCCTAAATACCTAATTGTTTTGTAAATAGATTTTATTGTTGAGGGACTGCATATTACACGAATTCGGTAGAATGGCCCATATATAAGAAGGCCAATACGCATATTTAAATTAAATGATTCTCATTGCAAGAACGTGTTGTAAAATGGTTCAGCTCCTTTAACTTGTTACTGCTTTAACGCCCCCTAATGGACCCGCGGGCGGGCCCGTACTGGATAAATCGTCAAAACAAATCCTGAAAATTCTATTTCTGAAAATATGATTCAAACTCCCATTTAATATTTTTTTGTGGTAATCCAACTATATGTAAACCGATTTCCAGTTGTCTACATGCATCCGTTACAAATAAATACAATTTTAAACACAACATGACACATCCTCATTTTTTACATATGGAGCAGCCTCCTCCCATAACTAAGCCATTTAAATGTGTTTCTGCATTATCCGTACCTTAAATAAAGTTATAGAACATTCATTTACCTTCAAAACATCTAAAAAAACAGACTTGAACTGCATGGTTATGTCCATAAAGTTGTTTATTCACTTGCTCACGACATTGAGAAAAAACGTTCACTTTCTTGTATGTTTCTGATGACGATATCCTCGCTCTCTTCCTGACAACACTACACGAAGTTATCACGTGATGTTATATATAGTTACAAAGCTTAAGACCCCCTCTTTCAGAATCTTTGGATTTTATTGGCTGTTAAACACATGTTTGTCATGAGTGACAGGCATTACCACCAATGGCATCAGCTCTCAATCATGCAGCTGCTCAGGCATGTCCTATCATATCACTTTACACTTCTTGTAAGACTTCTCAGTAGTGATTGACACCTGTTTTACCGAATAATAGAGATTCTAACAAAAAAGTAGGTAGGTCATTTGCCCTGATTGCTCAGTCCTGGAGTTTAGATTTTTGAAAGCGCAACTCAAGAGTCTCAGCTGCGCTCCCGGTGCGTAAATGGGCCATTTTTTTTACCTTCAAATGCGCACAGCAAGTGGTTTGGTCCACACGATCCTGAGGGCTTGTTTGTGCATATTTTTGGCTGCAATTTGTCTCCCTTGTACTCATCCATCATGGCAAGACGAGGATTGCAGATGAGTGAAATACATGGGATGATTTTTGATGATTTTCGGGGAAGCCAGTGGACTAAGCATGGACTAGCATGCTAGCATGGACTCAGCATGGAATAGCATGCTAGCATGACTCAGTGGAAGAGTGAATGGAATCGATGCCATCCTCGATGCGTAAGTAATTTAAACCAACTACTTTTCAGTGCATACCAGTAAGCTATGCATATGCCTTATTCTCTTACGTGCTTTATTTTTTTTATCATTGTGGGATGTAGTTTGCTAGTAATGGATATTGGTTAGCATGCTGCTGCTGTATTTACGTAGCTGCAATGTAGGCTACAACATAATAACATATCACAACCTGCTTCTTGCCTCAAAACGCATAGAAATGTTTTATTTACATCTGCTAAATGCATAATGCCTATGTTATTATCACACTTCAGCTTGACTATGGTGTTTTTTACATATGTTTACATTTTACATATTTGTGCATTAGCTTAGTAAATAACATGAAGCAAAATTCAATTGTAAGGCATGACCCAGTCAAAATATTTATATTGTCCAATGTTTTTATCTTGCAGTGACCCAGCCCCAGATCCAGCTCCAGCATCACCCTCGCCCCCACCACCACCCCCGTCGCCACCACCACTACTACCAGCTGCACAGCCTCCAACAGTGACACAATCCAATTTCAAAAGAAATTGTAATATTAGTCTAAAATGGAGTTGTACAACGAAAAAAAACAATGATATACAATGAGAAGTTTTTTTTTATGCATTTGGAGAGCTTGGAGAGGTTTTGGACACTTGGAGACGCCTGAATGCACCATTTAGATATTGCTGTGCAACACCTGGACATTTTTAGATATCTGCTCCAAAATTTGTACTTTGTTTCTCAGGAACATGTTGAATCAGGAAATATAGAACATGACAGAATTTTCTTCCCTTGAAACCATCCACACACTGTCAAACATAAAAATGAAAGGCGTTTTTTACATTTGACATTTTGTTCTGTATATGATGCTTTGAAATTGATACTTAATGATGAAAATAAAAGTCAGGAGGTGAATGCATGTCTTGGCCCATTTGTCTTCTTCAATTTAAGATATGAATGATCTTTGTATCATGTGTACAACTTCAGATATTGAGTGTTATTATGTGTAAGTACAAATCGTTCCAAATTAAGGCGAGATATCCCACTGCAGTAACAGGTTAAGATGTGTGTGGTACACCTAAAGAGAAAAAACGGTGATGCTGGCTGGGCTAGTGTGGATGTAGCGACAGGAACCAAAAATGTGCTTTAACAGTGTTAACCAGTGTGTGAAGAATAAATCCTCAGAAAGAATACAGTGGGCATTTATTTACTAACCAGCAGCAGATGGAAAGGAAAGAAAATTAACTCCAAAGTTGAGAACATGTAATACTTTTCCCCTGCAATTTCCAACTATGGTCAGAGACAGACAGCAGGAAGGGTTAACAAACAGAATGAAATAGCCTACACACGCTATGCCTAAATAAAACTCATGTTATATGCTACACCAAAGGAGGCACATCTTACCATTGAAGATCTTTTTTTTTTTCTTGAAAAAGTGCACGCCAACGTTCGTTATAAAACTATCTACATAGTCCAACCATCAAGGTTGAACCATATTGTTGTGGAGAAAGAGGATTGCATCAATCATATTTCATTAAAACTTCACACTTCTGTGATTTATTTTTATTCTTAAAAATAAACTTCTGCATCATGTGAAGCAGACACGTTGACTTCACTATTTATTAAAATATTTTAAATATGGAATGTTCAATGCCTTATCAGGCTGATGCATCTGAGCTCGACCTGAGCCAAAGTGTAATTTCTGAATATTTGCAAGTGTGTCTGTAAGTGTATGTTTGTGTGTGTGTGTGTGTTTACGTTTGTGTGTGTTTTTACGTTTGTGTGTGTGGGTTTGTATGTCTGTGTGTGTAAGTGTGCTTTTGTTTGTGCTTGTTTGTAAGTCAGTGTGTGTCTGTTTGTGTGTACGTTTATGTGTGTTTGCTTGTTAGTGTGTTTTTTTGCAAGTGTGTTTTTAAGTGTGTATGTGTGAGAGAGAGTGCGTGGAAGTGTGTGTATGGAAGTGTGTGAGTGTTTGTCTATGTAAGTGTGTGTAAGTGTGTGTTTGTGTATGGTTGCTTGTAAGTGTGTGTATGTTTGGAAGTGTGTGAGTGTGTGTCTGCGGAAGTGTGTGTAAGTGTGTGCGTGTTTGGAAGTGTGTGAGTGTGTGTCTGCGGAAGTGTGTGGAAGTGTGTGTGTGAGTGTGTGTGTGAGTGTGTGTAGTTCAGTGTTTTAAAGAGTGTTCGTGTGTGTGTTTGTAAGTAAGTGTTTGTGTGTGTGTATAAGTGTGTTTGTGTATGTGTGTGTGTGTGTGTGTTTGTAAGTACGTGTTTGTGTGTGTGTATAAGTGTGTTCGTGTGTGTGTTTGTAAGAACCTGTTTGTGTGAGTGTATAAGTGTGTTTGTGTGTGTGTGTTTGTAAGTACGTGTTTGTGTGTGTGAGTGTGTGTGAGTGTTTGTAAGTGTGTGTGTGAAAGTGTGTGTGCTAGTCTGAAAGTGTGTGGGTGTAAAACTGTGTGTGTGTGTGTGCGTTTGCTTATAAGTGTGTGCGTTTGCTTATAAGTGTGTGTGTTTGCAAGTGTGTGTGTAAGTGTCTGTGCGTAAGTGTGTGTGTGTGTGTCTGTGGATGTGTGTGTGTGTGTGTTTGTGTAAGTTTGTGTTTGTTTGTAGGTATGTATGTGTGTGTGTGTGTGAGTGTGTGCAATAACAACGTAAAAAGAAGAGTGATAAGAAGTTTACTGTTGAATTAATAGTGACCCTTTACATGTGAAGATCATGGCATTTCACTGAGATAGCAACTCAGTATTTGGGCTGGTGATACTTACTGTAGTACCCTCAGTTTACAGTTGGGATCCTTCAGAAGAGCAGAAAGATGCTTCACTCCTGAGTCTCCTGCTTTACTCCCATTCAGCCCCAGCCCATTCATGTGAGAGGGGTTTGATCTCAGTGCTAATGCAAGAGAACTGAAACCCTCTTCTGTAATACTGCAGTTTGCCAGGCTGTAGAGAGAAAATGACAAATATTAGCTATTTCCTTTTAGACTGAAAAAATGTGAATAGGAATGTAAATGTATATTAAATTAATGTATATTGTGTTTGTCTGTGTTTTTAAGTTTGTATATAGTATATTAGTGTGTGTATTTCTGTGTGTTTGCATCTGTGCGTGTTTGTATGTATATATGTGTGTGTGAGTGTGTAAGGGGGTGTTTTAGTGTGTGTGTGTGTGTGTGTATGTGTGTGTGTGTGTGTGTGTGTGTGTGCTTGTTAGTAGGTGTGTGTAAGCGTGTGTGTGTGTTTTTAAGTAAGTTTAGGTGTTTTTGTTAATGTGCAAGTTTGTGCAAATGTACTTCTGTGAGTTTGTCTGTGTGCGTTTAAGTGTGTGTGTGTGTGTGTGTGTGTGTGTGTGTGTATGTGCTTGTTTGTAAGTGTGTGTGTGTGCGTGTTTGCAAGTGTGTGTGTTTGTAAGTATGTGTAAGTGTGTGTAAGTGTGTGTGTGTGTGTCTTTTTGTGTGTGTGAGTGTGTGTGATAACAACGGGAAAAGAAGAGTGATAAAAAAGTTCACTGTTGAATTAAAAGTGACCCTTTACATGTGAAGATTATGACAGTTCTCGGAGATAGCAACTCAGTATTTGGTGTTGTGATACTCACTCTAGTATTTCCAGTTTACAGTTGGGATCCTCCAGAAGAGCAGAAAGATGCTTCACTCCTGAATCTCCTGTTTTACTCCCATTCAGACACATATTTTTCATGTGTGTGGGGTTTGATCTCAGTGCTAATGCAAGAGAACTGAAGCCCTCTTCTGTAATACTGCAGTTTGACAGGCTGTAGTGAGAAAAGAACAACTATTAGCTATTTCCTATAAGAGTTTTTTCAAGTTTGTATATATGAGTGTGTGTATTTCTGTGTGTTTGCATCTGTGCGGGTTTGTATGTATATGTGTGTGTGTGAGAGTGGGTGTTTCAGTGTGTTTGTTTGTGTGTGTGTGTAAGGATGTGTTTTAGTGTGTTTGTTTGTGTTTGTAAGTATATGGGTGTAAGCAGTGCTGTAGTGGTAAAATTAGAGGTGGGTAAACTACACATTTTGTGATCAGACAGACCTCGACGCGAAGCAACGCAACACAAAGCGTTGCGACTCTGCAAGGCTGTCCTGGCTATATATTCCATTATGTTATTAGTTAAAGTCGTACTGAATCAATGAGAGTGAATAAATGTGTTTGTTGTTTATTACATTTCAAGAAAACAGTAAAGAAAAGTATGTGTAGGCCTCACAACAATGAAGGGGGTGGAGGGGAAGACAAAAGAAAGGACCTCTATAGGACCTTAAAAAAATATTAAGGCCTCTAGAAACAGGCCCTGGGTGTTACAGCTGAAAAGTATAATATAAAAAGAAACCATGCTGCAATTAAACACTTCCCCTGTTCTTTTACCATTGGAGAAACCTCCAATGTCAACACAACAACACAATTCATAATGAAAGAAAAATACAAATTTCTACTGATCTGTACTATAAATGTATTTTCTGCATGATTCCAATCATTGTGAGCATTTATATAATCAAACTGAGAGGAGACAGCGAGACGGTGAGGCAGCAATGAGCTGTGCCTCATCTCGGATTGCGCAACCCCTCGCAAACTGGGTTGAGCGCATGCGTAGAAACTACTAGTCTTTCTGATCTGACATTAAAACGAAGTGAAAATACACGAAGGGAAGGCAAACAGTACCTCTGCCCATAGACATGAATGCACATCAATGAACGTTTATGTCTATGACTATGCCTCTGCCTCACCGGTTGGGTTTATGCTTGTTCTGCAGTTGCCCTCTTTCTAGACTTATATTTTACCTTGACCTCGAAATGGAAGATTATATAGCTAAGCTAAAACATTTCACCTAGCAATTCACTTAGCTATGTCTAACTGCCTTGCAAAGAATCTGTCTACAATTTTTAATTAATTAGCTTATTATTAGCTATTTATCTATGGCGATATGCGTGTGGATAATTACTCATGCATCTTCAATTGCTGAAATAATTTACGTTTTATTAGGCCTATTTAGATGGGACCAGGAAGGCTGGCTTGTTACCTACATCATCGTAATCGCAAGCATGTTACTTGATAGAGATTATTTCCAAACACTGTAAATTACTTAAGAATATAATAATCAAGTGACTTGTTTGAATATATTCCTGTGAATTATGTGCTTCTGAAAGCAGGAGCATGGCTTTTCTCTCTGTGTGTGTAACTAGAATATTAGGTGCCACTAAGTCTGCATATGAACAAGAGCATGTTTAGACCAGAGGAGATAAGAAAGGAACTGTGCTTCTTCCGACCTTGTGCAAAACTGCCATCCTTGCAAGACAGGGAGCCTCGGACGTGAGAAATCCACCAGGTGATCATCCCTGCTCAAAGCTTAACTTCTGACTATATAAACTTGGTGCGAAGAGTTTATCATTGCTTCACTGTCAGCCTCGGCTGGGAGGGGAGCCCAATTGCAATTGTTGTTGTTTGTCTGTCTAATAAATATACTTTCATGCAGCTCCGGAGTCCTGAACTAACTAGGGTGAATTTTTCACCTATCATAATTGGGGGCTCGTCCGGGATTCCAACAACCTCTTCGACTCTCCTTGCTGGGCTAATCATCAGGACCTGAACCGTACGGAGGAATGCGAGACTCTGTTTTTCTAAAGACCTCGAACACGAATTGGAAGGAGGCCAGGGCCTGCCAGCAAGCAGAGCCGAGAGTGAAGGAATTGAATTTGACTATAGGGGGTGGACTCCGAGCTGTCTGTGAGTATATTGGTTGTTTTATGTAAGTGTACGATAGTATATGGTTCTTGGTTGTTTCGGTTTTGCGTACACTTGTCTTGAAGTGGGGTTGAAAATAACTTTTTGCATGTTTGCCGCGGAGTGGCAGGGGAACAGAGTCAAGGACTTTTTCCTGTTTGCCTCGTGTGTTGAATTAATTGCTAGAGTTAAAGAGACTCCTGTGTGTTGTTTTCATGTTTTGGAGCGCTAAGGTTATAAGCACTGTTCACCTTCCCATCACCTTCCTGTCAACCACAAGAGTAGAAGGAACGGAAAGAAGGAAGGGTAGCGTTCGTTTTTGTAATGCTAAAGGCTATATGTAAAGTGAAGACACCTGTTGCCAAAGAAAAGGCTAGCGTGCGCTAAGGTTATATAAGCCCTGTTCACCTATCCATAAAGACAAGAAGGAAGGGAACCGTTCATTTTCAGAACGTTGAGGCTATATGTAAAGTAAAGAGACCTGTTGCCTCATGCGGTTGCCTCGTGTAGGCACCCATGTAAAGGATAGCGCTTTATCTGAACTTGAAAACCTTCTAGGCCTATTTTATCCGGATATTTCTGTACATTCCTGTACATTCCTGTTCGCCTTGGATGAAGGGAACACACTTTTCACCTTATGTTTTCCTGTTGGGGTCCCCTGGAAGGACTCTGAGTGCATTGTTAAAAAATAAAAAAAGGGCTATAAAGAAGGATATAGTCTTAAACGTATAGAGACATACCTGTCTAGCTGGATTTTAACAATAATAGAAAATGGGAAACAAGGGATCTAAAATTGATGACATATCCCAGTTAGAAGGAGATATGAAACATATGGCAATACAAGGACATGCTGACTGTGTAATGCACAGACATATGTGGAAACAAGATTTTGAATTTTAAGGAGTCTCTTTAAGAGATAAAGAAAAAGAGTCAGAGATACTCTAATATACTAATACTTGTGTGTTATTTTTCTGTGGGGTTGAGACAAACTTTTCACAATGGGTAAAACAAGATAGGCCTAAATATAGTAATGATTTATGTAATTAAAGATTTCTCATTACTGAGATGCCTTGACCCGGAACCAGTAGGGGACTGATCACCCCAGGGAAATTCCCTGGCCTCAACCTCCTCACAAAACGAGTGAGATGGAGGACCTCTGGTCGGGCTCGGGTTGACTCAGCATTGCGATCTCAAACACAAACTATGAGAGTCTGAAAATAGAAACATAACTAACCCTAATGTGAAAAATAAAATAAAGGTCATTTAAAAGGTTTCAATATCAGTTAAAGGAGAAATACATAAAATAACTACAACAAGAAGAAAAATTGACTTAGAAATGGGAAAAAGTGCGTCAAAATCAGAAGACGTACATGATAAAGGGAATAAGAGATGGATTTAAAATGTCTACAACAAAAAGAAAATTGTAAATTCAGCTTTGAAAATGTTTTTGCATTATTGGTTGCGCCAAACAGAGAAAAGCTTACGTTAATGGTGGCGAGAAAGCCAATGATTTTTTGTTTTGGTTTATTTTGGCAAGAGGGCCAATGATTTTTTGTTTTGTTATGTTTTGTGTAACTGTACCTGCTGAGCAGTAATTAGAGAATTGCATGCAAAGAACAGAAGAAGAAAGAGACATCTAAAAGCGGTCATACACATAACCCATTACTTTTGAAGAGTCTGAAACGGGACAGATATTTAAAAATGCAGATTATGTTTAAAAAACATGCTCTACAAATTTATTAGGAAGAGATATGATGTGGGTTGGGCATTACAATTGTTCCAACAATACATGGGTTTTAGAATAAATTAAATAATGTTATGTTAAATAATGTCCCAAAATGTTATGTATAGAATAGACACTGTTTAGGCCAAACGATTTAAAGAGAAATTGAAGCCTGTGACACTAACTATATTAACTTAGATTGATGCATTGGACTAACACAGGATGGGTGGGGGCTGAGTGCTGGCTCAAAAGACTATATTCTCACAGGCCATGAGCTCAAACTTAGCTACAGTTCGAGAGACAGTCAATTGTTGTTGAACATCTTGTGCTGTTCTCCAGATAAGAAGATTTTAGCGGAAACAAGGCCACAAAATTAGCAGCTGTGGTTCACTAAAGTAAAGCTATCTTTTAAAAAGCACCTTTGCCAGACACAAAGAAATAAATTATACATTTTCTGGATATAACTTAATTATGTAGATAATGGAATCCTAACCACGTGTTAGAAAAACAAATGTTGCAGAGTTTACTTTATTCTCAGCCCATGTCAGCTGGAGATATTATAAAAAAGCCTGAAGCGGGAAGGCAAGCATTTGATCACATTAAGAAACTATTGGTTAGTTCTACTGTCTTAGCACATCCATGACATGACAAAGCTATTCATACAAGCTGTAGACTGGAAAAGAAAAAAAGGTTATATGATATTTGTGTTAATGCATAAGTGGGGACTTTAAGTTGATATGAGTGGCAAGATATGCCTTTTTCCAAAAGAGATTTAACCATTGTTGATGGTTCAAGCAAACAAACCTTGAACACATAGCCACTACTTCCACACTATTCCGCACAGGCAGCGGAACTTATTGCCCTGATTGTGCACACAGGTGCAAAAGGGTTTCATTGAGAAACCACAAAGCAGACAAGGCCACTAACCAGGCAGAAGGGTTTATTTCTTTTATTATGATTTTAGTAATCCAAGAAGCCTATTGGAACATCAGGTTCTGATACGATGTTGACCATTATTTTACTCCAGATATTGCTATTGCTACTTGCTTTTATTAATTTAGTGTAAAACACTTTGAGCTGCAACAACCATCTGAGACACATACACATTTGAAGAATTAAAACACACAACACTAAAAGATATGCTGCAATATTGAGCCATGGTGAAAACATGCCTCAATAAGTGGGGATAGTAAGCATATATTTTTAGTTCTTGTTTTAATTTTATGAGAAAGAAAGTTAATCATTCATCATTGATTTGATATTGTTTTAATTCTTATTACATTATTTAGTTTGAAAGATGTTTTAACATTCAGTTATAGATTTTATTGAGTTAAATCCCAACGAAAGAAAGAAATATTGTCTAGCCATAGACAAATCACTGCTCATACAACCCCCAGTCAGCCGGACTGGTAGAAAAGAAAGAATTGATCTATTGAAAGCCAATTCCGAAAGTGAAATTAGTGATATTAAGCATGCATGTTGATATCACTGTTTGAAATGATATATGGAAGAATCTATACTGCCTAAACTCTCAAACCATTTGCTAAAACAGACAAAGATATTGAAAATACATGGCAAAGATGATGTTGAAACTAAATGCTCTCAGACTTCTCTCCCCTACACAGGAGCACTGTGAGGCTGAATCCAAGGTTGGGCCAGGAGATTGGGTCCTAATCAACAGCCTCTAAAGAAAACACTTCCACTTGCCCAAGTGGGACAGAGCAGACCAAGTGCTACTGTCAACATTTCTCAGTCAGTCAAAATAGCTGAAAGAGCCACGTGGATACATCTGACTCACTGTAAACGGGTAAGCCTGCAGATGGCGGATGCAGAGGAGTAAGGACCATCTTTCATTGCTGTTTCCAGGTATTGCCCGCAGTGACAGAAAGACCAGTCTACAAAGGGGGGTTGATGTATAGATTCTTCTCGTCTCAAACGCTGGCAGTAGATATAGTACTGTCCTGTGGGATTAGAACCGAGTGGAAATTGTGGAGTAAAAGGTCTATTCCTCTGCAAAGTCATGGGAGGTTACGCAAAATGGGCCAAAGTATGTGGGGGACTCCTAGTAACGACTGTGGGATTTTACATTGTTGGTCTAATAACATGCTTATAAATGATAGCTATACAGCATCACTATTCACATTTTAACTGGCCCTACGTGCCAGACAATGCTTCACCACCTCCACACATCATTAGCAAAGATGCTCTGTTTGAATGCGATGCACACCTAGGACACTGGACACAATGTAAAACCATTACATATGTGCTTCATAATGGAAGAGAAATACAGTTAAATACTTCATCTGAATGTAAAACTGCAGGGATGTGTTTGAATGGCAGACTTCTTGAAGTACAGGATATAGCTATAGCTGATATGTGGTGGTTATGTGGGAATGGTGAACTAAGAGCTACACTGCCTGTGGGTTGGTCTAGAACAATGTTAGTACAACCTTTTAAGATTACCCCCAGGTCCAAGATACACCAGTACCTGAGGAACGTTCCAATGCATTCCATACGAGGGAGGAGAGAAGCAGGGGATGACAGCGGGATTTGCTTTCGATGGCCTGGGCATTCCCCGAGGCATACCAGACGACTACAAGGCCTTGAACCCAGCAGCGAATGGCCTGGCATCTACCCTCTGCCCCTGGTGCGTCATCGGAGCACACACAGATTGGATTAATTTCCTTTACTACGCTGAGATGATATTCCAAAACCTGACCAGAGACGGACTACAAACAATCAGAGAAGAACTACACGCCACCTCCAGGGTAACACGGCAAAACACGGCTGTGCTTGAGATCCTCACTGCCGAGAATGGAGACATTTGTGTCATGCTTGGTACTGACCAATGTTGCACACATGTCCCTGACAACACCAGAGATGGGAAAGACTTAGATCTGATCCTACAAATAAAATGCAAGCGAGTTCTGGCACGCATGATTGGTTTAGTGCCCTGTCGACAATGTTTTCCTCATGGGAAGGAATGTTGATGTCTTGTGTGGGATTGATTTTGGGTATTCTTTGTGTGTTGGCTACCTGTGCATGCTGTGTAGTACCCAGTATACGAAAGATGGTGACTGGAATGATAAAAACTCCTGACGATGAATACCTTGCCTTACAAATACGTAGCGCCTGTGCCTCTGATAGAAAGTTTGCTTTGTAATTACTTACTAAGGATGAAACAATGCTCATTAATGACCTCTGTTCCGAAAATCGATGTGATGAAGCTCAGAATGATGATTTTGAAGTTATCCATTGACATTGATAATTAACGCTTAAGAAAGATGATTTGTGATTTTGATTGTGTTTGTAATTTTTGATTATCCATTGAAACGGATAAAAGGAGGGATTGATAGAGATTATTTCCAAACACTGTAAATTACTTAAGAATATAATAATCAAGTGACTTGTTTGAATATATTCCTGTGAATTATGTGCTTCTGAAAGCAGGAGCATGGCTTTTCTCTCTGTGTGTGTAACTAGAATATTAGGTGCCACTAAGTCTGCATATGAACAAGAGCATGTTTAGACCAGAGGAGATAAGAAAGGAACTGTGCTTCTTCCGACCTTGTGCAAAACTGCCATCCTTGCAAGACAGGGAGCCTCGGACGTGAGAAATCCACCACGTGATCATCCCTGCTCAAAGCTTAACTTCTGACTATATAAACTTGGTGCGAAGAGTTTATCATTGCTTCACTGTCAGCCTCGGCTGGGAGGGGAGCCCAATTGCAATTGTTGTTGTTTGTCTGTCTAATAAATATACTTTCATGCAGCTCCGGAGTCCTGAACTAACTAGGGTGAATTTTTCACCTATCATTACTAATAGAGTTTATCCCTGTTTTAATGCGATGTTGTCTGAACCAAAACAACGTTTAAAAACGTGAATTGATCTTCTTCAGTCTTACTTTTTTACTTCAGGCCTTTTGCGGGCATCTGTTGGAGTGGGAGCACTCGATAGTCTCTTCAAAAATCGCCTGATATCCATGGCTAATTAATCCATTCCGTGGTAGGCAGGCAGCTTAATTCACAATGTGTAGCCTATGTGTTTACATACTTCCCGGATCCTGATTAGTGTCACCGCCGCAGCAAAGACACTGATTGGTGGGTCACAGACCATAGTACAGCACAGATGAAAATGATGACTACAGCGTTTATATGTTCCACAATTTGAAATGTAGGTGTTCTGATTATTCTAACGGCGTAATACAATGCCCATGGAACTTTGAGGTGCGTAAACGATATTTAGAGATGCGTAAACGCTATTTCCAAAATTCCAAAGGTGCGAAAACGGCGTTTACGTGGGTTTACCCTCAACTACAGCCCTGGGTGTAAGCGTCTGTGTTTGTGTTTGTAAGTAAGTTTATGTGTTTTTTTCAGTGTGCTTGTGTGAATTTGTGTAAGTGTATATTTGTCAGTTTGTCTGTGTGTGTTTAAGTGCGTGTGTGTGTGTGTATGTGCTTGTAGGTGTATGTTTGCAAGTGTGTCTGTAAGTGTGTGTGTGTGTGTGTGTGTGTGAGTGTGTGTCTGGAGAAGTGTATGGAAGTTTGTGTGTTTGTGTGTGTGTGTGTATTTGTAAGTGTGTGTACGTTTGTGTGTTTGTACGTTTGTGTGTGTGCAGTTGTATGTATGTGTGTAAGTGTGTGTTTGTGTGTGCTTGTATGTAAGTCTGTTTGAGGGTCTATGTGTGTGTGTAAGTGTATGTGTGTTTGCTTGTAATAGGCCGCAAGGTGAAGCACGAAAAGTCCTTTAGAAAATGAATCCCGCTCCACTCACTGGCATCTACAATATCTTTAGCTTATAAAAAAGAACAAGTCGTGGTGAGTTACCAAAAAAAAGTTTGTCGCTGAAATTTCAGTCGATTGTCTGTATGTCTTTGTTTTATGCAGAACTAGGGTCTTCAGAGCGTAATAAGATTTTGGTCGGGAGCCGTGCCACGGTTCGACACGTGATCATGCTACACCAATGAGAGGGCTGCTTTTTCTCAACAGAGTGGCAAGATGGCGACCACCATGTCTTCGTCGAGCACTACGGACGACGAAGATAATATACCAAAGTGTCTTAAAAAACTCTTTAAAAAATTGAAAGGCAAATGCAAATGCATATGTTATATTCATATTACTTCAGTCAAGCACGAGAATGTAAATTATTTCGCCACTGCACGATGGAATACATACAGGACAAGCCTACAAAAGTGGCTTGGTTTGGAGGGTGACTTTTTTCAGACACTGTGTTGGTGTGGAGTTTGACAATATTCCCGAGGATGCTGGCTTCCTACACACGCTTGAGAATTGAACCGGCAACCTTCCTATTACTAAACGTCTTCTCTACCTACTGTACTACCACTGTCTGATTACTATTTTGTCACTTTAACACGTTTATCACAGGGTGAGACAGCCAACAAACTTAGTCATTTTTTCCGCGGGTTTGAGGAAAAGCATATTGTAGCGATCTCAGTCACTACGCATTGAGGGTTTTCCGTAATGATTCCTTTTTCTGTCTATCATTTGAAATGTGCTATATAAATAAACCTGAACTTGAACTTGTGTGTGTGTTTGTGTGTGCCCTGTGCGCAAAATGACGGCCCGCGATTCTTTTATTTTTTTCATTTAGCTCAGCAAAAACGGTCGTTACCCCCACCGTGCCTGCTACGTCCGCGGTGCGTCCTTGAATAACGTCCCCAGGACGTCTAAAACACGTTTCCCAGAAGTCACCACAATGCCCTCAGGACGTTCTTGCACCTTCCTGCAGAACGTCCCCAGGACCTATAGAAACACGTTTTCCAGAAGTCAACACAATGTCCTAGGGACGTTCTTGCAACGTCCTGCAGAACGTCCCCAGGACCTATAGAAAACGTTTCCCAATTTTTTCTCATTCATTAACATTTCTTTGTTTTAAATTACTTTACTTGACTTTGTTACTTGTTTTCTTTGACGAAGGAACGTGAACTGTTTTTGATAATTGATCGGATCTCCGGTGAGTAATAAAACTGACCGTTTCATTTAGCCAATTTAAATAATTAAAACCGGAGAATTTCTTTTAATGTTTGTGTATATAGTATTGTTAAATGTAGATTGATATGTGTGTATGTTAAAGGAAATATTAGTGTTATTATCGAATGAGGAGTTGAATGGTTCAGGATAGTTGAATCAGGGAAATTATAGCTGTTATTGTTGAATCAAGAATGATATATGTTATATGTTGTGTGATATAAGTGTTTATATTGAATCTGAGTTATATGTCTTTGTATAGGGGAATTGGGGAATGTATAAAGGTATTCATTTACAGGCCATTAACTTATAGCAATATACCAAATAGGCTAATGTAGATATAACAGACGTTGGGGAGGGCCGTTGGAGTGGAGTGTTCCGCGGCTCGCGCACAGTGCGTGTGTGAGAGATCGGAACCCTTTGAATATTTAAATTTTAGATTTGTTGATAGTTAATTGTTCTGTTGACCTGCTGTACGCAGATTGTTTTTTTGTTTACCTCGAACATTGGATGGCGAGCTACCCAAGATAAGCTGAAATACTTTTCCGGACTGGAATCAGCAAAGCTTCACGTACACTGATTACACCATTACACACACTATTTGTTTTGTCTGTTCAATTGTATTTTATTTGATAATTAATAGAGCTCTCTTTTCTTTTGTATTATTCTTATTATTCTTATTCTTATTATTATTAGTGTTATTATTATATCATTATATTTATTAAAACCATTGTATTTATTTCTAGATAGACTGGTCTTGTTGTCAGTTTTCTCCCCCCTCCAATGCCAAGCCTATGACTAGCCCTTAACCGTTATCGTATATCAATATCATAACCTGAACCATAGACATAGATTGTTCCGCTCCTTGTTGAGTACAGGGGCGCTACACTTGTAAGTGTGTGTGATCTGTTTCGACCTCAATCTGACCGTCACTACGGTCTAAAATGAAATGATCACCGTTGTTCTGCCTGTCATCGAGACATATGTCAACAAAGTCATGTCCATGACCTCTGGAAGCAGAATGACACACGTTAATTAAGTAATATCCGCGATTGCTCCCGGTTCATCCTCTCACCTTGATCGCCTCATACGAGACCGTGAGTTTGCTTAAATGAGACTACATATCTCAGGTAAGTCCTGATTAAATTACATTTCATTCTAACAATTCGTTACCTAAATGGTAGAGGTGCCTTGTGCCCCTGAGAGTTGATGTGGTTTGTGTGTTTGAGCTGTGCTCAGCTCGTTTTTTTTAGGTACTTTTTTGTTGAATGAAATGCGCTAGATTTCCGGGTGATTTGAGTTTGTTTACATTGTGCCTATACTGCTGTTCGCAGCCGTGGGCTTTGTGCGAGCCTACTAAGTGCATTCGCGCACTGGTGTGGGCCGCCGTATCACTTTTGTTATGTGTTTTACTGCTGTTTGCAGCCGGAAATCTTGTAGCCTGTCTGACACTGCTCAGACTGCCTAGCGCTTCTCTTGAATTTGTGAATTTGTGGCTGTTTGTCCTACATTGCACGGTAAGTAGTTTATTGTTTTGTTTGTACTGCTTGTGTGTGCCTGCTAGGTGCGTCGTCTCAACGCCCCCAGTTTAATGTGGGCTGCCGCCAGCTGGCAGGGCTACATTCTCTCCAGGACGGGGCCACTCCTAGGAGAATGGAGACTAAACACAGCCGTCATCAGCCAGGTCTGGATGCGGTACGGTGTTGCCCAGGTGGATCTCTTCGCGTCAGCAGAGACATCACACTGCCGGGAATGGTATTCCCTCATAGGGCAGGGGGGAAGTTTGGGCCTGGATGCTCTGTCTCAAGACTGGCCAACAGGCTTGTTGTATGCTTTTCCTCCACTCCGTCTCGTGGCACATGTCCACCAGAGGATCAGAGAGGGCCAACATTCAGACCCCGTTTACACGGTGCGAACACGCAGATATTTTCATGCGGTTTGGCCTTTCATTTACACAAAAACGGAGGTTTTATCACGGAAAACGATCATTCCTAAAAACTCCGGCCGAAGTGGAGATTTCTGAAAACTCTGTTTTTGTGTTTGCGTGTGCACTGGTTCAAACAGAGTTTTAGTTTCTCAAACGTCACAGTATGCGACAAAAAATGCATCACGTCAGGTGAGCGTCCTATGTTTACAGTTAGTTTGCTAGCTGATCATGTATGCTGTTAAGGTAGTGCTTATTTATACGAATGCAAACACAGGCTTGCATTCTTTCAACCCTATAACTGAATCTCTCAACCCTTCCCCAGTGTGTGACTTTTGGCTTTAACAATGGTATCCCCTGCACCTCCACCATTGGACAACGAGTTTTACATTCCATCTTCTCTACCTGGTGTAGTAGCCCAGATAAACGTATAGGATCCACTTCAGGATCAAGGACTCAAAGCCAATTTAATAGATTAGCCTACTTGTGCAAACCTACAAGTTTGGCATAGTTATGATGGCGTTTTAGGGGGTATATGCGGGTTCATGTAAACAGAAACTTGTTTGAAAACGACCTTGTGTGTACGACGTTATTTTTGAAAACGGAGGGGCAGAAATATTCGTTTCTGTAAATACCCGGCTATGTGTAAATGTGGTCTTAGTCCTGCTTGTTGTGCCACGGTGGCCGGCGAGACCTTGGTTCTCGAGCCTTCTCCAGCTGCTGCAGGGTCAGCCTTGGCAGCTACCGTGCAGAGCGGATCTGCTATCACAAGGGGACGGGCGGATCTGGCATTCGAAACCCAGGTGCCCTGCGTCTATGGGTTTGGCCCCTGCAGAGTCCATCGCTGAGAATGAGTCTAGATGGGTCTGTGCAAGAGACGCTCAATAACGCCAGGGCTCTATCTACTAGAGCTTGCTACGCTCTCAGATGGAGGATTTTTTCAGACTGGTGTGCTGGCATGGGTCTTGAGCAAGCAGTTTGCCCTGTGCCACAAGTTTTACGCTTCTTGCAGTCCCATTTGGATCAAGGCAAGGCAGTAAATACAATAAAGGTCTATGCTTCGGCCATTTCAGCCTTTCAACATGGGGCAGACAACAGATCCCTGGGTAGGCATCCTTTGATCAGCCAGTTCTTGAAGGGAGCCCGCCGGTTACGCCCAGGGCGCACTTTGCGGGCCTCAAGCTGGGATCTGCCTACAGTTCTCACGTCGCTCACTGAAGGTCCTTATGAGCCTATTGCAGACGCAGATCTACGATCTTTGTCCCTTAAGGCTTTTCTCCTGGCTCTCTGTTCGGCCAGTCGAGTCGGGGAGTTGTGTGCTCTCTCCATCAGTGATAACTGTCTAAGGTGGCAGGCAGGAGGCACTTTGGCCAAATCCAGCTTTCTTGCCGAAGGTTCTTAATCAGTGGTCCATCAACCAAGTTCTGGTGCTGACCCAATTCCAGCCTTCCTCTGCCTCACAAGCAGAGCAGGATAGGCTGCTCACTTTTTGCCCAGTCAGGGCCTTGAGGGCTTATCTGGCACGTACTCAGCCTTTGAGGGGGACGCATTCTCAGATGTTTGTCTGCTATGGGGCGGCAAAGTGGGGACTGCCGCTTTCCAAACAGAGGCTGTCTCATTGGCTGGTGGAGGTTATTTCCCATGCTTATAGGGCTTATTATAGGTTATTTCCCATGCTCCCCTCGGGTACAAGGGCTCACTCTACCAGGAGTATGGCTACGTCTTGGGCTGCCCTCAGAGGTGTTGCAGCAGACGATATTTGTGCAGCGGCTTCATGGTCTACGCCATGCATTTTTACTAGATTTTACAGGGTGGACGTATCTCGCCCGGCTCCGGTCGGCGACGCTGCCCTCATGTCCGTGACCGAGCGAGGTTTTAATAACTAATTCTGGGTTCCTAGCGACTCCTTTGGTATGTGTCATCCCATTTTAGACCGTAGTGACGGTCAGAGTGAGGTCGAAACAGATCGTAAGTTACGTATGTAACTATGGATCTGTGAGACCGAGGGATGACCGTCACTATCCTTGTCGCTCGGACCATCCTGAGGTGCTCAAGGTAGGAGGATGAACCGGGAGCAATCGCTGTTATTTATTAACGCGCGTCGTTCTGCTTCCGGAGGTCATGGACATGACTTTGTTGACATATGTCTCGATGACAGGCAGAACAACGGTGATCATTCCATTTTAGACCGTAGTGACGGTCATCCCTCTGTCTCACAGATCCATAGTTACATTCGTAACTTACGTTACGGGTCGGTCACATTGATGCGTTAGAATGCGTTGATCCAACGGATGGTGGAGAAGGAGTCTGGCGCGTGGGGTTCTGTTGATACCGGAGACGTTATAGTGAGATTGACAGGTCAACAAACCAATCACGTCACTAGCAAGCTTTTACCCTGTGAGTAGTAGCATGCGATCATTAGATAGGATGCTCAGAAACCTCGCAAATCCTATGAGACGTATTTTTCAGTTACAATAAACGGGTTTTTACATTGTACAGTGCCTATTTCTCGGTAACTTTTAAAAAATCTAACCAAAAAAACGTCAAACAACCAACTTGTAGGTGCAAATACGGCATCTACGGAGTTAAGTCAGCCATCTTTTTTTTTTAAGCTTGCCGCTCTGTAGACGTGAGCATATACGGGATATGATTGGCTAGCGCCTGTGCTGTCAGTTATGCATGAAAGACAATATAATTGGCTGACGCATGTATTGCCTCATGTATTGAAAGTTCAACATTCTTCATCTCTTGCCGCAAGCAAAGCATGAAACGCTCCACACGCGAACCAAACGGAGCGACAATTCAGTTCGGCAAAGGATGACGTCACCCCATTCAAAGTGAATGGGGATGAGTTAACCCTGACGCATCAACACATTCCAACGCATCAACCGACCCGTTAGTGTTACGACCCCCTGTGCGCCTGCGCACTCTGCCTGCAGTCCCTATACTGGCCATATCGAGGCAGCAGGCTGTGGACCTTCCGCTACTTTCACACACACTTTTGGCAAACGCTCCTACTCCCCTACACACACACTTCACGCATCTACGCATCTTTGAAAACCCCTAGACTTTTTCCTTTGGATCAATCTTTGTCGTTAATAAATAGCCTTTTGTCTGTCTCTACCATTTTATGTTGCGACCCCACAAGCCGGTCGTAACATAAATTGGGGGCTTGTTCAAAATATATTTTTTCCCAATTCTGCATAGTTCATTTCTTCAGTTTTTGCTACTCGTATCCTCTACCTCCGTATACTCCTTCCATTGAGCACTGGTTTGTTGTTTTGCGATTTTTGTGTGTTGCGTGTTTGGTTCAACTTCTCGTCGTGGAAACAATCCTGGGCGGGTATTGTTAACACTCTTGTCAGGGGTACGTGAGTACGGCTGCACTCATTTGGGAACAGTGCACCCCGAGCCCAGCATGTTTCTGAAGCGACAGCTCTCAGGGCTCTTCACTGCGAGTATTTCACTCTCATTTGCACCTAAAAATGCAAACTTGAAAAATAATTTAGGAGCACAGTGCGCAAGTGACGGGCTGTTGTCAATACACGGAACAACATTGCGATGAAATTACTATTATTATTATTTTTGTAACATTGCGATGAAAAGCGATTTCACATGGAAATCAAGTGACGGGGTCGGGACCATAGACATATGCATGACGACCCGCTTAACTTTATGCAAATGAGAGCGACAATTCGCAACCAATGGTGTGGAACAATCTTTTTCTATGGCTCTGCAATAGGCCAATCACTAAAAGTGTGGGAATGAGCAGGAACTGCTGGATTTTAAGTGAGTAAAGAGAAGTTAACTTTGCAGACATCAAAATGAAGAACATCAGATTTTATTTTAAGCGAAAAGGAGATGAAGAGAAAGAGGAATCAGGTGAGGGGGATTTTGAAGATTCAACCAACGTGAAAAAGATTTCTTCTTCACAAGATTTAGATCTACCAGAAGCTGAGAACAAACTAAGCGAACCTGCTACGGTGACTACAACTGCCATACCTTCAACATCCACTTGAGCCGGCAAAGGGAGAACATATAGGCCAACATTTAAGTAAATTGGCTTAAGAATGTCCCATGGTTGGATTTTTGAGAAAGATAGCGTCACGAAACACAACATCTTGCGGCGGCATATCCAGTGCAGAGTTCTGTACCTGTCTCAACAGGAGAAACCATCAAGAACAGTGTCAGCAGCCTTGAAGAGGCAAGTGCTGCTCTCTGAGACAGAGAAGGGGAGGCAGCTGAAAATAAAGATGAACATAGCTTACTTCATTGCCAAAGAAGAAGAAGCATTTGTCAAATTCGGGCCACTTATCAGACACCACCAGAGTTGACATAAATCCCACATATGACAATGACGTAAGATGTGCGGAGATGATCTGTAATATTGCTGACATCGTGAGAGAGAGCCTGTAAGCGAAGGTCTTTCGGCAGACGCTATTGGGTCATGACCTGGTGAGGAGCCCTGAGCAATCGCCCCTTTTCACCCATAAAAGCCAGTCCACATGGCTAGTTGTTTGTTTTCATACCGACTGAGAAGAAAACAACATGCTGCCTCCGATCTCTGCTGCTGATGCTCTCCGCCAAATCCAGGATGAACTCGAGTTGGAGAGCGAGGAAGACGACCATCTATCCGATGAAAGTTCTGGAGAAACCTTTTGGCGACGAATTAACCACGTCGTGAATCGTATTGATCCCGGTGAGGATGCGTTTGAGGATCTTCCTGATGAGTAAGTTATATTCGCTTGACTGGCTCTTGTAATGAATGGTGTTGATAATATTCACTTTCTAAAATGCATTTACTAATATGCACTTTCTAATATGCACTTTCTAATATTCACTTTCTAGTATAGATGTTTGTAATATGCACTAACTAATATGCACTTACTGAAATGCACTTTCAAAACTGAGACATTTCAGTTCCCTATTGGCCATGGTGTTTGACAGGTGACAGTGACAGTGGGGAGGGGCAATCACAGGTCTGTTCTCACCTCACTCATCCATATTCATTGGGCAGGGAAAGCATTTTGGAGAGGGAAAGGTCATTCTGAAATTATAAATATGTAGTAGATAAACCATACACACTTTCTGAATGCAAAACTCACATATGTATAGTTAACGCATATTATTAAAAGGTTCAGAGTTAAAAAGTCTTAGCTCGAAAACTTTAAAATGTTTTTTTTTTTTTTTTTAACTCTGAGCACCTAAAAATGTATGTTTTTGTAAGGGTGTGTTTACATTTGATTTTCATTAAATTTGATTTTACTACATTCCTTTTATTCTCATGTGATTATTTCTGATTTCTTTGAGAACATAATCATATATGCCACTAATGCATCAATACTTTAAGTTAGGGGGAAATTACAAAAACATCAAGGCATGTGAGACTTCCTCAAAAAGTCAAAAAGGCCTCTGTCCCAGAAGGGTTAAGCACTCCCATGCCAAAGTTGTTTCTGTTTATAGGCTTTATCCTTGTGTAAAGTTAAAGTTCAATAATTATAAAACTTAATTAGTAACTTATTATAAGACACACAGAAAACAAATCATTTGTGGGTTGGTATATTTGTAGTTAGGAAGTATGAAATAAAAAAGTATAAATGCTCTATTGCTTTTCTTAGTGTTCCTTCCTTTATCACAGTACACCTTAGAATGCTCTCTATCCTCAGTGCCTGACTAGAGATACAACCCAGAAACAGTAACCAAAAGACAGAAAGTTGATTTAAGTTTGACTACAGTTGAATCAAATTAGCAATGGAGAATTGATTTTGTCAGAAAGACTTTTGTAAAATGTAATTGTTTTTTGTCATTTGAGGTGTTTTGGATGCCACCAAGGACGCATTTTGTGCTGTTTGCCCAGAGGAGGATGAAGGGTCATGGATGAAGAAGTGCACCTCCTTTGGGGCAGATGGCGCCTCCGTGAACATGGGGCACCGTGGGGAATAGCTCAATTAATTTTCTATTTTTAAAGCGTGGGTTATGGAAGCGGATGGAAACAAAGCCGCACAGCTGTTCCGAGAGGCAGCCCTTGAACGCTGTGAGAACATGGCCCCCCTGTCCTTGACTTTGAGCATGTTGGAGACTGTAGAGGGGAGGCACCGGTCAATTATAACATTCTATAAAAGACCAAGAGTCGAGTGGGCAAGTCCCCTCATCTGCCGTTTAATGGGTAAGATATTTTCACTTGTGGTGCGATTGAGTTTGGTGTGTTGGGGTGGGGACAGCTATGTTGTAATGTATTGTTATTTTCCTTCAACAGGAGACCGTGCTATTGGGGAAGGGGTGAAGAGGCATGTGTTGGGGACAGTGATGGAGGCGCTAAGGACTGGTTTCTGTCTGGAGGAAGGCAAAGGCATGTTAAGTATTCTTTAGGTGTATTCCATCATTCATGTAGAGAAATGTTTATGTCTTGCAGACTTCACTGTCTCTACTTAATAGTAATTCTATACATGTGACGAATAAAATTCTTTGTATCCTTGTACTCTTCTAGGAAGACTGTTGTTGTTCGAAGGCGAGCAGGACCATCTTACTCCCTCGACAAGCATGGACCTTGTGGAAAGCGACATGTTTGTGGCAGCAGGAAGGATAATGGGGCACTGTTTTCTGCACGGAGGAGCATCTTTCACCGGACTAAGTCCTGCGATTGTCCACGTGATTCTAGGGGGCGATCCCGAGACGGCGACCCTCTCCGCGGCTGATTGTGTCGACCTGGAAGTCCGGGATGTCCTGAAACTGGTTTGGATTTTAGCAATTAGCAAGAAATGGGAATTTTTGTCAACATTGGTTTAAATGATACTTTACTTAACAATAAATATATGCCCTGTTTAAAACCTTCCTTACCAACTTCAAACACAAACCTGTCTCCTCAGCTTAAAGGGACTGCTGCCCTAACGGAAGAGGAGCGCTTTAAAATCAGCCGCATCTGTCTGCCGTGGGATCTGTCTGCCGTGGGATCTGTCTGCCGTGGGATCTCCCTGCGGTGGTCTCGGGGAATAGGATGTGGCTGGCGGAAAAGCTTCTCTTACATGCTGTGAGTTTTCAGAATTTCCCTTATTGGTAAACTGTTACAGTGCCTTTCACAGTGTCAGAGTAATTGTGACTTAACCTGCACTGTGCCTTTAATAAGGCAAGGATGTTAAAAATATATATTTTTGTTTGTGTATTTCTGTTATAGGTTCTTCAGAGGACCGCAAAACCTGTAAAACAGATTAAGAAGGGGCTGAGGGGCAGCGGGGTTTGGGATCTCCTAAGTGCCCGTCCAGACACTGCGGTGATCCTGTTTCCGAGGACTTCCGAAACAACCATTACACCGCAGGTAAAAGTGTATGTGCGCGTAGGCCTTTGGATTCAGCAAGGTTAATTTGTGTTACTGTGAACTTGAAGCATTTTTTTGCCAATTACTTTCCCTTTTTTAAATGGCAGTTGATGCTGGACCACATCACTTGGCCTACGGAAGTGGAAGACGACGTTTCACCAGAGGACCACTACCGAATCGCGGGTTTTCTCAGACAGTTTATCGAGAACGGTATGTGCATGATGTTGTCATGAAACATTAAATATAAGTACAAGAATGAGAAAGTTGATGTCTGTGTTGAATTTGCCATGGTAAAGTGTTACGACTAGTCATCTCAGTGTACTAAAATGTCTTGAAATGGAATGATAATTATGTTTTGGATAAATGCATCAGTAACATGAAATGTGTGTACTGCTAAATGAAAAAAGTGTGTTCCCTGAAGTTTAAAAGGAATAACTTAAGTTTCCCTTGCCCATAAGGAACCCCAGATGTACTGAAATGCCTCCTGCGCTTTTGGACTGGCTGGGAGGTCCTGCCGGGACATTTGGAGGTGGAGGTCATCAACTGTGCCCTCCCACAGTCCTCTACTTGCTTCAATACTTTAAAACTGCCAGCTCACCTAGGAGAATTTGAGCTGTTCACCAATGCCTTACAAGTAGTAAGTGCAACATCTGACTCTGGTTTTGGACAGATTTAAAAGAATGTATTAATTCAAAATGGCTTGAATTCTGGCAACAGAATTTGTATATGCAGTCAGAGCATCTGATAGTGTTCCTTGGGGATCTGGCAAAGTCTGAACCTCAGCTTGGGTTAACTGTCGTGGAAGCTGAACCTCTGGTACAAAGACTCCTTCCGCATGCTGACTGGACAACTCGTCTAGATCTTCTCCATATCCCATGTCCACCTTAATAAATGATAATTAAAAACCTTTCACTTAAGCACTGCCCACATGTGTAACTGGTCTTTTATGATTAATAAGTGTAATTTTATGTTTAACATCAACATGTAAAGGTACATTTTAGAAGCACAAACCTGCGGCGGATCTTGATGTTCACGTGGATTCAGAGACCACAACTGATGTGGGGACTGGTTGCCTTCTGTTCGCAGTCCATGGTGATTCCAGCCGTCTTTGAAGAAGTCCAGATGTTTTTGGATATGTGGCAGAAAACTCCAGTGCAGCGCAAACATGCAGGTTTCATTGTCAGGGTCGAGTAATCCCTCCCTCTCCATACTGCAGAAGGTTGTGTAGAAAAGGTCCAACACTCCCCCGAAGACATCACGCCACAACCTCTCTATCCTGCATTTAAAAAAAAAAAATGTGTGTTGGGGGGAGGGCGTATCTACTCCAAGTAATTCATTTAAATTCAATTCAATTTTATTTGTATAGCGCCATAACAATACAATTGCCTCTAGGCGCTTAACAGAGCCCAGAGCCTAAACCCCCTTAGTGCATGCACAACGGCAACAGGGGCAAGGAAAAACTCCCTGTTGGGCAGGAAGAAACCTTAAGCAGAACCACGGCACATAAGGGGGGACCCATCTGCTTGAGGTCGGTCGGGTGGAGACAGGAAGGTGGGACGGGGGGAAAGGGGGAACAGTACTCTTGTATGCAAGACAGTGTATGAAAGTAGTTGAATTACCTCTGGTTGTGTGTACTTCTGCCAGTGATATGGGAATGGCGATCTTGTCCTCTGCGTGATACCATGTAGTGGGCCACATCCACATTTTCACCCCCCTTATCAGATCTCACACGTGATGGTAACCCACATGAGTTAACAGCCTCAAGAAAGCTGTTGAACACAGTTGACGCACGGTTGTTGGTGGCAGCGTTTAGGTAGACGATGAGACGACTAAATCCGTCAATTCCACCATGGATCACTATTCGCCATCTGTAGGGTGTTTAAAACATTTGAATCATACAGGTGTGCAGGGATAATTGCTGTAGGCATTATTTCAGTATTTTACCATTACTGAAGTATTTAAGGCCGCAAATGCATGCTGTGCATACACTTCATACATTAGTTCAGCAGTCAACACCTATCACAACAACTCCTTGCCAAACTGTCGACTTTTTCCATTCCTCCTTCTTTAAAAAAAAAAAAAAAAAAACCCGGACATGTAGGGTAGGCCTATGTCACACCTGTTAGGCCTACAGCAAAGCAAACAAACAAAAGGTAACCCAAAAGGTAACCCCAAACAGAACACGGTTTACACGGTAAAAATTATGGCAATCGAGATTTCACTATGGCCTCACCTGATAAGTTTATGGTTGCCATCTATGTGCCACAGACTATTAGGGCCTGGAACGGTGTATCTCCGTCTTCTCAGAGTCAACTGAAGACTGCGTGCTCTACTCCCCTGTGGATCAACGCGATGCATTGACTCTCGCACTCGTCGCCCTTCACATAAAAAGTAAACACACAATAAGGCCTACAGCAAGTTGGCAGCTATGGTTGCGATGCAAATGCCAACTGTGCTAGCTAACATGACCTTACTTGCAACACGTATGCCACGCGCTTTTAGGTGCCCCATCATCATATTGCAGCCAGTGTTTGGGTGATGGCTGAAAATCACACTAGCCATCGCATCCAACTCTTCGTCCGTAGTGGCGTTGCTCAAGTCAGACACCCTTAACACAATTGGTTCAGTACTATTACAAATACTGCAACAGTATAGTGGCCAATTAGTATCTTCTCTATTTAACACTCTAAGGTCCAAGGCCTTTTAGACTTTTCTAAGTTGACCGACATGCCTTGATGTTTTTGTACATTTTGCTTAACTAAAAACATTGATGCACAAATGGAATATATGATTCTATTTTAGAAGACCTCAGCAATAATATTAGAAAAGGGTTCAATGTTTCCGTGGTTGTTCTTTTTATGTCTCTAAGACGAAAACTCCAAAAAAAAAATATCCCGGACGAGGGATATAGACCTTTTAGTGTTAACATTAAGATTAATCTTCCAAGACTCACCTTATACCATGCTGTGCCATTAGACGGTGGACTGTCCTCTCGCTAACTCCAAGTACATCCGCTACTTCACGGACAGTTAGCCCTGCCAGTAAATAACCCTCCACTGCTTCCACTGGCAAATTGAACGATGGCCGCCCAACGGCATTGTGGGGTTGTGACGAAATTTGGGCGAGATCTGCGGTCAATTGTTCAGTCAGTTCATTCAAGGTCTCCAGAATGGGATCCACCTGTAAACCAGTAGCCTCAGACAACGCTGTCACGATAGCTATCTGCGACTCTACCCGAAACAGCAAGAAATCCGGAGTCAAGGTCTCAGCCATCTCTGCGAGGCCACGAAGCTCCCTCGCCACCACACTCCATGTGATCGGTGGATTCATTAAAAAAAAATGCTATTCAAATGGCATCAAAATATCTTTTAATCTCCTCCGATCACTTCTTCATACAGCTTCTCACCTACACTTAGGCCAGAGGTCTAGCAGCTCGACCAATGAGTGAGACGGTGCGCCGGCCAATGATAGCCCACCTCATTTGCATACTGACACAAGAAAGAATACAGACATAAATGCAGCCAGAAATGTAAATGCAGGAGAAAGAAATGACTAAGGCGCGAGAAGAAATAAATTTGGTACGGGAAATAGTACGTGTAAATAAATAGAAAAATAAAAGGAGGAAGAAATGAATTTGGGAATTAATGTAAGCGTAAATAAATGTAACAGTAAATAAATAGAAAAATAAAAGGAGGAAGAAATGAATTTGGGAATTAATGTAAGCGTAAATAAATGTAACAGTAAATAAAAAGGACTAATTTTCCATTTCCATTCACATAACTGCATGATATATTTTTTCTAATGCTTTTCTTTGGTGCATTTTTAGTCATTTTATTTATTTATGACTCACATTTTTACATATGTATTTATTTTTAATTATGTCATTTTTGGCTTTCCATACATATTGCACAACACTTTCCTTTTAATTCATTATACTGATTGTTTCTCTATGTAAATAAACCTTTTACTATTTAAATCACTACGGTGGGTTCTACCCATTCTATGTCAGGGCTGCCTTGAGCCCGGCAGTCATGACAGCTTGGTGTGGATTTGTACACCAGCTAGCGTCAAGGGAACTCGCTGGATCCCCCATGAGCCCTGAAAGTGTTCTTGCGGCATGGACAAGAAGACCTTGCCACTGACGAAGGCCAGTACTCAGTCGTTCTGCAGCACATGGAGCACCTGGCCGTAGCATCAACAACAGCGGAAGTTCAAGGGCGGGCTAAAAAGGTCAGTTTTACTCAGTACATTTAATACCACTAATTTCCAAAATTAAAACTCAAAACTCAATGAACGTTTAGAATCAAGTAATTGACAAAATGTCTAAAGAGAAAAAAATTAAACTTAAAACACTTCTCGTACAGTTACCCACCGGTGGGATTATTTTTTTTTCATGTTGTCAAAACTCCGCAAGTTTTTGTCCTACAGACATATAAAGAAAACCCACATGAACCTTGGACCCTTTTCTTTTAAAATATATAAAGTTCGAAAATTAAATATAAATAAGTACTTTGTAAGAAGAATATAGCTGAGCTGATGCACTTTTCAGTCTGTCAGCTAGTTTTCTGCTCCTAAGGACCCACCCATTAGCAAATGACAGCCATTCATATGATAAGTAATGGTGATTCAGTGATCTCCATTGGGCCATGGTGTGGCGTGAAAACCTCTGGGGGAAGTGAGCCACAAAGATATTCCAGGGCCATTATGCAATGGCCATTGTCTTTGTCTGAAGTCTTCCAGGTAACTCATCAATATGCATTTGTAGGGGCACACATTTGGGAGACAAACAGGTTACTCTGCTATTATAAATATGTAGTAGTAAAAGCAAGCACAGTTTCTGAATGCTAAACTCACATATATATAGCCAACACCTATGTTTACAAGTTTCAGAGTTCAAAGGTCTTAGCCGAAATCTTTACAATGTTTTTTTGTAAAAATTTTGAGCACCTCTGAATAAAGGTATTTGTAAGGGTGATTTTACATTTGATTTAAATTAGTGCTGTCAGTTTAACGCTTTATTAACGGCGTTAACGCAAACCCATTTTAACGGCGTAAAAAAAATGTATTGCGCGATTAACGCGTTGTTATTTTTTTTTTATTATTATTATTTTTTTTTATTAACGTTCTTTTTGGCCTCGCAAACTGTGTAGTGGCCTAAAGTTACGGTTTGAGTAAATGGTGAGCGCGATACGGCGAAATGGATGATAAAAATCTTCTGAATAGAAAGTTTACCTTTAAAAGTTGTGTTGTGCAAAAGAAGCGAGCTTCACTGTTGTCTGAAAATATTAACAGGCAGCTGGCTGAAAGCACAGAAATAGTAGGCTTACCTTTTATTCGTAACCTGACTGTTACAGTTCATTGTTTTTGTAATTTAATTTTGTACCACCCTGTTTGGCAATGTTGTTTTTCAATAAAATAAAACATTGCATAAAGAAAGCCAATCCACTTTTCCATGATAAGAGCATTAAAATAAAATAAAAATGATGGAAAAAAATAATTGAAGGGACATGTAGAATAGATACAAAATTGTGATTAATTGCGATTAATTTTGAGTTAACTATGACAAAAATGCGATTAATCGCGATTAAATATTTTAATCGTTTGACAGCACTATTTATTATATTATATTTATTATTATTTTACAACATTCCTTTTACTTTAATGTTGTTATTGCTGATGTCCTCTATAACATAATCATATAAGCCACTTGTGCATCAATACTTAAAGCTAGGGGAAATATACAAAAACATCAAGGCATGTTAGACTTCCTAAAAAAGTCAAACAGGCCTCTGTCCCTGAAGGGTTAAGTACACTGTTTTTTTTGTAGTGCCCTGTTTGCTGTTGGTGATTAATTATGTCTTTCAACATGGAGGAGTTTGATGCTCAGCCCTCTGAGGAAATGTTGAACAAATGTACATAAGAACAGCTAATGCAAATAGCAGAGCATCTTGAAACAGAACTGACTAGTCAAATTAAAAGAGCAAAGGCTACTTTGTATGAAGCCATTAAAAACGTTTTGACTGACCGATAGGTACTGGTGACAAAAACGGAGGATCCAGTTACACCCTCAGTCTTTCTGACACCCAGATCGGATAGTGAAGTCAGGCTAAAAGAAAAGGATATTGACAAAGAATAAGCCTTGAGTTGGAGTTGGAGTTCGAGAATCTTGAGAGGCAGAGGCAGTTCGACAATGATTAGCGGCAAAGGCAGTTCTACCTCTGCCAGTTAGAATTAGAACTTGCAGCCAAAGGAATTCAAATTCCAACCACTTCTGGTGAACAGTCACTGCCTCATACAGCACCAATGTACATTACTAGACACATCAGGATGGTATCACCCTTCTCAGAGAAGAATGTGGATAAATATTTCCCTCATTTGGAGAAGATGGGTACCTCCCTGAAATGGTCCGAAGAAATCTGGACCTCACTACTCCAGTGTGAGCTGGTCGGCAGGGCTCCAAAAAATCTATGCCTCTGTCTCTCTTGAACAGCCCGGGGATTAAGAGGTGGTAAAGGCTGCGATTCTGAAGGCGTACGAGTTGGTTCCTGAGGCATATCGGCAGAGGTTCCGACCGGCACACCTACATTGAGTTTGCTCGTGAAAAAGAGTTATTTAATCTATGGTGTACCTTTCACCAAGTAGACTCTCTGGAATTACTCAGGGAGCTCATCCTCCTTGATGAGTTTAAGAACTGCGTCCTTGAGGTGATTACAACAAGCCTCAATGAGCAGAATGTTAACATACTGGCTGAAGCAGCTGTGCTTGCGGATGAGTTCGCTTTGACACACCGTAACATGCAGCCCACCGGATCGGGTGATGGCTTTAGGAACAGGGCTCCCTACCAGGGTAAACCAAGGCCTGTTGTGGCAGGGCCTTACCCTGCGTCTCCTGCAAGGAGTCCTAGTGGGGCGTCTGGTGGAAACTCTGACATTGTGTGTTTTTATTGAAGAAACCCTGGACACAAAATATCGGACTGTCATGCATACCAGAACGACCAATTTAAGACTGTG
Organism: Sprattus sprattus; assembly: GCF_963457725.1. Taxonomy (NCBI): domain Eukaryota; kingdom Metazoa; phylum Chordata; class Actinopteri; order Clupeiformes; family Clupeidae; genus Sprattus; species Sprattus sprattus. The sequence continues at coordinate 33,060,137 of NC_137928.1, read as the reverse complement.
GCTTTGGTTGCAGCTTCGCAATGCAGTACGCACTGTGGCTGTGTTGGAAGTGCCTGTTCGCATGAGGGTGGTTCTAGCGAGAAGGCGGACTACTCTCCTTTTATAAGCATAGGGTCAGTGTCTCTGCCAGGTCAAAGTAGTGTGCCTGTGCGCAGTGGCGGACCTAGTCATTTGGGGGCCTAAGGCGAACATAGCCAGGGGCCCTCTTCATCCGGCTTTTAATGCAAAAAAAAAAAGGGCCACCTCAAAGCAGGGGCGGAATGGGGGAAAAAAGTGGCCCGGGAGTTGTCTGTCAGAGCGGCCCACTTAATATACGGCGCGTTGCCTACTCAATGTATGCAGAATACCCATACACTTAACATAATTTTGGATGATTACAAAGAAATAACATTATATATGTTTTTTTAATAACATTTGGATCCACAAATTTGCCTGGATGGACACATGGAATAAAATTATACTGGCTATTGTAACACTCCAAGGTAGGTATAGTTTGCTAGATGAATATGCTTAACTCTGGGCTAGTATCAGATGGTTATATGTATAACTACAGAGCCTTTAGGAATAAATGTCAGCAGAGAAAGAGTACACAATTTTTTTGATAATGATTAGGGCGACCTACATTAAGCAATGTCAATTTTTTTGTAGGCTGATTAACTCATACAGCAATACCTTTTTGTATAGTAGATGGCAGCACACAATCAAAATATTTCCCCTCTACCTACATAGCTACAGTAGCTAGTTATATGGAAGAAAGTTGCATTCAGGAGCCTTCATAAGCAAACATGATTTGGCTCCACATTAAATTATCTGGTTTGGCCTTCCTGGTTGATGTTGAACTATCCTTAGAACTGAATCTATTGTTCAGATCCCCCCCCAAAATTATTATACCTGTTGGCGCACTGTCTAATACCGACTGTATCTTATTTAGAAAGGACAAATCTGATATTGGGGGTTTATAGATATTAATAAGTGTGTACAGCTCTCCTAATATTTCACACCTGAGTACTAAGTATCTGCCATATTTATCAGCAGCTTGTGACACTAATTTGAACGATAACCTTTTGTTTATGAGAATCCCCACCCCTCTACTTCTAGACGAGAGTGTTGCCTCGAAGGCCTCCCCCACCCATTGCCTTTTAAGAAACTCTATCTGGCCTGTTTTAAAGTGAAGCTCCTGAAGAAAAACAATATCGGGAGACAATTTCCCTAAATGATACAAAACTTTGTGTTTTTTAGTGCCTTCCTGTAGCCCGTTAACATTCCATGTTGAAACTTTAATTGTATTCAGAAGGTTTTCAGCCAGTTTTTCATGAGCCATGGAGTAATGATTGTATTCGATGCATTGCTACACGAGCTGACAGTAGAACCCAACAAACAAGAAAAAGACATACACTTACAATAACACATTCCAACACACACTCATACTCAAACACACAAACATTTATAACATGAAATCCCCATATCCCCTTACAAACCCCATATCCCCACACTCCTAAGGTTCTATCCTTATTGAGCATGCTTTGATTAGGTCTTTTGCCCCTTCTTATGCGTTGGGCATTGATCTATGCATGCCTTAATTAACAAATAAGTGTACAAAGACGTGTTCCCTTGCTTAATTTTTATTGATACCCTGAAGTAGCACATTTTAATTAATAAAAAAAAGAAAAAAAACTAAAAAGTAATAATAATCCCCCCCCAGCTCATCCCACACCCCCACTCCACACACTCACACATCCAAACTTGCTCTCACACACACACCCATACACCAATAATCCTCCATAGGCCTACACAAATGCATACACCCATAAGCAGCCTCACATACAGCACACGCACAGGGATGAGAGAGAGAGAGGGACAGAGAGAGAATTTTAAATAATTTGCAGGGCGACGTTTCCTCTTATTTTTTTTTTCACAACAGATATTTGTTCAATCCAATAAGTACCCCAAGTCTCTTATCTTGGCTTCTAGAATTAACGGAAAAGGTAGAAAAATAAAGCAACAAGTATTGCCTGTGTTTTTTTTTTAAGGAAGTCTCAAGGTGAACACGTTCCAAATTAGTTGCTCCAAGAAGAAATAGGCTAAGCAAAGTTTTATTTCTGCTGGTCAGCATATTATTTCCAAAAAGTGAAAGCAAAAGAGAAAGACAGAGAAAAAAAAAAAAAAAAAGGAGTTCAACTCCTACTGGTCAAGCAGGTTATTCGTTCCCATTAATCCGAGATTGATGTGTATCTTTTGCCGAGTTCAAGCTTTGCTTCATGCACAGTAGAGAACTTCAGTTCTTCATCTCCTGTCATAACTAGCAAAATCGTCGGGTGTCTCATTTTTGTTGTAATGTTTAACTTGTGCAGTTTTTCTCTCAAAGGCCAAAAGGCATCGCGTTTCTTCCTTAATTGTGCAGAGATGTCAGGAACAATCCTGTACTTACTGTGTGTCCCGTCAGAGCGGCTTGTTTGGCGTGCTTTGATGGCTCTCGTAATCTGTAGCTTGGTTTGAAAGTGCTGGACCCGGAATATGATTGCCCGTGGCTTTTTTGCTTGTTGGTTGAGTGGTCCAAGTCGATATGCTTTCTCGATGTCCGCCTCCTGTAGCGTTAGTCCCCATTCAGCCAAAGGAAAACATCCCCTTACCCCTTTCGCCTGATTCCGGGACATTTAACATTTTTAGATTTTTTTCTCGCTGTCGGTTCTCCAGTGTGTCGATGTACTCCAGCGCTTGGTCGAGGTTGTTTTGTAGTTGGTCAATTAGTTCCTTCTGTGTGCTTAATTGGGTTGCGTGTTCGTGTGTTTCTCCATCCAGCTTCTCGAGTTTGTTGTCGATCGAGTCCACTCTAGTCGTCAAAGACGACATGAGTGTGTTTGTCGCTGTTTGTAGCTCCAGGAGTTTGTCAAGTTTACTTTCCAAGTCGTCGAATCGTTGTGCGTTTGGGGCAGGCATTTCTCCGGTTTGGGATCTCGTGTGCATCTGCACAGCTCTTGCACTTGTTGTTTAACCGTTCTTGACGTTGTTTTGGGATTATCGGGATCAACAGGAGGCTTTCCTGTGCTTTTGACCAGTATTGTTTAACTCCACTTGTCTTTGTAGCAATATTAAGTTTTTAGATCAATTAAGCCCTACGCGCCCAGGAGCACTAACCTCTCCGACCTCTCACGTCGCGCATGCGCATCTCTCCAGTAGTTATTATTGTCGATCTAGTTTGTTAGCTTTTGTTTTTTAACTATCAGAGTGAAGTTTGTGGTATATCAATTATTAATTCAGTGTTGTAGATTACTACACACTAAGAGTGTTTGTTTTTAACTGTAAGAGAGAAATTTGTGTAACAATTATTAATTCTGTGATGCTGATTACTACACACTGAGAGGGTTTGTTTTTAATGATTAATTCTGTGTTGCTGATTACTACACACTGAGAGGGTTTGTTTTTAATTATTAATTCTGTGTTGCTGATTACTACACCCTAAGAGTGGTTGTTTTAACTATTAATTATCAATTCTGTGTTGCTGCTTACTACATACTAAAAGATTATTTGTGTTTTTAAACTGTCCATTTCTAATTCAGTGTTGTGGGTTACTTACCTGGGGGTAGGGGCGCCTCATCTGTTTAACTGGCTTTAGGTAGAGTGGGGTTTGTGTCAGGTCAGTGTAGTGCCTTACTTCAAGCTCTGCATACTGCATACAAGGTAAGTGGGGAGGGGCACTAGACATCTCCCTGCAGCCCGAAGTTAAACCCTATCTCAAGGGCCGGTGCCTAGCCTGGGCTGCTAAACAGACAACAACCTGTTTGTTCACACAGACGAGGTCACAGGCATTGGGTGTGGAGGACCTAGATCCTGTCCCACTCAGTTCCCCTCAGCTAAGTGTCAGAATATTACCCCTACAAGGCGGCGGAAATTCTCCCGACCGCTACAATTGGCGTCACGAACAGGATAGAATATACAGTTATTTTATTATTTTACGTTGTTAAACAGGAGCCATGACGGCGCAACTTAAAGAACAGTTAGAGCAGCTAGGGGAGCGATTTGAGCAGATGCAAGTGAGATTCAATGACCAAACAGCGTTGCTTGAACAAGCTAGGAGAGAGCAAAGAGACTCCCTGGCACTAGCTAAGGCTGTCATAGATCAGCAGAGAGAAAATCCCCCTGCATCTACCGTTTACATCCCCAGAGACCGTAAGTGCTCAGACTTCAGTGGGAAGCTAGGTGACGTGGATATTGAAGAATGGATTTCATCAATTAAGTCTGCCCTTCAAGTCATGAAGGTCCCTGTAGAAGATCAAGCAGAGTTTGTAAAGCAGCACCTTAAAGATGAAGCCAAGCTCACAGTCAAGTACATGATGGAAGACAGAGCTAAAGATGCGGCTGGCATATTTGAAGCACTGCGGAAGACTTATGGTGACAAAGTTGCTTTAGGCACACGCCTCAAAGAATTCTATGATCGCAAGCAGATGTCTGGAGAGACCATACGTTCATATGCCTACAACCTCCAAGAGAAGCTGATGCGGATTCGGCGCCGAGACAAAAAGCGTGTCCCTGATGCAGATGAGATGTTAAAAGAGCAGCTTGCTCTTGGGCTCCGAGATGACATCCTGCGAAGAGAAATCAAGAGAAGACTAAAAGAAAACGAGAATCTAACTTTTGTTGCGCTAATGCAAGATGCCATCTCATGGTCTGAGGAGGAAGAGGTTCAGGCTTCTAATGACGCCCGAAGCAGTTCCAGGGCCAAAGGCGTGGTTAATGCTGCCAGGGCGACGGATGAATCTACACCAGAGTTGACGGTGCTGCACAAAGCTATACAGAAGATAGCCCTCCGTCAAGATGAACTGTTCCAGGTGGTGAATCGCAGCAGCAGTAGCGTGACCCAGCAGCAGGATGTGAAAGCGGGTAGCCCACCTCTGAAGAATGCTGAGGGGCTGTATATCTGCTACACATGTAATGAGCCTGGGCACACAAGTAAACACTGTCCTCTGAACAGAGGAGCCATGGGCCCAGCACGCCCTCCACTCCGAGGTGGGGAGCCCTCAGGAGCTGTGGGAAGCAACCCGGTAAGGGGGGTGCAACCAAGTCCATGCACCCCTGCGATTAGAATTCACCTGGCGAAGCAGTCCACTAGCACTTCCGGAGCTCTGAGTGGAAGTGCCTTTGGGAACTGCTTGACGGTGGAGGTGAAGATAGCAGGCGTGAGGACAGAGTGCCTTTTGGACACCGGATCAGAGGTGACCACAATCCGGGAATCTCACTTCAAGGAACATTTTGGAGGGTCCACACTGTCCTCAGCCAACTGGGTCCAGCTCTCCGCCGCAAACGGCCTTGACATTCCCCTCCTTGGATACCTGGAGGCAGACGTAGAGTGCATGGGGAAGACCGCTGGCAGAAAGTGTATTTTTGTCCTCAAAGATAAGAGCCCAGAGGATGACAAGATGAAAGGCCTCTCCGGCATCTTGGGCTGAAGGATATCTTTGTAATCACGGATGGTGTGAAGAAGATGAATAAGTACCGGGTAACTGAGGCCAAAGTCCACCGGGTGCTAGCAAACATCAGAAAGGAGGCGGGGATCCCTGGACAGAGTGACCAAATAGGCTACGTGAAAGTTGCAGGAAGAGAGGCGATCCCCATCCCACCACTCAGCGAACGTATTCTTGCGAACGCAGAACGTCATAAAGGGAACCGGGAGTGGCTCACCTGGCCTGGAATAGGGCAAGAGCAAAAATGGGATCCCACTGTCCGGCCTGTCCACTCAGCTGTGTGGGATCATCGAAAGCCCACAGTGGCAGAACTGAGAGGCATGGACCCAAAGATGAAGCAGCTCGCAAAACAGTTTGAGCGGCTGAGCCTTCAAAATGGAGTCCTGTTTCGGTCTGTCAGTAACCCGAGAGATGGGAAAGAAATTCGGCAGTTAGTTGTCCCAGAGAGTTTACAGCGGCGAGTGTTCGAAACTCAGCATGAACATTGTGGTCATTTTGCAGAACAGAGCACTCTTGAGCTTATGAGGCGGAGCTATTACTGGCCAACAATGAGCAAAGATGTGCAGGGCTGGATTAACGGATGCAAGCGATGTACCCTAGCAAAAGATGTGTTTCCCAAAATCAACGCCCATCATGAGAAGTCCAAAACGGTAGTGGTAACGGCAAACTCTGTTGCGCAGGCCTCGTCCAGGAGAAGGAAAAGAGCCTATGACCGCAGGGCTGCAGCGGCCCTCATGAGAGCCGGGGACCGTGTGCTCTTGCGCAATCACTCTTGGCGGGGCAGGAACAAGATAGGAGACAAGTGGGAACCCTTTCCTTACATAGTGGTCCAACAGAACCACAGTGACATCCCAGTGTACACTATCCGCCCTGAGAAAGGCGGCCCCTCCAAAGTTGTTCACAGAGACCAACTAAAACTCTGTACTTTCCGGTCATCACCACCACGTCCCCTAGGCAGGCACCGGCCCAGGAAGGACACTGGCCTGGACATTGACACAGACTTCCCTGACATCGTTTGCATTCCTGACACTACACACACGCCCCTCACTTACACTGACAGGGGAAATAGAGATGTAGCAGAAAAACACTCAGATGGGGAGGATGAGGCTATGGGTGAAGTTGTTAGCCTCTTACCTGAAGAGCTGGGGACTACGGGTGGGTCAGACGCAGGGAGTGAAAGTGAAAGTGTGGGTGAACCCAGACGGTCTCAGAGACAGACCAGAGGTACAATTCCTTGTAGATTTAGGAGAGATTAAGTTTTGGAGTGATGTGTTTAATTTTATGTGTTTAAAACCTTTTGCTTGTTTTGTACTTGAGTATTGAGTGAATTGAGTTATGATGTTTCTGTTACTGACAAGTGTTCTAAGGCATCTTCATGTACGTCAAGTGTTGAGAACGTACCTGTGGTTACTTTTTTTTATGAATTGACATGCTGTACTTTCTTTTGCTCTTTTTCAGAGATCACGCTGTCATCTGGATGATGGATGGTATGGCAGGGTTTCGCAGGGGGGAATGTAACGGGTACAAATATGTGCTGCGCCTTTAAGCCGCAAGAGTTCGCGTGCACGAGCGAAGGAGCCGTTAGAGAAGAGTAGAGAAAAAGAAGAGAGAAGTTGAGTTGGAAGACGGAGTTGTTCAGAGTCACGATTATAGTTAAGCCATATGTATTAGTTTAATCAAATGCTTAGTGTTTAGACCCGTTGACGTTGCTAGGACCGGGACGTGTTTACTTTGACGGTGCCAGTGCCGAAGTTGGGCAGCACTTAGGTTAAGTAAGTTACGTTTTGCCGTGAGCGACAACAACCGATAGACTAGCGCAGGAGGCTAGCCATCAACACTCGACGCTTCGCCTGCTAGCTACTTCCCCGAGGAGATTCCGCTGTGAAAGCCAGTACTGAGTTGAGCCTGCCATCCATCGGCATCCCAGACGTGATCTCTGTGACCGGTATCTTTACACCACACCATCACATACACTGACTCCTCACACACAGGTGGAACAGTCCGAACTAACGAACGAACTAACGCTGCCCTTGTGCTCACACACACACACACACTCAGAGATAAACGTTCGCATCTCACTGGAAGGGACATCAGACTGCGTGCATTCCGTGACACACACACACACACACACACACACACACACATACACACACGCGGACCCAATACGAATACCATATTGTGGAGTGCTATTTTAATTGTATGTTGTATATATATATATGACGTATGCCGGTCTTAGAGTAGTTATTATTGTCGATCTATTTTGTTAGCTTTTGTTTTTTAACTATCAGAGTGAAGTTTGTGGTATATCAATTATTAATTCAGTGTTGTAGATTACTACACACTAAGAGTGTTTGTTTTTAACTGTAAGAGTAAAGGTTGTGTATGAATTATTAATTCCGTGTTGCTGATGAGTGTTTGTTTTTAACTGTAAGAGAGAAATTTGTGTAACAATTATTAATTCTGTGTTGCTGATTACTACACACTGAGAGGGTTTGTTTTTAATTATTAATTCTGTGTTGCTGATTACTACACCCTAAGAGTGGTTGTTTTAACTATTAATTATCAATTCTGTGTTGCTGCTTACTACATACTAAAAGATTATTTGTGTTTTTAAACTGTCCATTTCTAATTCAGTGTTGTGGGTTACTTACCTGGGGGTAGGGGCGCCTCATCTGTTTAACTGGCTTTAGGTAGAGTGGGGTTTGTGTCAGGTCAGTGTAGTGCCTTACTTCAAGCTCTGCATACTGCATACACGGTAAGTGGGGAGGGGCACTAGACATCTCCCTGCAGCCCGAAGTTAAACCCTATCTCAAGGGCCGGTGCCTAGCCTGGGCTGCTAAACAGACAACAACCTGTTTGTTCACACAGACAACGAGGTCACAGGCATTGGGTGTGGAGGACCTAGATCCTGTCCCACTCAGTTCCCCTCAGCTAAGTGTCAGAATATTACCCCTACAAGGCGGCGGAAATTCTCCCGACCGCTACAGTTGGTAGCAACAGGTCAACAGCCGCATGTCCAGATGGCACCTTGTTGCCCTTTTATAGGGTCTGAACAGATGAATAGTCTGAATTATCTACGTTTAGAGTAGACAGGGCGGGGAGAAGTAAACACGCGGTGCCGTGACATCAAATTGACCCATCCTGTTACATTATGCATAATTTGTCATGGTATTCGCGTGTGCAGGTTGAGGAACTATCACACTGAAGTTGATCTAAAGTTGGTTGGAAAATCGACAGACGCAAGTCTGTAATAGCCTACGGTTTTTGAATGTCGAATTACGAATATTAAACGTAGGCCTACTTAACCACGGTGATCCTGACCACGTCAAACCGAAACTGAATGTGTTTTTGAAGGCTTGGGACTGACGGCATAGCTATTATTTAGTTCCCACCGACTAATACTGCCATCCTAGAGGTAGGTTTTGGACAGGCCATTTTGTGTTATTGCGTAAATGATTTGTTGTTGGTTGTTAAATAATAATTATTATTTGCCGGTGACTGCCGAGTAGTAGGCTACTAAGCCCATTCGGGCAACCCCTTTTGGCTACAGTCAACAGTGTCAGCTAGTTCTGCATCCTGTGATAAAGCAACGGTAGTTTCCAGCAAGAGGGACTATTTCTCAAATGAATAAATGTTGCGAATATTGAACCATCTCTTTTGTTCAACCACAATCAAGAACACTCGCATCTTCTAAATCGGGTGACTGCCGAGTAGTAGGCTATTTAGCCCATTCGAGCAACCCCTTTTAGCTACAGTGGGTAAAGCAACGGTAGTTTCGAACTTCCAGCGGGAGGGACTATTTCTCGACATAACATTCTTGATCTAACTCTTAAACTTTGAAAATGAATACATCTCTTGAATATTGAACCGTCTCCACTTTTGTTCAGGTGAAAGGCAACCAACACCAGAGGAACAATTTATCATGAATAACAGTCAGAACACGGAAGCTACTTCTGGACGCCAGCAGGGACACAATTATGACTGTCAAACAAACAAGACAGAGTGAGTAAAACACAGCCAATACACAGCACATACAGGCAGACTATTTCTCGAACGCCAGATGTTGTCGTTCGCAGATTTGTAATTTTCGCTAATAGCAGGCCTACCTGTGTGCCTGTGTCAGTGACGAGAAAATGATGAAGACCTTGTCGAAAAAAAATCATAAACATCACCAGTTAATGTAAAATGCATCCGTGTCAATATAATCTACAGACAACAATACAAAACATACGGGCCAAAAATGTAATAATGAAGTCCTTCAAAGAGATGCGTTTTGTGATGTTAATCTCAGATGGCTGATTTCCTGGCCACTGATCTGCATAACAACGCCACGCTTTACACTCATTGTACTGATCTCTCTATTGTGTTCTGCTCCCTGATCGCTAACAAAGATTATCAGTCAGCCAACCTCCTTTTACGAGCCAGGAAGATGAGCCGTTTTTGCTCCTTTATTCATCCGACTACATTAAACAGAGTGAAACTAGAAAAACAAACAGAAAAAAGAAGAAAAAGTGCTCAATTACAAAGACGTTACAATACACGAACAGAACTGACAATAATTCGCTAACATGCTAACCATAATTACTTTTTCCATCAGATTTTCAAGCGAATTAAATCTTAAAACGAATTAATTTTTAGCGACATAAGAAGCGCCTAAACGGTTTTCCATCGACAGAATGATTGTAGCGAATTAAAACACTGTGTCACAATGTGTCACAATGCCCCTTGTTGAAGCGCATTTTTCTGACCCGCTAGATGATTTTCCATCAACAATGTAGCGAAATAGAACCTTCTGGGACAGTTACAGCAGCGCAGGGAGGGACCGATGTTCGCGAGCCTCTAGGCTCTTTTTTGCTGCACTTCGATACGTACAGTGATTTAAATTAAACTTTCTTAACACTAATGTTGAACTCCATACTAGCCCGAATTCATATTTCACTCAACCAGGAGTGATGAGTAAGACTGAGGTCGATTCGTTGTCAGCGCAAGCTATTGCTTGATCTCATACTTTTATAGATGTTTCCTGATCGAGTATAGCCTACTTCATACTAGTATTTATAATGGAGAACCGAATGGCCAGCCTACAATGTTTAATGGTAATATGTCAGCTGATCACAGCTATCATAGTATTGAGGCGAAGGATGAGGGCAAGAAGGGTGGAACTGCTGAGCCTGGTCGAGGCCTGCCTGGCGTTACCTCGGCGCCCATCGCCGCAGATGTGGCAGCGACATCGCTCAAGTGCAGCGACGGAGTTTGCGGGAAGGCAGGGGTGGCTGAAACGAGTAATTGCATTGGTTCAAAAATGTGTGGAATAATTAAGTCTGGCATGGTTTAATATCTCCGCTTTGAAATTGTCTGACTTAGGAAGTAAAATGCCAGACAGTTGTTTCTCGAATGGCTGTTCAAATCGGCGAGGAGACAAGCCCTGATTGTGTGTTTATCGCATTTAAAACTCACCTACGTTAACGTCACATCATCTGGGTCAACGTTTTCTCAGACCGTAAAGTAGCTACTTTTGGAGCTGACAATAAAAGCAGTAACCCTGTTTTTCTCGCCTCATTTATCAGAATAACTTACTCAAACGGGAATAAATCAAGAAATAAAGTCGAGAAACAAAGCATCAACATGATTTAAAAAATTGGTTTACCCGGCTTCTGCTCTGATATTAAGTAAGTAGGCTACCTAAGCAAGTAGGCTAGGCTACGGTATGTTGGCATCCAACTGGTAATACTACAATGCCAGTAGAAAATATATGGGAAGATAATTTCATTTAAAGGCAAACGTTTGTCTGCCACTATGACAGGGGCATTGCACGTCCACGTTTCCAGTGCAACTCATATAGTTCACGTCCTGCTTTTGAACCAGCGTTCTCTCAGCAGGATCCCCTGAGGATACCATGCCACGGGACATAGCCAGACCGTAGCCTACCTTATGCTCATGAAGGCAGCGTTCTCACTTCACCACCACACCACTAGGCTAGAGCCAACCGCATAGTAGATCAATTTGACAGGTCATAAAGTCAGAAGAAGTCTTGTGCTTTTAGCTTAACGTGCTTTTGAGATAAATACATCTACAATAAACATGGTAGGACAATGGCTTTTTTCATTTCTGCCAGATGCATTTTCCTTGTGTTCAAGTTTAAGACGACGGCATGCATGTGTATGTCGTCTTCAAATTAGTTATTAGCCTGTTTGAGACTGATGGCAAGCGCCCTGCTCTGTTTGGTGGTGAGTAAGTGAGCCTCCTCGCGAGCCTGCAGACAGACGGTGATAGCTTCCATAATCAGCTGCTGGATATAACAGTAGCTCCGCCAGCTATAACTAGCTAGTGAACTCTAGCTTACAACGTTTACCTACTCACTTGAGCTGCAAATCTCTACCATGCTACAGTATAATTAGCACCTATCTCGGCAGATATCTTTTAAATGTTTATTTTTGTGCCATATTTTAAATCTAAATTAGTTAATTTCTCTTCCTAAACCCACTAGAGGACACTAGTTTAACTCTCGTTGTCAATGCGCATGCGCGACATTCTATATCGCTTCAACCGTTTTCCATTACTTTTATGTCGCTAGAACTTCCCCAAAACCACCTCTGCAGAGCGAATTAACTTAGTGCGACAAAATTGGCGTTAGAGCGATATAACCCTTTTTCCATCACATATGTCGCACTAACTTTTGATGCGCATCATTTTAAAGCGCATTATCTTTTTGATGGAAAAAGGACTCGTGATGTAGTGCTGGTTTTGTATTGTGTGTACTGTAGAAGACGTGCCACTTGAAAACGAATAAAAAAAAATAGCTCTTGACTAAGCAAGTTCGTGTAGTAGCTAGCTAACTAGCTGCTGTAAGGTACTGCTAAGGTTGTTATGGCAACTGGTTAGTATATCAGTGTTGTAGCTAGTCAACTCCGGTCATGAACTGCATTGACACTCGTCTGATCTACGTGAGAAAATATTGTGGCCAAGTAAACAGAACTTTAACTTTAGGTCGTATGGTACTACATGGTATTAAAAAGTTAAATATAATTTAAGTTTTTATCTAAATGAATTTGCCTTCTCGCTGGAAGAAGACCACTCGTGAATAACTCACAACTGTAACCATAAGAGCATGTCATAACATTCCATGACGTTTAATTTTGGTGCTGGAACCGGCTCCGGCGGTGGAAACGCAGGCCGGTGCTGAAAGGAACCAGCTCCGGCTCCGGCTCTGGCACCGGCTCCGGCACCGGGCCGGCCCTGGTGGAAACGAGATATACACTGCAAAAATGCTTTTCTAACCTAGTGTTATTACTCTTATATTGAGATGAAAAAATCTAGTTGGTCTTGTTTCTAGCTAAATTGAACTTACCTAGTGCTCTTTGGTAAGGTTATTTTTGCCTATTTCAAGCAAATATTACTTATTTTAAGAAATCTTAACAAGCCAAATTTGCTTAACGCACTGGCAGCCAAATTTGCTTGTTTTAAGCAAAATCTGCTTAAAACAAGCAAATTTGGCTGCCAGTGCGTTAAGCAAATTTGGCTTGTTAAGATTTCTTAAAATAAGTAATATTTGCTTGAAATAGGCAAAAATAACCTTACCAAAGAGCACTAGGTAAGTTCAATTTAGCTAGAAACAAGACCAACTAGATTTTTTCATCTCAATATAAGAGTAATAACACTAGGTTAGAAAAGCATTTTAAAAATGCCCCTCTAGATTTAAGACAAATAATTACATATTTAAGCAGGATTTTGCTTAAAACAAGCAAATTTGGCTGCCAGTGCGTTAAGCAAATCAGGCTTGTTAAGATTTCTTAAAATAAGACAGGCTGCACCATTACTCCAAAAGCACAGAATGTCCTGAAATAAGACTAATTCCACTCATTTCAAGACATGTAGTTACCTCAAAATATACCGGATGTCACTCAAATCTAGTGAACTTCTGAGGCATTAGTACTTGAAATAAGAGACAATTCAAGCACAAAATGTCCTGAAATAAGACTAATTCCACTCATTTTAAGACATGTAGTTACCTCAAAATAAGCCTGATGTCACTCAAATCTAGTGAAGTTCTGAGGCATTAGTACTTGAAATAAGACACAATTCAAGCACAGAATGTCCTGAAATAAGACTAATTCTACTTATTTCAAACCATGTAGTTACCTCAAAATAAGCCTGATGTCACTCAAATCTAGTGATCTTCTGAGTACTTGAAATAAGAAACAATTCAGGCTTCTACATAAGACCACAAAATCTTAAAATAAGAGTAAAATTTAGACTGACAACACCGATTTCAAGTCATATAAAAACTTCCAAAGAAATCTGTCATCACTCAAACCTGGAGTACTTCTTAAGCTTTAAGTTACTTAAAATCAGACCACTAGCTCATAAAATCAGGAAACATTTCACAACATATTATTTATCACTGTTTTATTACCCTGTTAATGAAGTAAACCAAAAACAGGCATTTGACAATAATGAACAGTATTAAGCATCAGAATGCTTAAATGTACTTAATTATATATTTCACATAACGATTTTAGTTAACTGTCAGACATAAGGTACATTGACATCCAACATAAACGATGACAATTCAGCAACACATCAAACAGTCGGAAATCATCCAACAGCCAACAAATCATTAACACATTTAGCTGGAAATACCTTGGACATTGTGTTACTGTGTGCTGTCCTGACCTCCAGACATATAGAGAAAGAGTTGGGGGGGGGGGTACAGTAGCCTACATCTGTTTGTATTATGGACAATAGAGTAGCAATTCACTTGGAATAGGTGAACTGGCACACATAGCAGCATCCCATCAGTATCATGAGGGACTCCGGAAGCATGTCCCTTGGCAAGGTCGTCAGTGGGGTATTGCTGACTGCCGGAAGCACATCGTTGGAGTCGATGATGATGACAGGACTGCTAAGCGGCCTTTTACGCAAGAAGACATTGGGGTCCTCAGATGGCTGAAAGCAACAAATTGGTGGAGGGGGGCAGAATGAAGTTAAACCAAACACATGAAATTCACAAATGAAAGCATTATGTACTGACACTAAAACCCACCTCAAGGACATTATATAGGGCATCACTTGCCGACTTGAGTTTTCTTGGAGGGACGGCTGGGGAAGGGAACATTTTTGGGAGCGCCTCCAACAAGGCAATGATCTGTGCAGCTGCAAACAAAGTGGTAAGAGTTAATCAGCAATATTGTGTGTTGTCCAATTGCTCCATCTTTTATTTAAAGAAAAGGGTTCTTACTCTTTCAGAAAGAAACAAATCTTGAACTTCAAGTCAAAGCTTCAGTCAGTGTGGGGGATCCATAATTTATAGAGTAGCTAGCCAGCTAAGAGCTAACTGCAGCTACTAGCTATTATATCACCAACATTCACACTAAATGAGTCCTCTGAACTTGCTTACTTTTCACAGACAAGACTAATAGGGACACTTTCTGACATTGTATTACCTGGCACTAGTTTAAAACATGAGAGACGTTAGCTCAGTCGAAATTGCTTCAATTGAATTTCATGTACTAGGTTAGCCGTCTTAGCTGACGCCAACTGTGCTAGCTTTGTTTGCTAAAAAGTTTATAACTTCAACCAGAGGTATTGTTCATTTACATAGATTTTGGTTTTCAATATCGCTGACGAAAAATTATGTGAGCTTACCTTTAGCTTTTGAAGTCGAAAGGCACAATGTTTTCTTCAGCTGTTGTACTTGCTTCAGTTCACATCACTGGCATGCAGCCTCAGAGACTTTTTGAGATGTGTTCGAGTGAATCCGATCGTGCATGCCACCAAGTTTGTGGTTTATGACGACACTTCTGACTGAGCATCTTGTGCTCAGTGGTAATCCACAAGTATCTCAAGTGTATTTGACTGTGTTTTTAAGTGATTTAGGTCACTTTTACTACATGGTGCAATTAAGTGGTTATCAAAACTCATATCTATTTGAAAATAACTTGAATTATGACCTTTAATCCAAGGGAATTTATGCTTGAAATTAAACGTTTTCAACTTAAAATAAGACTCCCCCACTTAAAGTGGATTCTTTTAAAATGGAGTTCTCAAATCTAGTTTTAAAGAACTCAAATTAAGTGCAAATGTGCTTATCAAGACAGCCCAAGTAATATTTGCTTGAAATAAGAACCAGCTTAATGTCTGTTCCACTGCCTGTTGTAAAGGTACGTCTCCTGCTTGTCTGTCTGCTCTGTGATTACCTGTGTCTGGCTCTGACAGGTGAGAGGTGCTTTTAAAGGCTGACTGGTAATGTGTCACATGGGACGTTCCGTGTTTATGAGCTCCCTGCAGGCATCTCTCACCTGCTCTGACACATTTGCCAAACACAACTCTATGTGCAAGGTTAATTGTTGACAATTGTTGTTCACTGTTGGCTGTTTATTTGTTTCCTATTCTCATTTGATATTGTTGTACACATATTCATTCAGTGGCCCGCTTCCTTCAAGCTGACACCTTTATAGAGCAGCCCTGAAGTTGAAACAGATTCTTTCAGATTCTGACAGTCTAAATGACTGCCTTTTCTGAAAGTGCGTTCAAAGACATTTATTACCATATGTGTGTTGTCTGAACACCATTTCACCATTGTACAAACACCATTTCACCATTGTACCTACAAACACCATTTCACCATTGTAGAAACAGCATTTCACCATTGTACCTACAAACACCATTTCACCATTGTAGAAACAGCATTTCGCCACTGTACAAACACCATTTCACCATTGAACCAACACCATTTCACCATTGTACAAACACCATTTCACCATTGTGTTGGGAGCCCTCTTCGTGTAGGGCCTCCTGTGGGACTCTGCATATGTTACATACTCCCATTTTGCGCCTGTGAGGTGTAAGGTTTCAGTATTGATGCATAGAAGTGTAGAAAATAAGAAGATAAGGAAATGCACACAGCTGAGATTACAGGGTAAAACTAGCCTGACCCAGGATGGCTAGATGGGCCAAAAGAGGATGGAGCAGTGGATTCAGGAGGAGTACACAGTACAGTAGAGAGCCGGCATCTGCTGGAGAGTCTGAGAGAAACCAAGTGTGTGTGTGTGTGTGTGTGTGTGTGTTTTGGGGCTATAGTGTGTATCTGACTGTGTGCATTTGACTGTTTGGTGAATGTGGGTATTTTTGTGCAAAGTTAAAACTACACAGTTCATAGTTCCATATACCAAACATGTTCTTGTTAGAAATAGCACTATCAGACTATCATAATGCGCTTTGCACCTATATCTCTTTTGCTCTCTCTCAGCGACCCCATTCGACCCCACATTCTTCCTGAGCTGTGCCTTTAGTTAGGGTGTGTGTGTGTGAGAGTACGGTTGCACATATGTTGACTTAAAAAATAAAGTGAAAAAGGGACACTCACTACAATTCTCTTTGTCTCTTCTTTTAAAACTGACTTCAGTCTTCCCTTTCCACACCACATTCTTGCTGAGTCCAACTCTGGTTTAATATGGACAACACCTCCAGCTACACAATAACGTCAACTCCCTGCGTCTGCTGCAGATCATCTCAGCTGCAATGTGCTTTGGGAGCAGCCCCTTGGGACTGGTATGGACAGAGACGTGGGACAGGTAGAGAGGAGGACGGACAAATATAGAAAAGGGTATAGCCACAAATGTGTAGAGAGGAATGAGCCTAAAGTGGCTGATAGAGTAGAAGATTAATAAAGAGAAAAAGAGAAAGAAACGACACAAAACGTTTTCTTTTTTTTTATCTTAAGAAAAACATCTTCAAATCTTGTGCTGCTATAATATGCACTTTTTGAGGTCTTGAGAGATGTTTAAGTCCACAAACTAAAATAAATGCCCTTCTCATTAACTTCATTAGTAGCCAAGTTCAAATTGTGCAACATTTACAATACAATGACAATAAATGCCGACTTCGGCTCACTATATTACCAAGTCCACTCTCAAAGTCGCTCCTGCACAGCTGCACAACCTCTTTCCCATGATGGATCACCTACTTGGGCCCCATGAACCTGATGATCCATACATATGCATAAAGCAGGACCAGCTGTATCTGTTATTTAGTCATTTCTGCAGAGGCCATGCATAAGGAGACACGGCACTTCTGCCGTTGACAATTCTCGGCAGGAGCTCACAAGTAAATAACGCCTTCCAGTTTGGTTTAATAGTCCCTTTTAAGTCCCTCAGTGTTGTGTGTTACCAGCACTGTCATCCAGGTCCTGATTTGAGCTCAGAGAAGGTTAACCCAGCCTTCCTTCCTTCCTCTGCAGGTATAAAGAGTCACTAATATGGCTGACATACTGACAGCAAATACAAGAGCTCTTGAAAATGCTGTACATGGGGGGCACGGTGGTGCAAGCCAATTAAGCCCCCCACTTACGGGCTACATTGCCCGAAGGGACACAGGTTCAAGTCTGGCCTGATGTCATTTCCCAATTCTTCCCCCACCTCTTCTCCGCCTCGCTTCCTGTTATATCTTCAACTGTCCTATCCAAATAAAGGCATCAAAAGCCCAAAATTAAATAAAAAAAAAGAAAATGCTGTACATGTTTTTTACACATAGTTTGTTTTACATTGTTGAATATTTAATTGAACATTAAAAAACAAGCTCTATTTCTTATGTTTTCTCTCCATCCAAGTCTATGTATAATGAATCGTAGACCAGTTTTGAGTGTGTGTATGAGTCTCAGGTAAGCAGACTTGTGTAGGTGAGGGACTGGTACGGATGGAGCTCCTGCTCTTCCTGGTGGCCACCCCAGAGCTCAGCAGCTTTGCCAACGTCCCCCCACTGTACCAGCTCATTATTATCCTCTGCTGACCAACCGTGGTACTGCAGCCCAGCGCCAAACAGCCTCCCCCAACCTCTTCATCTCTGAAGTACATCTTGCAAACTCTTGTTTATTTAAAAAGTAAGTCCAGGCCCATTTTGACAAGCTTGGTGTGTGTTTATGAATTGTTTATTAATATGATTGCTTAAAAAAATCTTATGTTCAGCCTATTCATATATTTGGATTTCAATGAATTGTATGTTACTATTGTATGTTCATGTCTCTCACATAAAATATTTTGCCCTTGTTAAAAGAAAATTATAAAAATTCTCTCTGTGCACATACTTGTTTTATTTTTTCATCATTGCTCGGCTAGAGATCTTGGAGTCCTCAGCTAGTGTGGTCCAGACTTTATGATGCACCAGTACACTCTCTGCCCATATTAAACCACATACAAACGGTATCTATACCCAGAATACATAAACCCAACGCAAATCACACTAGAAGCAGTATTAATCAGGAAAACCTAATAAAGATACAAACCTTATCAGCACAAAATGAAACTTGCACAATACTAAAAATGGGCCTTATTAACATTCGGTCCCTAACATCAAAAGGTGCACTTATAAATGAGCTGATAACAGACAACAACATCCAAATACTTTTCCTAACTGAAACCTGGCTAAAACCAAATGAATTCATAGCCCTAAATGAATCTACCCCTCCAAGTCATGTTAACTGCCACATCCCCCGCAGAACTGGACGTGGAGGTGGAGTTGCTACAATTTCCCTCGCTAATCTATGTATTTCCCCGAGACCTAAATTTAAATTTGCATCATTTGAAGTCCTCGTACTTCATCTTACGCATCCAAACTCAAAAGCCACTAACCCGGTCACTCTTGTGACACTATATAGACCACCAGGTCCCTACACTGAATTTGTATCCAAATTCTCCGATTTCCTATCCACCCTGATTGTAAATTCCGATAAAATCCTGATAGTGGGGGATTTTAATATCCACATGGATAATGAAAATAATAGCCTTACAATTGCATTCCAATCACTGATAGACTCTATCGGGTTCTCACAGCATGTAAACACACCAACTCACTACCATAATCACACTATTGACCTTGTATTAACGCATGGCCTAGAAATTGACCGCCCTATAGTTCTACCCCAAAATACTACCCTCTTAGATCACCACCTAATTACATTCAACATGAAATTAGAACTCTGTCCAACATTGGAAATAACCCACTTCTGCAGCCGTTGTCTATCTGACAGGACTACAGCTGAATTTATATCAAAACTACCCCTAGCCCTCACCACAGCTCTTACCGCTGGCAAAGTAAATGACATATGCACTCCCCCACCTCATGGTACACTGATCAGACTTGTGCACTTAAACAAACCACACGAAAACTAGAAAAAAAATGGTACTCCACCAAACTTGAGGTATTCCTCCTGGCATGGAAGCAGTGACGGACTTACCATAGAGGCGAACTAGGCAACTGCCTTAGGCCCCCACCCAGCAGAAGGCCCACGATAAATTGCCTACCCAGGAACCGATGGGCCGACAGGATAGCCCAAGTCTATAACCAACCGGCCCTCCCGCAGATATCATCGGTTGCGACAGTTTTCCTTGCTTCACCGAATACGTTATACACCTCTAATGATAACCTATAGGAATCACTGTCTGGTATTTATGCTACTCCTAGTGACCTGTATTCACACTCATGGTTACTATTTTCTTACTATTTTCTAATCTCCTCCGTCAGTCTTACTATGTTTATTTGTTATTAAATGTCAATCACTCTTGCCTAATACTTGCGTGTCTCGCTCGTAGACACCTTTAACACCCCTACACACACACACACACACACATAATCACACACCCAGCATGCAACACTACCATTACCACTGTTGTTTACACCCCAGCGTATGTTCTGTTCTGTTCATTTCTACAATAAAGTTCAAACCAGTGGCGGCGGACCTTAAGGGCGATTGTGGCGACGAACTGCTTTCAGGAAAAGGAGATTTTTTTTCTCTGTCGGCGTACTAATTAAGATAAATTGACAACAAAACAATTAGGACTTCCTACACCAAATGTATCGATTCAACAGGTTTCTACAAAGGGTGGAATCCTACATCCAAGAATTGGAACGAAAGAAAATCATGGCTAGCACGCTGTGAAGTGGCTAACGCGGTCTGTATTTCTTTATTTGTAGGCTACCACTGTCACTTTTCATAGGTTGTACAGTGTGAATGTTCGCTTTTTGCCCTAACACTGAGTTATTTTCTTTGTGAAGACTTATTTAGCTTTTGTAAGCCAATACTTTCGAGATCAGTCAATAAATATAGTTGGTTTTGACTTATATGTTGCCCCCTTCTTTACGTTGTTACTGGACATATTTTATGTGTCCTGTAAAGCTATGTTGCATCATACAACATTTGAGACATGTGGATAATGAAAAAGTGGGATAATTTAATGTGGAGCCAAATCATGTTTGCTTATGAAGGCTCCTGAATGCAACTTTCTTCCATATAACTAGCTACTGTAGCTATGTAGGTAGAGGGGAAATATTTTGATTGTGTGCTGCCATCTACTATACAAAAAGGTATTGCTGTATGAGTTAATCAGCCTACCAAAAAAATTGATATTGCTTAATGTAGGTCGCCCTAATCATTATCAAAAAAATTGTGTACTCTTTCTCTGCTGACATTTATTCCTAAAGGCTCTGTAGTTATACATATAGGCCTAACCATCTGATACTAGCCCAGAGTTAAGCATATTCATCTAGCAAACTATACCTACATTGGAGTGTTCCCTGTAAGCAAAATGACGTCCCCTAGACGTCCCGTAATGGTCTCTCTGAACGTTCTAAAAACGTAAATGTGTATGGTTCCCGTGACAACTTTAGGACGTTTTGCACGACGTTCCAAGACCGTCCCGAGGACGTTGCGGTGACAACTGGGAAACGTTTTCTATAGGTCCTGGGGACGTTATGCAGGACGTTGCAAGCACCTCCCGAGGGCATTGTGGTTACGTCTGGGGAACGTGTTTCTATAGGTCCTGGGGACGTTCTGCAGGAAGTTG
Organism: Sprattus sprattus; assembly: GCF_963457725.1. Classification (NCBI taxonomy): domain Eukaryota; kingdom Metazoa; phylum Chordata; class Actinopteri; order Clupeiformes; family Clupeidae; genus Sprattus; species Sprattus sprattus. Next base: position 33,038,842 of record NC_137928.1, on the reverse strand, counting down.
CAAGAACGTCCTGAGGGCATTGTGGTGACATCTACAAAACCTATTTTAGACGTCCTGGGTACGTTATTCAAGGATGCACCGCGGACGTAGCAGGCACGACCGTTTTTGCTGAGCTAAATGAAGAAAATAAAATAATAATAGATCGCGGAGCCGTCATTTTGCTTACAGTGCGCACACACACACAAGTTCAAGTTCATTTATATTACACATTTCATATGATATGCATAGACACAGACACACACGATTACAAACTTGATTGCGGGCATGGGAATTGAACCGTAAACCTTCCTATTACTAAACGAGATCGCTACCTACTGTCCTAACACTGTCTGATTGCTATAGTGCCACTTTAACAGGTTTATCACAGTGTGAGACAGCCAACAAACTTAGTCTTTTTTTCCGAGGGTTTGAGGAAAAGCATATTGTAGCAATCTCAGTCACTACGCATTGAGGGTTTTCCGTAATGATTCCTTTTTTAATTAACATCCATGGCACATCACGGACGTGCGGGCAGGGAGGCAGAATAACTAGCCAAACTAAGAATGATGAAATAAAATAAATATGAATGCTTCTGTACTGATCTGTGCTATAAATGTAATGTCTGCATGATTCCAATACAATGCATACATAGGAAGGTGACCAAGTGTCTAGCTTTAACATATTGAGCTTTCCACAGGCCTTCAAAGATGGTGCAACAGAACGAAGAGCTCACCGGTCAAATTGTCTGATTGGAATTTCTTTAAAAATCCCGTCTCGCAAACACAATTTTGACAACAATCCTAATATTACGTAAGGCCTATAAAGCAAACGTGCACTGCCCGCCTTATTAAGTTTAAAAGGAACAGGCTAATCTGCCGTTAGAAAGTTATTTAACAACACGCATATGCTGCATTTTAAAGCGCAAACCCTCGGTTTCAAACGAGGAGCGAACTGAGTGAGAAGGATCCAACATGGCCAAGCAGACTAGCCTTAAAAGCTTTTTTTCAGAGGCCAAAAACATCTGATGAGGGTAAACCTTCTGACGAGGATGAACCTGTAATACCTGCAGTGTTGCGCGTTTCCTTTTATTACCGTGCGTGAGCGCGCGGAAGAGCCGAGAGCGGTATTGCAGACAGAGATTTTGAAAAATTATAGCACTCGCCTCATATTGAAAATTGGAGCTGTGAACGTAGTTCAAAATTATGAATTATCAACAATGAACTGAGCAAGTTCATGTAGAAAGTGAACTTTCAAAACACTGAATACCTGAAGCCCTAGATGTTCGAACAGCATCACCAAAGAAAAAGCTGAAATGTCGGGCGTTTATGTCGTTATGGAGAGACAAGTTCTCTTGGCTCAGGTGCGAGGTAATTGATAGTCACAGTAAAATGTGCAAAGGATTCACAAGAGGGTCGAATAATTTAAGAATCTCTGCTCTCATTGAACAGAGCAATGACCATGTTAAAGGCCACTTATTGACGCGCATCAGACATAAATGTTTTTGTTTCCCATTGTAAACTTAGGAAAATAAACATGTTGCATTCTAAACTACCTGATTATGTTATTATTTAAGCTATGCAGGCCGTCAGTTTTCTTCAATGGGCTAATTTAGAAGCAGAAATAGGCTAGATATTTGGCCGGCTTATCATTAAAATGTCGGGCAAATGAAAATCATTTTTCTCTAGCGGAACTTCTGGTTCAGAGAGGACCATCAGAGGACCAAATAAGAACGGTCCCTAAAAGTCCGTTTTAAGGCTCATGCGAACGTCACGCAGAGGACCTGCAGGTAAAGGTTACGGGACGTTTTTAAATGACGTCCTGGGGATGTGTGCTGAGTTACCAAATTATAACGTTCCTTAATAGTCCGTTTTAAGGCTCATGCGAACGTCACGCAGAGGACCTGCAGGTAAAGGTTACGGGACGTCATTAAATGACGTCCTGGGGACGTGTGCTGAGTGACCAAATTATAACGTTCCTTAATAGTCCGTTTTAAGGCTCATGCGAACGTCACGCAGAGGACCTGCAGGTAAAGGTTACGGGACGTTTTTAAATGACGTCCTGGGGATGTGTGCTGAGTTACCAAATTATAACGTTCCTTAATAGTCCGTTTTAAGGCTCATGCTAACGTCACGCAGAGGACCTGCAGGTAAAGGTTACGGGACGTTTTTAAATGACGTCCTGGGGACGTGTGCTGAGTGACCAAATTATAACGTTCCTTAATAGTCCGTTTTAAGGCTCATGCGAACGTCACGCAGAGGACCTGCAGGTAAAGGTTACGGGACGTTTTTAAATGACGTCCTGGGGACGTGTGCTAAGTGACCAAATTATAACGTTCCTTAATAGTCCGTTTTAAGGCTCATGCGAACGTTACGCAGAGGACCTACAGGTAAAGGTTATGGGGACGTTTTTAAATGACGTCCTGGGGAGGTGTGCTGACAGACCAATTTATAAGGTTCCCTAAAAGTCCGATTTAAGACTCATGCGAACGTCACAGAAGGACCAAACGTAGACTTGCTACGAACGTCAAAAACGTTCTGGTAACGTCCTCTAGCGAACGTTGTGGCGGGGACCAATTGGGGACGATTGGGGACCTTGCGAATGTCCTGTTAACGTCCTGGGGACGTTCCCTGTTTGCGGGGTTACAATAGCCAGTATCATTTTATTCCATGTGTCCATCCAGGCAAATTTGTGGATCCAAATGTTATTAAAAAACATATATAATGTTATTTCTTTGTAATCATCCAAAATTATGTTAAGTGTATGGGTATTTTGCATACATTGAGCGGGCAACGCGTCGTATATTAAGTGGGCCGCTCTGACAGACAACTCCCGGGCCACTTTTTCCCCCCAGTCCGCCCCTGCTCTGAGGTGGCCCTCTTTTTTTTGCATTAAAAGGACGGATGAAGAGGGCCCCTGGCTATGTTCGCCTTAGGCCCCCAAATGACTAGGTCCGCCACTGCATGGAAGGATAGTCTTCTAAGATATAAACGAGTACTCTCTGAGGCGAAATCAGCTTACTATTCTTCATTGATTGATAGTAATAACACCCCCTCAACAGGGTGATCTCTTGAATTCTTCGCACCCACCGACCTCCCTGAACTAAAGTCCTTGATCCTCTCATCTAAATCATCGACGTGCCTACTAGACCCTATCCCCACAAAATGACTTAAACATGCACTTCCCTTATTAAGTGAGACATTACTCAATGTAATGAATAATTCACTAATTTCAGGATACGTCCCACAATCATTCAAAATAGCAGTGATATAACCATCTCTTAAAAAACCTAACCTTGATCCCGATAATCTCGCTAACTATAGACCCATATCTAACCTCCCTTTCTTGTCAAAAATACTTGAAAAACTAGTAGCTAAGCAACTTACTTCCTTTCTACAACAAAACAAAATTGAAGAAACCTTCCAATCCGGTTCCTGCTCCGTTCCCAGAGTGCAGGCCTCCTGGTAATTCCAAGAACATCAAAAACCACAATAGGAGGCAGAGCCTTTAGCTACCGAGCCCCCCTCCTCTGGAATAATCTCCCTGCCTCCATCCGAGATGCAGACACCGTACCTATTATAATTGTTATGTTATGTATTGTTATGGCGCTTTACAAATAAAATTGAATTGAATTGAATTGAATTGAATTGATTCCAGCTCCCTCATCAGGTATGGTTCATGCTGAAAGTGATATCAGATATTAATATCTGTAGAAGTGAAACCATACTCCATACATATTCATCATGCTTGGTTCAGCCCGTGTACACCTCCGGTCCACCTCCACCTGGGTTGGAAAGGAGGAGTCAGCTTTTCTCCTTCCTGAAGAAGCCAGGGGCCGGAAAAAGTTGTAGAGAAGGACAGAGAGTGTGTGTGTGTCAAGGAACTTAACACGACGACTGCAAGTTTTCGTGAATGACTGTTTTATTTCGCGAATGGATTGACAGCACAAAACAGGGATACCGAACGGCAGTACAGGGCGCGTTCGCTCCACAGGGATAGTCCAGCCCAGGAGGGGCGCAGGCTCGTAGCACTGCTGAAAACAAGGAACGGGTTCACAAGAACACGGAAAACAAAACAAAGAGCCAAGCTCTGAAAGAAAAGATCGCAACTTACAAAAACCAGGAGGGCAAACAAAACACGAGTCTAACTCGGACAGTACAAACCAAAAAGTGACAAAAACAGACCCAGGCATAAACGGGAAGAACAAGCGAAGATAGGAATCTTTACGGTCAGCAAGATGTTGGGAAACGTTTGGCAACCTATGATGTGCGATACCAGGCACCGAGTGTGAGGTGAGTGGAGTATAAGAAGGGACTGTGACAGGTGTATGTGATTAGTCCTCGTGAATGCTTAATGCGATGCAGGTGAGTGAGAGTGCAGGTGTGAGTGATCAGTACACCGGTGAATGTGAGCGAGAGAGCGCGGAGGTGGGCGTGGCTGGTGCAGGTCCGGGCTCTGACGTGACAGTGTGTGTGTGTGTGTGTGTGTTATAAGTAGGGTTGGGTATCGAGAACCGGTACCAATATGGCACCGGGACTATACAACCGGTACCTACCCGGACCGAAATGTCACGCAGATTTCGCTGCTTCCTTTCGGTGCCTGAGCCGATTGAAATGAATAACAGCAACAAGTCATGCAGGTAAATGAACAAAACTTACGTAAAATGTTGTCTTATAAACAGGAATTATTTCAGGCTGCAACATGAAACACGGAGGCTGGTTCCAAAACAGTAGAAAACTAGCGATAGCTAACTAGCAGTAACGTGAGTGGCGTATGTTTGTATGAGTATGATCTGTATGAATTATTTTTTATTTTGTTGCCAGGCATATTTTGTGGGTCACATTTAAAACTGCCCCATCTCCCAATGTTAACTTTGTCAGATCAACTCAAAAGGTTCTACGCTTGCGCACGCATGCGTAAAACCCAGTTTGGAGTGATTGCGCAATCCTAGGGGAGGCACTGCCTACCCTGCTCATAGACTCCAATGCATCTGCCTCCCCTGACGGCACGTCCGCTGTTCATTGGCTGATCACTGTCACTGGGAACCGGAAATGCTCAAATTCAGCGATTTTGATGATAAAAATGCTCGAAATGATCGGAATCATGCAGAAATGACACTCGTAACACAGATAACTAGAGAAATATGAATATTTATTTTATAATACATAAATATATTTGATTATTATAATTTTTTTAAATACTTTTTTTTTTTAACTTTTCAAAATGACAGGTGATGCTCTGCCTCCCCTGCCTCCTATGACTGCACGTCCCTGATGTATTGTGTGTTGATGTATCCTTTACTTTTTGCACAGTTTAGTGATCTGGTCTTGTCTGTATCATGTATTTACCACCAGATGTATGTATACATATGTCCAGTGACCAAATGCTGGCTGTGTATTGGCCCTGTTGCTTCCTTTCCCCTTCTGCCACACAACCCTTCCCCTTCCCCCCTTCCCCCCGTCCCACCTTCCTGTCTCCACCCGGCCGACCTCAAGCAGATGGGTCCCCCCTTATGTGCCGTGGTTCTGCTTAAGGTTTCTTCCTGCCTAACAGGGAGTTTTTCCTTTCCCCTGTTGCCGTTGTGCATGCACTTAGGGGGTTCAGGCTCTGGGCTCTGTTAAGCGCCGAGAGGCATTGTATTGTTATGGCGCTATACAAATAAAATTGAATTGAAAAGAAAAGAAAAAACGTCATACATGCACATTTGTCATGGAATGTCGGACGACACCGGAAATGCTGGGAGATGGAGTTTGAGAGAAGCCAGAGCCGGGGGAACAGGGGGGAAAAAGACAAAACAAATACAAGATACTGAAGCACCGAAGATAAGTCCAAAACTGGAAAAACACAGAAGATATTTAAACTAAAGAGAAAATAAACAATCACGTGAGGCCGGAGCGTTGCACGAAAACAAAGAGTGCGCGAGAAAAAAAATAAACTAAACGAAAGAACTTAAAACAACCTGGGTGTCGCAATTTCAAGGCTGTGGTGGTGATGCAGAAATCACCAAACTGGATCGAGGGAACAAAGCAGCCTGGGAGTCGCAGCATGGTGGAGAAACCGGTCAGGAGCTCTAGTGCGTGGTTTGACGAGTTCTGACGGGGAAGGGAGGAGTGTATGAGGGAAACAGGTGCGTGTGATTGTGTGAGTGCCAGGTGTGTGGGATCAGGTGAATGAATGAATTGAGCTGAATGCGATCAGGCGAGTGTGAATGGATTTGAAGTGCAGCTGGGAGTGTGAAAGGCTGTACAGGGTGTGTGACTTCAAAGGGGGTGTTGCCGGAGCAGGGTTCAGCACAGACGTGACAACATTGCAATGCAAAGGCTGTACAGCACCACTTTTGTATAGTATAGTTGGTAACAAGGCTGCAAACATACAAAACAAAGCACAAAAATGAATACATTTTCAGCTAAACTTATAGTTTACTATTACATATTTTAAGTATACAATTACATTTGTCTGTAAAAATATAGCATATTTTCATCTACAATGATTTCAATTTTGTCTGGTTTTGAACTAAAAGTGAACTGTTTTGAACAGAGTATCTAAATACATTTCTGTAGTTGCACAGAGTTTTGCTGGTGGTAAACATTTATCTTGCTCACTTTTTCAACCCTGCGGTTAATATTGGAAATATTTTTGGGGGAAATGCAGTAAATCTGCCAGGTAAAGCATGAGTGGTTCTCATTTTCTGGATTTGATTTATATACACCATGATATAAATATTACACCAAAACCACCAGACACAGGAACAGTTTTTTCCCCCTTTCCGTCACTGTAATGAACAGTTGACAAATTATTACAGTGCATGAAATGCCCTGTATTGTTATTCCTAGGCTTCTTCTTCTTCTTCTTCTTCTTCTTCTTCTTCTTCTTCTTCTTATTCTTGTTACCTTTTTCTGCGATTAATTCAGCCCGAACCACTTAACGTAGAAACTTCATTCAAACTTTGTCGCGTAGGTCTTGTAAACGACACTTATGCTATGTATTTTTCACTTTTCTAAACTTTATACTTTTTAAGATATTAAAGAAAAACGAATATAAATTTCTCCCATTGACTTACATTGGGCCATTATGACATCATAATAGGGTCTTTAAACTGGCTTGCACCTGTGCTTTACTCTGCCGTGCTAAGGCAAAAGACCGTAACTTCAAGTTTGGTCAAAAATGAGTTTTTGACGTATTTGTAAAATATCAGCAGTAATTAAACAAATGTACTGATATTAAATGTACTACTAACATGCCATTATCAAATTAAAGCCAGTGACATCAGTATTTTGGTTGATTTCACGATGTATAGGCTACCGACAGTTAGCATACCAAGCTAGGTAGCATTACCATTAGAATTGCATGGCAGATATGCTAAGCTATCGGGCTATTCCCCCACCCAGTGCCTGTGGCTAGTCCGAAAAAGGTGCATCTAAATCGGGTAACTTCGCTTGGCGAGCGGGGGCATGTGGAGGGGGAAAATGGGCCTCATTCTCTATCGTTCTCTCTCTCTCTCTCTCTCTCTCTCACACACACACACACACACACACACACCCCAATGGACTGACATAGATGTTTTATGTGTTTCATGTGACAATTCAAGTTCATTGTTTTATGTGCTTAATGTGATAATTCAATGGTGTGTGTGTGTGTGTGTGTGTGTGTGTGTGATAATCATTGTATTGGTAATTGTGATAAATGAAATAGTATTACTACTGATTAATTAATAGGGTCATTATTCCATTGTTATCATACCACTGAGCTTTAACATAGAAGTTACTGCCTTCTGCCTTAGTATGCTTCACTGACACCTGTGCCAAATCCAAAGAACCTCTTCTCTCTCTGTCCCTCTCAATTTAACTGTAACTAGGAACATTAAGACACCATCCATTCTCTATTTTTTTTTCTCTCCATCTCTCCATCTTTCTCTCTGTCAACTTTCTCTCACACTCAATCTCTCTTCTTCACTCCATTTTTATCTCCTTTTTTCAATATTTTCACTCTCTCTTTATCTCTTCATCCAGAGCCACTCTTGTTCACTCTTCTTTCCTTCTTCCACTCTTCTTTCCTTTCTTATTTTCTTCTTCCATTTTTCTTTCCTTCTTCCACTCTTCTTGCCTTTCTTTTTTCCTTCATCCACTCTTCTTTCCTTCTTCCACTTTTCTTTCCTTTCTTCACTCTTCTTTCCTTCTTACACTCTTCTTTCCTTTCTTCTTTCCTTCTTTCACTCTTCTTTCTTTCCTTATTTCCTTCTTCCACTCTTCTTTCCTTCCTTCACTCTTCTTTCCTTTCTTCTTTCATTATTTCACTCTTCTTTCTTTTCTTCTTTCCTTCTTCCACTCTTCTTTCCTTTCTTCACTCTTCTTTCTTTTCTTCTTTCCTTCTTTCACTCTTCTTTCCTTTCTTCTTTCCCTCTTCCACTCTTCTCTCCTTTCTTCACTCTTCTTTCCTTTTGTCTTTCCTTCTTCCACTCTTCTTGCCTTTCTTTTTTCCTTCATCCACTCTTCTTTCCTTCTTCCACTTTTCTTTCCTTTCTTCACTCTTCTTTCCTTCTTATACTCTTCTTTCCTTTCTTCTTTCCTTCTTTCACTCTTCTTTCTTTTCTTCTTCCTTTCTTAACCTTTGCATTTCATGCACTGGTATTTCCTTCAGGAAATGCATTTTCTAGTTTTATTTTATTATTATATTATATATTATATGTATTTAATTTTCCTAAACTGTTGTGCTATACTGTATATTTTCAGTTTAAGTACATTGAGAGCAACTAAACCCAGAACAAATTCCTTGTACTTGGCCAATAAACATGATTCTGATTCTCATATAAATTGACGCCAAATGCTAGCAACCTTAAGCAGGGTAAGTTCGCTTCACTGTGGAAATGATGTTATCCCAAACCACTTTTTGCTGACGTTGACAAATAAATGATTGATCTTGTCTCGTGGTGCTATTGCTTTGATAATAATCGTGTTTAGTAGTAGGCTATAACTTCTAGAATAGGTTATGCAAAAAATGTGACATTTTAAAATGGACAGGAAAGAAAATCTTTTTCAAAACATTCCATTGTCGGATGTCCCCTCTTGATAGTTTATTATGTCCATTCTGTGGTCCATTAATATATTGTTTTCTGTTTAAGGTGTTTGCATGTGTCAGGTTAGACGAGTGTTTGAGGGTGTACTGTGAGCATGTGTTAGGTAAGGAGAGTGTTTTAAAGGAGAGTACTCTGTGCATGTGTCAGGTTAGGCGAGTGTTTGAGAGTGTGCATGTGTCGGGTTAGGCGAGTGTTTGAGAGTGTACTCTGTGCATGCGTTAGGTTAGGGGAGAGTTTAAAGGAGTGTACTGTGTGCATGTGTCAGGTTAAACGAGTGTGAGCTGTGTGTACTGTGTGCATGTGTCAGGTTAAACGAGTGTGAGCTGTGTGTGCTGTGTGCATGTGTCAGGTTAAACGAGTGTGAGCTGTGCGTGCTGTGTGCATGTGTCAGGTTAAACGAGTGTAAGCTGTGTGTGCTGTGTGCATGTGTCAGGTGAGGCGAGTCGAGAGTGGATTCTGTTGATTCTCCCCTTTCCTGCTTAGTACTCTATTTAAGAGGTCTGTCCAACACTACCAGAGAGGCATTCACATTTACCCAAAACATGTTACCAAATGTTGAATTTAATACAAAATAAAGTGGATATGTCTATGTTGCTTTTAGCACATTTGCAGCCAAGCAGCGAGTTGAGCGTGAGCACGATTAACGCCATTCGTAGATTGGCGGTGGCAGACTTAACAATCATACAGTTTACATTAAAAGCAACATTTGGTGTTTTCTCCAAAAAATAAGTCTGGACAGACCTCTTCCTTTATGGAGACACAGCACTTACAAAATATGGGCAGTACAGGACAAGCCACAGGCACACACAGTGGATCTCATCTAAGCTCATCTAAGGTCTTTGGCTTCAACCGGACAAAACAGCCTATTTCCCATCTGCAGAGATATTATGTCTACCTTTGTAAACTTGGAATTCAAGTCTTTAGTAGGAGTTATGTGGAGTAGCAAGTAGATGGCCCACTTGACACACGCATACAGGCTGAACAAAGGCAAAGTGCAGAATACAGGAGGTATCCCAAATGTGGGCGGTATAGCCATGTGTGGGAGTCCTTACACAGAGAGAGAGAGAGAGAAAGAGAGGAGACTGACAATAAGGAGAGAGGAGTTGGAGGGGCTTAAACAAGACAGAGAGAGAGAAAGGTTACTAAACCAGGAGAAAAATAGGGAACATGACTATAAGAGGGAGAGAGAAAGGTTACTAAACCAGGAGAAAAATAAGGAACATGAGACGGAAAGATACAGATTACTAAACCAGGACAAGGAGAGAAAAAGACACAGTGAGAGGGAGACAGGTTATTTAACCAGGAGAAAACGAGACAGAGAAAGAGAGGTTTCTAATCTACTGGAAAATACTTAATGAAACAGAGACAGTGTGTGACATACATTTTATGGGCTGTGGGGTCATCTCCTCAAACATGGCTTTTGGTTGGAAGGGGGCGTCCAAAACCTGTGGAGCACCCACTACCCTGTGTTTGTGTGTGTTTGTGACATTGCCAGCTATACTGCCAAAAGACTCCAGTTAGTGGGTTGCCAAGCCTCTATCAGTGCCAACTGGGCTGCTGGTGGTGTTTGCAAGGTTTTTGCATGCATTTTTAGTTACTGCGGTCAAGTCAGCCGACACTCGCGATTTCTTGGTCAAGCCAGCCGACACTCCAGCCGACACTCCAGCCGACACTCGCGTTTCCTTTCTTTTTAATGCACCCGTATTCTAAAAATTACGGTAATTGCATGTACACGAAGCAGGCTACTAGTCCAGTCTGACAGAAGTTACGCTGCTTTGTTCCTTGATTTTGATCATTTCCATGTTTGAGATACTATAAAAAATAAATAAATAAATTATTCCCAACTATCTATGATACAGTTGAGTTCACCAGCACACTGACTTCACACACACTCAATATCAAACATGTTTACTGTACAAACTGGAGAAATGAATCTCTAAACATCGTATTTACACCCTAAAAAGGCATATTTCCCAACTTTGAGATACTGTTAAAATGAAGTACTCATTTATTCCTGTTTTTACTGTACAAAATTGGAGAAATTCATCTCTAAACATCGTATTTACACCCTAAAATGGCATTTTTGCCAACTTTAAGATACTGTCAAAATGAAATACTCAATTATTCCCGACTATGACTGATACACTTGTGTTCACCACCAACCTGACTACACAGACACTGAATATCAGACATTTTCACTGTACAAAATTGGAGACATTCATCTCTAAAGATCCCATATTCCACATTGAGAAGATATATTTTCCATATTTGAGTTACTGTTAAAAGGCATTTTTCCCAACTTTGAGATACTGTAAAAATGAAATACTCGATTGTTCCCGACTATGACTGGTACAGTTGTGTTCACCACCACCCTGACGACACACACACTGTATATCAGACATTTTTACTGTACAAAATTGGAAAACTTCATCTCTAAACATCGTATTTACACCCTAAAATGGCATTTTTCCCAACTTTGAGATACTGTCAAAATGAAATACTCAATTGTTCCCGAATATGACTGATACACTTGTGTTCACCACCACCCTGTCTACACACACACACACACTGAATATCAGACATTTTTACTGTACAAAATTGGAGAAATTCATCTCTAAACATTGTATTTACACCCTAAAATGGCATTTTTCCCAACTTTGAGATACTGTCAAAATGAAATACTCAATTGTTTCCGAATATGACTGATACACTTGTGTACACCACCACCCTGACTACACACACACTGAATATCAGACATTTTTACTTTACAAAATTGGAGAAATTCATCTCTAAACATTGTATTTACACCCTAAAATGGCATTTTTCCCAACTTTGAGATACTGTCAAAATGAAATACTCAATTGTTCCCGAATATGACTGATACACTTGTGTTCACCACCACCCTGACTACACACACACGGAATATCAGACATTTTTACTGTACAAAATTGGAAAACTTCAGGGGAAAATGCCATTTTAGGGTGTAAATACAATGTTTAGAGATGAATTTCTCCAATTTTGTACAGTGAAAATGTCTGATAATCAGTGTGTGTGTAGTCAGGGTAGTGGTGAACACAAGTGTATCAGTCTCAAAGTTGGGAAAAATGCCTTTTAACAGTAACTCAAATATGGAAAATATATCTTCTCAATGTGGAATATGGGATCTTTAGAGATGGATTTCTCCAATTTCGTACAGTAAAAATGTCTGATATTCAGTGTGTGTGTGTAGACAGGGTGGTGGTGAACACAAGTGTATCAGTCATATTCGGGAACAATTGAGTCTTTCATTTTGACAGTATCTCAAAGTTGGGAAAAATGCCATTTTAGGGTGTAAATACAATGTTTAGAGATGAATTTCTCCAATTTTGTACAGTAAAAATGTCTGATATTTAGTGTGTGTGTAGTCAGGGTGGTGGTGAACACAAGTATATCAGTCATATTCGGGAACAATTGAGTATTTCATTTTGACAGTATCTCAAAGTGTGGAAAAAGCCTTTTTAACTAACTCAAATATCGAAAATATGTATCTTCTCAATGTGGAATATGGGATCTTTAGAGAAGAAGTTTTCCAATTTTGTACAGTAAAAATGTCTGATATTCCGTGTGTGTGTAGTCAGGGTGGTGGTGAACACAAGTGTATCTGTCATATTCGGGAACAATTGAGTATTTCAGTTTTACAGTATCTCAAAGTTGGGAAAAAATGCCATTTTAGGGTGTAAATACGATGTTTAGAGATGAATTTCTCCAATTTTGTACAGTAAAAATGTCTGATATTCAGTGTGTGTGTAGTCAGGGTGGTGCTGAACACAAGTGTACCAGTCATAGTCGGGAAAAATTGAGTATTTCATTTTGACAGTATCTCAAAGTTGGGAAAAATGCCTTTTTAGGGTGTAAATACGATGTTTAGAGATGAATTCCTCCAATTTTGTACAGTAAATATGTTTGATATTCAGTGTGTGTTAAGTGAGGTTGGTGGTAAACTCAACTGTACCATACATAGTTGGGAATAATGTATGTATTAATTGTAACAGTAACTCAATCATGGAAATGATCAAAATCAAGGAAGCAAGCAAGCAGAGAAACTCTTGTCAGACTGGACTAGCACTTCGTGTATGCAATTATCGTAATTTTTAGAATACGGAAAGAAACGAAACGCAAGTGTCGGCTGGAGTGTCGGCTGGCTTGACCAAGAAATCGCGAGTGTCGGCTGACTTGACCGCAGTTTTTAGTTAGCTTGCTAGTTTTGGAACAGAACTACTTATTACAGTGCATGAAATGCCCTGTATTGTTATTCCTAGGCTTCTTCTTCTTCTTCTTCTTCTTCTTATTCTTGTTACCTTTTTCTGCGATTAATTCAGCCCGAACCGCTTAACGTAGAAACTTCATTCAAACTTTGTCGCGTAGGTCTTGTAAACGACACTTATGCTATGTATTTTTCACTTTTCTAAACTTTATACTTTTTAAAATATTAAAGAAAAACGAATATAAATTTCTCCCATTGACTTACATTGGGCCATTATGACATCATAATAGGGTCTTTAAACTGGCTTGCACCTGTGCTTTACTGACACCTGTGCCAAATCAAAGGAACCTCTTCTCTCTCTGTCCCTCTCAATTTAACTGTAACTAGGAACATTAAGACACCATCCATTCTCTATTTTTTTTCTCTCCATCTCTCCATCTTTCTCTCAGTCAACTTTCTCTCACACTCAATCTCTCTTCTTCACTCCATTTTTATCTCCTTTTTTCAATATTTTCACTCTCTCTTTATCTCTTCATCCAGAGCCACTCTTGTTCACTCTTCTTTCCTTCTTCCACTCTTCTTTCCTTTCTTATTTCCTTCTTCCATTTTTCTTTCCTTCTTCCACTCTTCTTGCCTTTCTTTTTTCCTTCATCCACTCTTCTTTCCTTCTTCCCTTTCTTCACTCTTCTTTCCTTCTTACACTCTTCTTTCCTTTATTCTTTCCTTCCTTCACTCTTATTTCCTTCTTCCACTCTTCTTTCCTTCCTTCACTCTTCTTTCCTTTCTTCTTTCCTTCTTCCACTCTCCTTTCTTCACTCTTCTTTCTTTTCTTCTTTCCTTCTTTCACTCTTCTTTCCTTTCTTCTTTCCTCCTTCCACTCTTCTCTCCTTTCTTCACTCTTCTTTCCTTTTGTCTTTCCTTCTTCCACTCTTCTTTCCTTTCTTCTTTCCTTCTTTCACTCTTCTTTCTTTTCTTCTTCCTTTCTTAACCTTTGCATTTCATGCACTGGTATTTCCTTCAGGAAATGCATTTTCTAGTTGCAGTTGAAAATGATTACCTGCTCCTCCGTTTTGAGACACTCCCTCTCATTAAGGCTTGGTGTGTGTGTATATGTGTTTGTGTCTCATAAAGTACAGTTTATAAATATGTATAAACACACACTCAACAAAGCATTGTCGTGATGCTATCATAAACGTGGCTTAATTATCCTTGTAGAGCTCTGTCGGTACAGCCTCCAGCCGCGTCAGCAGAACGTTCTTGGTTGGAACGTCATCCCCCTCAGGTATCGAGTTCAGATTTCGTTTCCACGCAGTCATTTGAAAGGACATTGACTCATAGACACACGCCTCTGAACAGGGAGCACTTTACGTTTTGGTTTCGAGTTTTCTGGTGAGGTCTGGAAGTGAGCGAAACTCCTTCGCCCTCTTTCAACGAACGGCCAGTGATCCAGCTTGTTTGTTTCACTGTCTGAATAGAAGGCTACGCTGGTGGTGACTGGGCAGGTGACTGGTGACTGGGATGGCAGCCGTGAAAGCCCTTCATAAATGGTGTAAGATCCAGTGCGAGGGCTACCAGGATGTAGTCATCACAAACATGACGACCTCATTTCGGGACGGTCTCGCCTTCTGTGCGGTCATTCATAAGCACCGGCCAGATTTAATGTGAGTTGCCTCAACAAACCGGTTACTCGAGCCGTGCGCCTTGGGGCGCCGGTTAAAGTTCGTGCTTGATGAAAACAAGCCGGCTGTTTAGTAAGTCAGGTTCCGAACCGAACATTCGGTATCAAATCGTTGCTAACCAAACAGATTAGACAAATGTATTCAATTCATTCAATTACACGAACGCGAAAGGGTGCTGTGGGAAGTTCCTTGCTTTCATCATGTATTGACGTGTTGATGTTTGTCTAGAGACGTACACGTTGCTAGCTAACTTCACAATGTAATCTATACAAAACAGCAATTTAAAATTGAACAGAGTTGCAAGAGAGAACATTGTGATTGCACACATGATTTAGTTGATCTAAGATTTCATGAAAGATGACTTACATAAGTGTATCTCTATCTCTCCCTGTGTGTTTAGAGACTTTGACTCTTTGCGGAAGGAGAACATTTATCAGAACAACCACTTGGTGAGTAATTAGCTTAGATTACACTGAGGTCACAGCTGGTTCTGGGTCAGTCTTGACTCTTGTGGGATGAGATGGGGTGGGGGGGATAACAACAAAAAGAGAGAGAGAGGGAAAAAGGCCACTGGTTCTGGGATTCTGATCCAGGTGGTCAGTGAGATAAGTTCCGGTATTCAATAAGAGGAGTAGCGCAAGATGCGAGTCGCCTCACCTGGTGAATGAGACGCGCATTGCATGCGATCTGAGGTGTAGCGCACGAAGCGAGTCGCTCGAGGCGCATAGCCTATACTATAATAAACGTGGTTGAGACGGCGCATATAGCCTACTATAAACGTGGTTGAGACTCTTAGTAAACCTCTTACTCATTCTCGTGGTTGAAAGTCGGTAACAAGTCACGATAAACGTTGTTGAGACACTTATTAAAGATCTTACTCATTCTCGTGGTTGAAAGTCGGCTGAGGTGTTCTAGAGTATTCATTTATTCATTTTATTAAAACACTTTTTTACTACATTCCTTTTACTGCCATTGTATTATTGCTGAGTTGTTCTAGTGTATTCATATCTATATCTACTTATTTAAAATTGTTGTCCCTATTCATTGTATTCATATCATACCTCTTACCTCATATTCATTGTATATCATATCATGCCTCTTACCTCATATTCATTGTACTTATATCTTATCATGCCTCTTACCTCATATTCATTGTATATATCATATCATGCCTCTTACCTCATATTCATTGCACTTATATCTTATCATGCCTCACCTCATATTCGTTGTATATATCATATCATGCCTCTTACCTCATATTCATTGTATGTACAGTACTGTGCAAAAGTTTTAGGCAGGTGTGAAAAAATGCTATGAACTAAGAATGCTTTGAAAAATGTTAACAATAAATGTTTGTTTTGTATCCATTTCCATGGTAAGACTAAGCACAGCAACAAGACACAACATAGTTATACTGCATCAGCAGGGTCTCTCCCAGACAAAGATTTCAAAGCAGACAGGGGTTTCAAAATGTGCAGTTCAAGCTCTTTTTAAGAAGACGTTGAGGATCGTAGACGGAGTGGTCAGCCAAGGAAACTTAATACAGCTGATGAAAAACACATCAAGCTTATTTACCTTTGAAATCGGAAGATTTCAAGCAGTGGCATCAGCTCAGAACTGGCAGATACCAGTGGTACCCAGGTACAGATATTTACTGTCCGGGGAAGTCTGGCCAGAAGTGGTCTTCATGGAAGAGTTGCAGCCAAAAAGCTCAACCCCGACAAGGAAACAAGGCCAAGTGACTGAACTTAGCACGAAAACATAGAAACTGGGGTGCAGAAACATGGCAGAAGGTGCTCTGGACTGATGAGTCAAAGTTAGAAATATTTGGCTGTAGAAGAAGGCAGTTTGTTCGCCGAAGGGCTGGAGAGAGGTACAATTATGAGAGTCTGCAGGCAACAGTGAAGCATGGTAGAGGTTCCTTTCCAGTTTGGGGCTGCATTTCTGCAAGTGGAGTTGGAGATTTGGTCAGGATGAATGGTGTCTTCAATGCTGAGAAATACAGGCAGATACTAATCCATCATGCAATACCATCAGGGAGGCGTATGATTGGCACCAAATGTATTCTGCAGCAGGAACATAACCCCAAACAAACAGCCAATGTCATTAAAAACTATCTTCAGCTTAAAGAAGAACAGAAAGTCCTGCAAGTGATGGTTTGACCCCCACAGAGCCCTGATCTCTACATCATCGAGTCTGTCTGGGTTTACATGAAGAGACAGAAGAATTTTAGGAAGCCTACATCCACAGAAGATCTGTGGTTAGTTCTCCAAGATGTTTGGAACAATTTACCAGCCGAGTTCCTTCAAAAACTGTGCGCAAGTGTATCTGGAAGAATTGATGCTATTTTGAAGGCAAAGGGTGGTCACACCAAATATTGATTTAATTTTGAATTTGTTTCTGTTCCTTCACTGCATTTTGTTAATTCATGAAGAATTGATGAAAATAAACTGTTAACACTTCCATTTTTGAAAGCATTCTTAGTTTACAGCATTTTTTCACACCTGCCTAAAACTTTTGCACAGTACTGTATATCATATCATGCCTCTTACCTCATAATCATTGTACTTATATCTTATTATGCCTCTTACCTCATTCATAACTTCTATTGATACCTTCACATGTACTCCTGTATCAGCACTTTGCATATACCTATATCACATCTGCACGAATGACCAACTATTGCTGCCAATGTTACTACTGCTCATACCCCATATATTTTGTACTGTCATACTGTATATAGCCCATCTATTTATTTTTATATTACCACTATAGAATATAGAATAGCCTACTCTGCACTCTTCTGCTATCTGTAGTTCTGGTTAGAATCCGTTGCCTCAATACTTGTACTCAATACTTGCCTCAATACTTGCAATGACAATAAAGTTGCCATTTGCGTCTTGTTATCATTGTCAACTTGTGGGAGTTGTATTGTTAAACGGTGAGTACTTTGGTAGATTAAAGTGTAAACTTTGAATACAAATGCTATAGTACAACTTCTATGCATTATCTGTAAGGTTGTGAGTGTGCAGTGGTAATGTAAGTTTTATTCGTTTTCGTTTTTTTCGTGGAAATAAATGACATTGCTTGACCGTGTAGCTATTTGTTTTGTTTCTTTAAAGAAATAAATGACATTTCTTGACCGTTTAGCTATTTGTTTTGTCTCTGTGATAATGAGTAGGCTACGAGCTTTAATAAGAGTCAATGCAATGCGCGCAATGCGCCTCGAGCGACTCGCTTCGTGCGCTACGCCTCAGATCGCATGCAATATTCACCAGGTGAGGCGACTCGCATCGTGCGCTACTCCTCTTATTGAATACTAGTTCTTACCTGGGTCAGTAGTTAGTTTGATCTGTGGTCGCCTCTAACAGTTGATCTGGGGTCAGTCTTGGTTCCTGTGTGACCAGACTTAGCCTACCTTGACTAAACAATATGCAACAATTTGCCACTTTTTGAGGTATGGTTTTATAGGCAACTAGTGTTGGTATTGGTACCATCCTCTAATTCATTTTGATGGCATATGGTCATGTGAAGGACAGCTAAACACCCGTGTCTTTCCCACTAGCCATCCTGGCCCTATGTAGTTCTGTATACCGGGCTGGAATACCCTGCAAAAATGGAAGAAAAGCTTTCACAGCATGACAATGCCAGCTATACTGCCAAAATACACCAGTTAGTGTGTTTGCAAGCTTCTATCAGTGTGAAGTGGGCTGTTGGTAGTGTTTTTAAGTTTTTTTGCATGCCTTTTAGGTAGTTAGCTTGATACTTTTGGAACAAGCTCCTTATTGCTGCTTTAAGCTGCTGATCCTGGGTACGTTTTGACTGTGACCTGAGGGTCATTTGTAGTCAGATGGGGTTACCAAAAGCACACCACTACCAGTTGGTGAGAGTTAGTTTTCCAAGAAAAACTGCATAGAAAAAGAAGCAGTACATGGAACTGGGCAGGAACCCACAAAAATGAAAGTGGCAAGGCAGTGTCATATTGCAACCAGCAGCCTCAATCTAGGAAAGTGTATTTTATCTGATGTGTGTGCGTGTGAACTCTTGCAGGGTTCCCCCATCTATAGGGTCAGGTCAAGGCTTGTCTTAACGGCTGCCGATCGTGTGTGTGTGTGTGTGAACTGTTGATGTTGGCTTAGTTGGCTATTGTTAAGAACAATCCCAGACAGGAAGTGTGTGTGTGTGTGTGAGAAAGAGAGAATTAATATGAATATGTTTGGAGTAGCAAATGTTTGTATGTATCTATATTTGTGCTGCCCCTTTAATTTGATGTTTTTACAACCCTGTGTGTGTGTGTGTGTGTGTGTTTAGGCATTTCGTGTGGCTGAGGAGCAGTTGGGTATTCCTGCCCTGTTGGATGCAGAGGACATGGTGGCCCTGAAGATTCCTGATCGCCTCAGCATCCTAACTTACATGTCCCAGTACTACAACTACTTCCATGGCAAATCACCTAGTGAGCACACACACACACACACACACACACACACACACACACATACACACACACACACACACACACACACACACACACACACACACACACACACACACACAGAGCCTCTTATTCTGACAGCCTGGTCCAGTCTTATTATATTTGTAGTTGCAACATTTTAAGTTGTTTAATCTTGGAACTGATTGACTCTTCCTGTGTGTGTGTGTGTGTGTGTGTGTGTGTGTGTGTGTGTGTGTGTGTGTGTGTGTGTGTGTGTGTGTGTGCGCACACACACTTCTGTGTGTGTGTGTGGGCGCGTGCACGCGCGCGTGTGTGTGTGTGTGTGTGTGTGTGTGTGTGTGTGTGTGTGTGTGTTTGTTCACCCACTTCTCTGTGTGTTCGTGTGTGTGCTTCTGTGTGTAGTTGGGGGTATGGCAGGCATCAAGAGGCCTGCTGAAAACTCTGGCGATCAGCCCTCAGGGAAGAAGAACCTACCAATCACAGCCAAGACCTACTCTCCAGATGCCCCATCAACACAGAACCAGCCAATCACAGCTAAGACATACACTCCGGCTACCCCGCCCACACCAAGCCAGGTAGCACCCACTTCTTGTCATGCACTCACACACACAATCACTCACTCACTCACACACACACACACTCCTGCTACCCCGCCCACACCAAGCCAGGTAGCACTCACTCACATACATACACCCACTCACTCACATACACCCACTCACTCTCTCACATACACCCACTCACTCACTCACTCACATACACCCACTCACTCTCTCACATACACCCACTCACTCTCTCACATACACTCACTCACTCTCTCTCTCACATACACTCACCCACCTACTCACACTCACACTCACACACTCACTCACTCGTTTCCCATAACAACCACCAGAAATAGAGAATTTATCAGTAGAGAAACCTATTGTGTTTGACTCGGAGCACAGTGAACAAGACTCGACCTTACCACCTATATTCATTTGTGGAGTAAAACTGAATGGGTCCTAAGAGTTTCTTGTTAGTGTCTGTTTATTGTAGTTGCTAGCAAAACTAGCTTTTTTAAAAAAAAATGGTTACTGTTAAAGTTTTTATGATGGCAAAAGATGCTCTCAACTGAACAGCGTTTTTCATTAAGGAAAAGATGCTATATTTGTACCCAGGCATACACACATGCATACTCAAACACAGACACTACTCAACACACACAGAAGAGTTCCTATTTCGTCACACTTAAAGTATCAGGGTTTGAACAAACACAATGGCACACCACATAAACACACACTCACACTCTCTCACACACACACACACACACACACACACACACACACACACACACACATACACACACACACACACACACACATACACGCACGCTGACACTCTCAAACACACAAACACACACAGGCACAAAGGTTTTGAACAAAGACAACAGAACATGGGCAATGACTGAGACTTATGTTATTTATTCCAGCATAGTCTCTTGGGGTGTGAATCAAGAGAGAGTACGTTTTTTTTTGTGTGTGTGTGTGTGTGTGTGTGTGTGTGTGTTCCAGAGAGAAGTGTTGTCTGAGCGCACCAATAAGACTGGCGCACTAAGCAGCAGCTGCAGTGTCTGCAACAAACACGTCCACCTGATACAGCGTCACCTAGTGGAGGGGAGCCTCTACCACAGAAACTGCTTCAAGTAAGATACACACACACTCTGTCTACCTAGTACAAGGGAGCTTGTGCCACAGCTATTGCTTCATCAGGGACACACACCTACATGCTCTTTTCTTTATTTCTCTTTCACTTTCACTAACCCCACTGGTTTACATATTAACACAATACCTACCACCCTCTTGATATTAACACAAGAATTACCACCCTCTACATATTAACACAATACGTACCACCCTGTACATATTAACACAATACTTACCACCCTGTACATATTAACACAATACCTAACACCAATGTTCCCTCTAAGCTTTTTCAGACCGCGCTCATTTTTCAGACCGTACAAACGATTTTTAGGGTTTAAAAATATGAGCATCAAAGCGGATGTATGCTAGGTAATAAACATTTAAAATACTGACATGTCTGACAACCAAGCCGGATGTGCGTTAGAATGTTTACATACAAAGTATCCTTTAGCTCTCTTGCCGGGCTCTGCTCCAGCAGTTATAGGCTATCATGGCGAAAAGAAAGGCAGAGCAGGTGCCCCAGAAAAAGGTCTGCCTAACTGCCTGTTTAAATACATGAGCGGCTAGATGAAATAGTCCAAACTGACACAGGTAGGATAAAACTTTCAGACATATTTACATAATATACTTGGACGCAAACGCGAAAAGAGTTCGCTCGAAAACAGTGCAGTGAAATAAAGTGACATTATTCTGTTTGTCCTTAAAGTTGTGAGCACTTGGATGCCCGCTTCCCTGTAAAATGAGCTGAGTGGGCTGCCTTTGAGTCGGACACGTTGGATCGTGCAGTTAGTGAATTTGATCATGGGCTGAATGATCAGGTTCGAAGCGCTTCTGGAGGAAGTATAATATGCGGTCCCGGGATGCATTTGTCAACAATACAACGAATTCAAGTTCATGGTTTATGAAAAAAGGTGGACGCTGAAAAGTGAGCATTTTCCAGATCTGGTACAACTTCTGACATTTGTGGCACAGTCCAAGCATTTAGCGCCGACTGTGAACGCGGTTTCAGTCTAATGAATGCCACTAAGATAAAATCGTGAGGCGAGAAGATTTAAGGTAGAAATTTCCAATGTTTTCATTAAGACCTATTAGGCCTTATTCAAAGTGATCTTGATAATTGCAACAACATTTTGATATATGTTTAGTCAGAAAGATGTGTCTTCCATAGGCCTGCAGACAAGATGAACCAGAGAGCCAGATAGGCCTCAATGTAATTCAAATGACATGTTTTGTAGCTTAGTTTGTTGCAAACCACTCCAGTTATTAAATTATTTATAAAGGCTACCTTTAGGAAAAATTACACCAGAATTACTTTATTTATTTTAAAGCACTGCATTAGCATTTTTCTTTCAATGAAGTTCCACTTAAATGTTAGCCTGACGATGTCATACTCATAATTCTAGTCAGAATATGAGTCTGATACTGAACCATTGGGCTGTGATTATGGGGCGTGTTTCAACGAGCCAGGGGAAAAAAATGCCTCTTCGCTCAATTGGATACCTAGAACCAATCAGAGCAACGTAGTATGACCATCTGATATAGGGCCAATAGTTTTCCGCGTCCAAAAAAAGCAAATTCCGTGTCACGTTTTTGATGATTCCGTGTTTCCGCGTCAGAAAAAAAAAAACAGCCGTAAAATGCCTTTCTGCACGTTAACTGAATGAAAAACTCTGTTGATAGTGATGTTGCCTAGCAACGCTGTTTGCGTGCCTGCAGCTCTCTCAGTTTAGATAGTGAGAGTTCGGTTTGTCGCCAAGTAGTTGACCGTACTGTGCCTTATACATTTCCAATGCTTAAATCATCATTGTTCAACCTGTATGTGAGGCATTATGTGCATACCCAATGAAAGTAAGGGTTTTCATTAAGTTGCTACTGTGATAGATCGTGTATTAAATACCAAATTTTGGGCTACCTGCTAGTGTTAGCATGCATGCTAAGCGGAGATTTAGCTAACATTCTGTTCTTATGTTGATACGCTGTAATAAAGATGGGTTCAATCCTGTTAAGATTTCGACTGGGTGAGATATGAATGAGATCCATGTTGCCGTAGTGTAATGTCCACGTTTATATGTATCTAGTAATATTAGTTGTGTTATTGTTATTGTGTAGCAATAACTCATGTTAATGTAATTCAGTGCAGTGCTAATTATTCCCCATAAAAAAGACTGCTTTGGTAACTCAGTGATTAATACGTGCCCTTCTTAGATTGTTGTTTGCCAGCCATCAACAGAACAGAAGACTTAACATTTATTGTTTTAATGTGATTGGGAAGACGAGCAAATTAACGTGACTACCGTTGAAAAAGGGGGGCGTGGCCGGAGCAGAGTTCAGTGCAGACGTGACATTTTCTGACTGCTTTTGTTCTTTAATTAATGTTTGTTCATTGTTGCAATCGTTGTTGTGTTTATTTGAAAGAAATTCAGTCTTACAGGGTAAAATGCAGGGGGTTTTGGGCGATTTTGATGCACAAAATTATGTTTCCGTTTGAAAAGTTGCAATTCCGTTTTCAATAGTCCATTCCGTTTCAGATGGTCCATTCCGTGTATTCCGTCCGTTTTCCGTTTTCGCGGAAAACTATTGACCCTACTGATACATTAAAACTTTAACCTGATCTCGTAGGAAGGACGGCAAAAACATCTTTTCGATCGACAAATGCCTTGATCACGTTTCTCTGTTCCTCTTTCAAAATTAATGTGCTGTCAATATCTGTTGAGATATGCCTGCTCACGTTACTAATTAGCAGCAAGGCTAACCCTAGCTACCATGCGTTTCAATGGATTTTTGGTGTAAGCGTTAGCAATGACCTAACAATAATGGTCTAGAGCGCTTCAGTTAAGACATACAATCCTCGGCAACATTCGTGTTGCACATATACAACTAACCGAGTCAATAGACATAAAAAAGTCGTGTAGATAGCATAATTTACATAAAATATGTCCCACTTACAAGCCGGATACGCCGCCATCTTGGGAGGATTTCGAATCTACCGCTTGATCATCTGTCCATCATCGTATAAAGCCCGTCCTGACAATTTGATTGGTCCGGCGTTATCCGTCCGATGAAACTTTCTCCCAACTAGCTCAGAGCCAGACCAAATCTCCCTGACCAAAAATTTTGTGGGCGGGGTTTGGGCTGGTATCCGCGGAAAAAATGAAGAGACCACTTCAAAATTATCAGTTTCTCTGGTTTAACTATTTATTGGTACTAGTGCAGTGTCCGTAGGAATTATGCATTCTGTAGTGTTAGCAGACGTAGCTGTAGGCTAGCTGTTGTTCAGTGCAGAACTGGGAGGATAACATGACGACGTGGCCCGACATAACTTACAGCAAGAATTGCGCGTATTTCGTGGACTCCATAGCAACAGATGGGAAAGCAATGTACAATCTGAAAGCCTCAGAGGCTTATCAATATAAGCTACCATTTGTAGCGGCCACTCTTGCGTTGTGATTTTGATTGGCACCCAGCCGTTTATTCATACACTCTGACAGGTTTAATGAACACAGAGCAAAGGCGATCACACACAGTATCTTCCGAATGACAGCCTCTCCCAGCCAGGGTAAATGCAGACTGAGGTTTATAATATTGCAATAATGAGAAAACAAAGTCTAAACACGAATTACAACAGATACATCGGGACACATCTGAAAACCTCTCATTGCGTCAGTAGATGCATGAACGAATGGTCACTGGTCTAGGCTTACCATCAACATTGGCCTTCATCATGCTTGGACGCACCAAAAAGTCTCTCTGCGCCATGGTGGCAGGTCCACAGGAAGTCGGCCATTTTGAGTGGAAGATGCGTTTTGACAGCGTTTGCACACCTTGCATCTGATAGAACGCGTTTGCACACCTCGCATCTGATTGAACTCCTCCGACAGCTTTAATGGTAACGCCTTGAAATGTGGTCCGGCTACTCTTCAGCCATGGGCGACTAAAAGTTATATTGGATTTTCTTATTAGTCGAAAGGTGTGGGCGTGGCAGACCCTCAAACTTTGCCAACTTGTTAGTGCTTGCCACAAAACACAAAGTCTCTTATAACTCAATCGCATGTATGTCAAAGTGCTCTAAAAATTACCAAATTTGCCAGGGACATCAAGCCTGTAACCGTCCATCTTCTGTAGAGTTTTTGTTCATGGATGGAGCAAAATAGCTCTGTAGCGCCCCCTAGAACATTGCAAAAAAACCTGTACATTGGGGTTATTTTGGTGTAGCTTGACGGAATTCGGTACACGTCTTCATCATGCTTGGACGCACCAAAAAGTCTCTTGACGCCATGGTGGCAGGTCCACAGGAAGTCGGCCATTTTGAGTGGAAGATGCGTTTTGACAAAGTTTGCACACCTCGCATCTGATCGAACTCCTCCGACAGCTTTAATGGTAACGCCTTGAAATGTGGTCCGGCTACTCTTCAGCCATGGGCGACTAAAAGTTATAATGGATTTTCTCATTAGTCGGAAGGTGTGGGCGTGGCAGACCCTCAAACTTTGCCAACTTGTTAGTGCTTGCCACAACACAAAGTCTCTTATTACTGTTGCGTACATTGTTTGATCCAGAGACAATGTCTTAGGGTGGACGCTGGTCCGGCCCGAACGCGTACATATGCCTGACTGATATCACCTATAGCGCCACCTGTTGATGTTTGGAAACTTTACTTTGTTTCCACACCTCGCATGTGATTGAACTCCTCCTACAGATTTAATGGACAGAGGAGGCTCTTCCATTGAGGAAACGGAGGAAGAACCTCCTCAAACTTTTTGAAAATGTATTTTTGTAATTGAACTGACTAAACTCCTTTAAAAATGCAGTTTGATATCAGTTTTTAATACTATGAATATTATAATTTGTTTCCCTGAGTTAAAATAACATTAGCACCCCCTATCGTAACAAGAAATTACTGCACGGAGGACGTCCTCCCCTTGGCTCCCATTGAGATCAATGGGATCTGTCTCTGATACTGGCGGCTCGTGGGGCTCATTCACTTACATTTCCCAGGGGAGGAAAGACCTCCCTAGAGTCTGAGTCTGCGCCCATATCGCTTAACCAATGAACAACGGATTTGGTGTTGAAGGGAGGGGATTAGATATTAATACCGAACGAAGTTTCCCTCTTCAACCATTCTGCAGAAGGATATCGATAACAAGTCACCTTTAAAGATTGTTGTAGAAAGATTGCAAATAAAGAGGATGTGCAATGGAGAACGAAGATATTGTTCATGTTTTATTGAACAAACCGTTTCATTCATTGAGCTACAGAGAGAAGGTTAGTATCAAAACAACAGGGAAACCTGTTCCAAAAATGCAAGTCACTAAACCCAATGGTAAAACCGCTTCCGTTAATACTAAATGGTATGCAAAATACTTATAGCTCACTGGTACCATACAAAAACAATCGGCTGTACTGTTTTGTTTAAATCGTTCATACCCCTATTGTTAGTCTGACTGTTCACGTTCAGCTGACATTCTGAATGGAAATTGTTAATGAATGTTTCAGAACGCGATGTGTTTCGTATCTATTCTAATTAGCCTACTTGTCACTTGGGCATTGGCCTCATACTTGGCTACTTTGAGTGATAGCTGTAATAATCTGCCATAATCTGAGCAGCAATTATAGGAAGTTTTTGTTTTTGCAATTTTAGAGAACAAAGGTAATTTACTCAGGGTTTGTTCTTTTTCCATAGGTTTATTTGTTTAATATAAGCTTAAAGCATCTGCTAAAACAGACACATAGCCAAGCATAAAAATATATTTCTGTTTAATACATAATTTAGTCAAAGTCAGTCCACCCCTAAGTGATCAATGAACATTGACCAACATTCTGAAACATCCACATTTGCCACAAACAATGTTAGGCTAACAGCCCATGTTATAGTTAGTGAAAAATAATGTTCTCGTACTTGTTGCCTTTTTTACTTGTTGTTTAATATTTTGGAAAGGATGTTAGTGAATGATTCAGAGCCTGATGCATCACTTTTGGTCTTGTGTCTTAATTTTTCTTAAAACAATTGTGGCTGAAATTTAGTCAAATAGTAACCAATAGCTTTAGTAATTGAGGGGGAAAAAAGGCCAAATGGTAGGCCCAACATTTAGAATGTAGTTTTTAAAATCAAGAGTAGGCCTGATTTGACTAATTGGCTTTGCATCCTTTCCTTCTGGCCTTGTCTAGTCCAAAGACATGCTGTCCACCAGCTTTTTAAGTACAATGGTGCCACACTGGTGGCTTTGTATCAATTGTATCCCTGCCTGCTATTTTGTAGGACTGTAGTCCACAAAAACACCCTGAAACAACTTGTATCTCACATACTTATGCCACCAACGGAATAAGCAGGGCAATGGCAACCAGGCGCACAGTCCTTCCTCCCTCACTTTAAAAACCACCAACCTCCACTGAATGGTAATGCCTTCAAACGTGGTCAGGTTACTCTTCAGCAATGGGGAATTAAAAGTTATGAGAATCTTTTACAAAGTTTGAAGGGTGTGGGTGTGGCAGACCCTCAAACTATGCACTCTTCACAACTCCAGTCACTTAAAACGTATACATATATTGTCGAAAGTGCACGAAATTGAAAGTGGTGGATCATTATGAGACCCTCTGAATGCATGCCAAGTTTCGTGCAATTTTGTCCATGGGGGGCCATACAATATTTTTTTTTTTATGTGACTGTACACCAACTGGCCTGAATGTGGCCTGACAACAAATGACAATACATACATTTACCATTGTCCAAACATAAGAGATTTTAAGGGAATGTCTGCTTTTGATGGGTGTGTGAACAGTTTAAAATAGATAGTACAATTCTGAAAACAACATATTGTGTTTGGGTCAATTCAACTTTTCTTTATTTTATGTGACCTGTTTTAACAAACTACATTGCAAAAGAAAAATATACCAAAACAAGAGCAATCCGAGATTTCTGACCTCCAGCAAGGAGGTACACAAATCCGGATCCATTTTAATGGGGATGTCCCAGGACCAAGATCCACCTCTGGTGAAAATTTCAGACAGATCCGCCCAGTAGTTTCTGAGAAATCTTGCTGGAGGTAATAAATTAACGGACCCGATCGCATAACCTCCTTGCTGGAGGTAAAAATCCACAAAAAAGTAGTACACAAAACATTACATAACCAAATCATCAAAATCTATCACAAATAATTCCTTTAATACATAAAAATGAAACACAAACCAATTTACACACACAAAACACAAAAAAACACAAAAACACACTGACAACCATGACTCATTCTGTGCCAAAACCTACTGAACAGTTCGGCGGTCATTTTGTAACGCTTTGCGTTACGTCTAGTTATAACTATTTATAAGTATTATTGTTATTATTTTCAGCAGGAGCAGGCCTATAAGTAGGCTATTAATATTAATATATTAGCAGCTAGGTGAGCCTGCATGCTTTCTTATTATAATAATCATCATTATTATCACCATCATTATTATTATAATTAATGATTATCGAACAATTATTATTTTTGTATTATTACTATCATAATCATAATATAGTCATGATAATAATAAGTGTTATTATTGCTATCATTAAGATTCAATTTAATTCAATTCAATTTTATTTGTATAGCGCCATAACAATACAATTGGCTCTAGGCGCTTAACAGAGCCCAGAGCCTAGACCCCCTTAGTGCATGCACAATGGCAACAGGGGCAAGAAAAAACTCCCTGTTAGGCAGGAAGAAACCTTAAGCAGAACCACGGCACATAAGGGGGGACTCATCTGCTTGAGGTCGGCCGGGTGGAGATAGGAAGGTGGGAAGGGGGGAAGTTGTGTGGCAGAAGGGGAAAGGAGACAACAGGGGTTGTACACAGCCAGCATTTGGTCGCGGGACATAGTATATACACAGACATCCGGTGGTAAAATACATGATACAGGCAAGACCGGTTTACTGTACTAATAGGGTAACTGTTACAGGGGTAGGGGACGTAGGGACAGAGAAACAATTCAGTGGTGGCAATAATGTATATTGTATATAAATGCTAGCATAGGGTATGGGGTAGAGTAGGTGTACGGCAATGCAGTGGCGGTGGGTGCAATTGGCCGAGGGTTTCTCCAGGTAGAACAGGTGGAGAGACTACAGCAGCGAGCCATGGGGAGATGGTCTTGATTAGTAGATACTGTTTTATTTGTCGCAACACAGTGGATGTTCAAAAAAATGTAACGATAAGGTGTAAAGAAGAAAGGGCTAGCTGCATTCGGAAGAAGTTAGTTAGCTAGAAGGCTAACTCTCGAGGCTACGAGCTTTTTAAAAAGACTGGAGAAAATTACTCCTTAGAATAGGCTAATAGAATAGAGCTACTGCAAGTGCAGTAAGGTATTACTTAGGAAAGCGTGAGTCTTTAAAAAGACTGTTTATAAAGCAATGAATATCTTAATTTTAAAGGAATCAAGAGAACTTGAACAAACTCTGCAGAGTGTAATCTCAGTCAGTGAGGGTGAGCGCTTACCATGCCTGCAGATACGTTTATACTCTGAAGCGCCGGCGCAACTCGCGTTCAAATGATAAGACTCCGTTTTGATTAGTGGATCAGGAACGATACAGTTTTCACTAACCAGTGACAGGTCGCCGGTGTTTTTTTCTCCGTCTGTGACATCGTGCCCCCCCTGCAGAGTGTTTCCGCCCCCCACTTTGAGAACCACTGCTCTATATATTAAGTTATTAACACATTACTTACCACACTCTACATATTAACTCTGACTTTTCGGTCCTTGTAGGACTAACTGGATTTTAACCCTTTCACGTGCGAGATCAGTAAACCAACTGCAGTATGCACAGTGATATTAGTGGACTAAATGCAGTTTAACCCCTTAGGCACAGTGGTATTAGTGGACTAACTGTAGTTTAACTCTTTTAGGCACAGTGATATTAGTGGACTAACTGCAGGTTAACCCTTTTAGGCACAGTGATATTAGTGGACTAACTGCAGGTTAACCCCTTAGGCACAGTGATATTAGTGGAATGACTGTAGTTTAACCCTTTTAGGCACAATGATATTAGTGGACTAACTGCAGTTTAACCCTTTTAGGTGCAGTGATATTAGTGGACTAACTGCAATTTAACCCTTTAGGTGCAGTGAGTGCTTCATCATTCTTCTCTCTGGCACCTACAAACCAGGAGTTAAACCAGGAACCTTCATCTGCACAACACACAACACATTCAGTCCCCCATCCAGTCTGAGCCCTCGGAATCCTCCCTCACCCAATCCCAGCAGACGGAACCCTCCCACCGCAAATCCTAGACCATGGATCGCCACGTCGACCAGTCATGGAGAGTTAGGCCCAAGGGCCACGTCGACCAGTCATGGAGAGTTAGGCCCAATGGCCACGTCGACCAGTCATGGAGAGTTAGGCCCAATGGCCACGTCAACCAGTCATGGAGAGTTAGGCCCAATGGCCACGTCAACCAGTCATGGAGAGTTAGGCCCAAGGGCCACGCCTTCCCCTTCCAAGCCCACTGGCCCATCCTGGCACGTAACCAAGAGTGACTGCACAGTGACCTCTACGCCATCTCCACGGCAACAACAAGCTACGACTGCGATGGTTAGCCCTAACACTAGCAATAAGTTGGACCGTAACACGACACCCACTCCCTCCATCTCTTTCACAGAAACACACAGCTCTACTCCAGGTTCCTCTCTCAGTAGCTCAACTGCCAAGAACCAGAATGCTCGACTGCAGTTCTTTGAGTCTGAAACCTCAAGTGGAACCATGAAGGCACTGTCTGGGACCGCTGACAATGAGGAACCCACTGGAAGGAACAACGGAACTGAAAGTGGTTGCGCCGGAACCATGGGAGAGAAGAAGAGAAGGGTGCTCCTGAAAGTGGGGGACTGGAAGAAGGAAGGAGAGAAAGAGAGTGAGGCAGAAAGAAAAAGCGAGAGGGAGAAGGAGAAAGCCAAGGGTATGATTGAAAAAAAGCTAGTAGAGGAGAAGAACAGCAGCAGCACATATCCGTCATGGAAAACAGATGGAGGAAAGAGTAGTGACAGCAGGTGAGTGTACACAGTCACGCACACACACACACACTAGAGATGCGCGGATGGGCTATTATTTCATCCGCAACCGCATCACAAAACGCATGATCCGTCCGCTATCCATCCGCACCAATTTTTTTGACCAATTTTCAAAACCGCACCCGCCCGCCATCCGCCTGTTGTTTTTAGGTATAGGCACTGCTGACGCGAGGCTAGAAAGTTCTTGCCTGTTCTTGAAAGGAGACTGATCCAATGCCGCAAAGATATTTAAAGGATAAAGCCCCTAGTATGAAAGCCTATAGGCTAGGTGCACGAAATACTCAGTGTGGGCAGTTTGTTTCCTGTTTAGCCAGGTGTATTTGAACCTGCTGCTATTCTGAATGTAGGCTAATTAGCGTCTACACGGACCTGGTTAGGTGTTGCACCTAGTGAATCAGCGTTACGATAAAGAAGGACGTGTAGACACTAATTACATTCAGAATAGTGGCAGGTTCAAACACACCTGGCTAAACAGGAAACAAACAGCCCACACTGAATATTTCGTGCACCTAGCCTATTGGCTATGTTGTAGCCTATCCCCAGAATATGAAGTGACGTCTGTCTCCGATCGATGCACAGGGAGAAACTTTAAAATAGCCAAGCACATCGGCAAACCTGACCTTACCATAGGCTAGTAGGCCTACACTTTTTTTATCATTGTAATAAAACGCAGTTTGGTACAGCATTTTAATATGGTAATATAGCCTTGTTTTTAGTTTAGAAGGAAACGCAGAGTCTGTTAGGCTAATTCTGAAATTTCACTGCATTGTAGGCTTTGTACTGTAACAACCCCAACACTTGCCTGCTTGCCTTGCAAATCAAAGTTTTCAGACTATTTTTCTTACCTTCTTTCTTAGCTGGTGATGTTACTGAGCTAGAAGTTTAACTTGTTCTGATAATCTCGCGCTGCCAATGCCCAATGTCACTTCTGAGTCAAATCACTCCATCATCTCTTTGAAATTCCTTATTCCACGAGTGATAGGCTACAATGACTGGCTGTTTTAAAATATAACTAATAGCCTAACGAAACAAAATAACCCAGGCAGTTTCATCTACGACACGTGAAGGCTTCTTCCAATGCTGACAGCTGACTCATAGCTTGCAGGTTTGCGGCGTTGCAAAGAGCCGCGACATGATAGGGATCGTCACTTAATTTGAACTTTTTTGCTTCCTTTGTTTGCTTTGTATGCATACACGGAACTATGCCAATTTACTGCCTGATGAAAATTTGATTATTTAAAAATGTGCTTGGATGTAGGTAACGACATTTAACAATATGTAGATATTTTGAATTTCATTGGGTAAACCGCCACCCGCCCGAATTTAATTAAAATATTATTTTTTGTCACGTCACCCGCCCGATCCGCGGTTTAACCGCGGAGTCCGCGGGTGCAACCGCCAACCGCACATCTCTAACACACACACCACACACACACACACCACATACACACACACATGCACACATACCACACAAACACCACACACACACCACACACACACACACACACACACACGTCCTCACTAAACCACTTGCTAGTCCTTAAACCCCCAGCTGATCAGTGTTTCTATTGAAGCACTTTTTCTGTTAGTTTGTTCCCATTTTATGCCACAATACAATGCACCTTTTTTAACAGACTTACAGCAATTGGATTAAAGCAAGGCAAAGCCTGTTTATTCACAAGACTCAATGAAATACAATAACATGTCAACCAAACTAAAAACTAAGATGCACAAAAAGACACTTAAAGACTATACCTAACTTTAGTCTGACTCCACTAGATCAGTGTTTCCCAAACCCCTTCAGACATTCAATCTCCAGCTACGTACCCACCCACCACCCCCCACTCATACATATTTATTTTTTTCATGATGGTAATACCCCCCCCCCCCCCCCCCCCCAGCTCAGCTCAATAGAAGTCCAGTGAGAGGTCACACACTTGTGGCTTCCACTGCCCGACAGCTCAATTCAATTTAATACAAATGTATTTATATAGCGCCATAACAATAAATGGCGCTTTACAGAGCCCAGAGCCTGAACCCCCTTGGTGCAAGCACAATGGCAACAGGGGCAAGGCAAAACTCCCAGTTATTCAGGAAGGAACCTTGAGCAGAACTACGGCACACAAGGGGGACCGATCTGCTTAAGGGTCGGCCAGGTGGAGATAGGGAGGGGGGGATGGGGGGAGGGTTGTGTGGAAGGGGAAGGGAAACAATACTTGTTGTACTCAATTGGATAAACATACAACCAATCAGCTCGCCAGAGGCAGCCATGTTTGTTGAAAACAAATTCAACTCAAGCGCTCTTTGGTGACGTGGGTGTTACGTTACTGTGAATTATCTGTCCATCATCGTATAAAGCCCGCCCTGACAATTTGATTGGTCCGAACTAATTTTTGATCAGAGATAGTTTCTCCCCAACGGAGCAATGCCAGACTGGACTTCCCAACCTCAAATGTTGTGGGCAGGGCCAAGTTCAGTCTGGCACCCAGGCTAGTTGGATCATGTAGTTAGTCGTTAGTAGATAGTCAATTTGGGAGACGGATAAGGAGATACTTTAAGGTAGCTCTCTCTCTCCCGGCACAAAATTCGACCCACTCAAGCATTAGTTAAAGAATGTTAATGATGTTCAGCTTTATATAGTTCTATATAACCATTTATTATATAGCTGTTAATCTATCTATCTTGCCTATCTATCTATCTGTCTGTCCATCTCAGTGAAAAGGTTGGGCTAGAGCCATTGGACGTACCCTTGACAACCAATACAACTCCAACAGGCAAGCCAAGTCTAGCCTGTATGAGTAAAACCAATAAGGCCAGTAAACCAGCCCTCACACCGTCTAAAGGTACGTACACACACACACACACACACGCGCGCACGCGCACACGCACACAAAAACGCACACGTACACGCACACACACACACAAGCTACATTACTAATAAAGTTGTGTTCATACTCACACAGAGACACACATTAGAACTCATACTATACTTGACATTAAAGTCTCGACATTCACATCTTCCTCTGACTTTGTTTGTTTGTTTGTTTGTTTGTTTGTTTAGAAAATGACTCCGCCCCCACCAGCTGGAGGTCAATGCTTAAGCCTGTCTCTAGGGAGACCAAGTGAGTATCTCTCACCTCTGCAGTCAGTCAGTCTGTCACATCTGTGGGAGCACTCACTTTGAGGAATGGATCAAAACTCGTGCACAGATACACACACTCTCACAAGGACTCACACACCCACATCATATAGGGCAAACTACCCATAAACTTTTATCAAATTCAACCATTTTCTCCCCCAGACACTCAGCCCCTCCCACCCTGCCTTTCTCTGCTCTGATTGCCTGTGTGGGGGTGAGGCCATAGACATGTATAGGTAGACGCCGCCTCCACTGCTTCTCGGCGAAACGCGTCGCCGCCATTTTGGGAAAGGAGCTCTCTGCCGTCAGAGGTCTGTCAGACGTGTCAAACAAGCGCAAGTTGCCAGGAGCTGCGGTTTATCTGGATACAAATCACGATAACCTTTTACATTTCGCAACCAATTTCATGGAGTATTCAAGGGTTTATGCTCTACGTGAAGTGTGTGAAAAAGATTTGCCTCTACGTTACTTTGAATCTCGCTAGTTTAATCGCCAGTCATACATGTGCATGGGTCTATGATAAACGCTCACTTTTCTTGCAAAGCTCGTGCATTTTGAAAATACTGAGAAGATCTATAAACTATCGAAATAGTGCTTCTTTAGTTACTACGTATTGACCATCATTAAGAGAAAGACCATACATCAAATAGTGAGAAACTGGCAGTCAGTGTGTTTTTCATAGTTTAATAGTTCCTTTTCAAGTATGTGCATTAAGAAACCTTGAACAGTGCAATTGGCAATACACAGTTATTTCACAAATCAACATTACAAAAAAAAGCTATATATTTCTATAGCAGTAAAAATATACACATCTCAATATATACATAGCCTACACATCTCAATAGTTGAACTGTAATATAAATAACATAGCATATATCAAATACAATATAATATAATGACTCAGTATAATGTGCAATGGAATAACATATATATGATATATATAATATGTGATACAATTAGGGATTCAAATTATCGATTAATTCATTAATCATTAGTTGATAATCTTATCGATCGACTTTCGATTAATTGATAAGCGGCGTTTCAGTGCTTCAATAGGGCCTTTAAAAATAGGCCCTATTATTATTATATTACATTACATTATGATTATTCTATTATATTCTATTATACATTCCTCAAGTAATTATGCATTAGGAAAAGAAAGCAGAAAAGTTTTTTTTATGGTATAACAAAATCCATTCATTAATAAAAAAAAAAAGAAATAAATTATGGACTGGCTCAGTTCTTGCATTTGAAACAGACATAAAACAAAAAAGAATAGAAGAAATTAAATAGAGCCAAACAGAATATTATTGAGCCTATAGATTATGAAGAAACTGCATCTAGGCTATTACAAGCTAAATAGCCAGCACAACTCTCTGAAGTTTAACTCGCGCTCACGGTAGTGAGGGATAGAGTAACTTTACATTCTTAATGACAAGCCATCAGGCAAAGGTAAGCTAGCCCGCTAACGAGCTAGGTATCTAATCATTAAGCCTGAGTGAGCTAGTCCGCTATCAAGCTAAATAGCCAACTCAACTCTTACTTACTTACTTACTCTCATGAGCCAAACTCACGGGCACACGTTAGCGCGGGAGTAGACAGAGATATTCACATTCATAGCAAGGTGAGCTAGCCCGCTAACGAGCTAGGTAGCTAACTCTATGAAGTCTCAGTGAGCTAGCCCGCTAACGAGCTATTAGCTAACCTGAGTTTTAAGACTATAAGCCATAACTCGCGGCAGTAAGCGAGAGAAGGTATAATACAGTGTAGCTGTGATTTTTAGGTTGACCAGGTGAACTGGAAGCATGCACGGTGTTCAAATGGTAACTGAGTGAGCTAGTGGAACTATTGTATTTCAATACCGCATTACACAGAGAACATTTGTTTTCAACCGGTCTCTCGCGATAGCGCCCTCTAGCGATTAATCGTGATTAATACATTTTGATCGAGCAACCTCTTAATCGACAATTAATCTAAAGTCGATTAATCATTTGCATCCCTAGATACAATATAATATATTTTAAGTATAAGTATATATTCATATTATAATATACAGCCGCGGAAAAAATTAAGAGACCACTTCAAAATTATCAGTTTCTCTGGTTTTACTATTTATTGGTATGTGTTAAAGTAAAATGTACATTTTAGTTTTATTCTATAACCTACTGGCAACATTCCTACCAAATTTCAAATAAAAATATTGTCATTTAGATCATTTATTTGCAGAAAAATGACAATTGGTCAAAATAGCAAAATTGATGCAGTGTCTTCAGATCTTGAATAATGCAAAGAAAACAAGCTCATATTCATTTTTAAACTACACAATACTAATGCTTACACTTAGGAAGAGTTCAGAAATCAATATTTGGTGGAATAACCTTGATTTAAAATCACAACTTTCATGTGTCTTGGCATGCTCTCCACCAGTCTTTCACATTGCTGTTGGGTGACTTTATGCTACTCCTGGCGCAAGAATTCAAGCAGCTCGGCTTCTTTTCATGGCTTGTGACCATCCATCTTCCTCTTGATCACATTTCAGAGGTTTTTTATGGGATTCAGGTCTCGAAATTGGGCTGGCCATGACAGGGTCCTGATCTGGTAGTACTCCATCCACACCTTTACTGGCCTGGCTGTGTGGCATGGAGCATTGCCCTGCTGGAAAAAACACTTCTCAGAGTTGGGGAACATTGTCAGAGCAAAAGGAAGCAAGTTTTTCTTCCGGGACAACGTTGTACTTTGCCTGGCTGAGGTTTGTAAAAGACCATAAGGATTGAAAAAGCGGACTGGAGGTTCTTCTAAATTCGTCTTCTCTGATGAGTCCGATTTCACAGTAGGTGCAAGACTCTCTGGCTTGTAGGCCTCTCCAGGTCTCCGTCTAACCATCAGACGACCATGTGTTGGGCAAAGCTGAAAATTGGACTCATCAGAGAAGACGAACTAGAAGACCCTCCAGTCCGCTTTTTTCAATCCTTATGGTCTTTTACAAACCTCAGCCAGGCAAAGTACAACGTTGTCCCGGAAGAAAAACTTGCTTCCTTTAGCTCTGACAATGTTTCCCAACTCTGAGAAATGTTTTTTCCAGCAGGGCAATGCTCCATGCCACACAGCCAGGCCAGTAAAGGTGTGGATGGAGTACCACCAGATCAGGACCCTGTCATGGCCAGCCCAATTTCGAGACCTGAATCCCATCAAAAACCTCTGAAATGTGATCAAGAGGAAGATGGATGGTCACAAGCCATGAAAAGAAGCCGAGCTGCTTGAATTCTTGCGCCAGGAGTAGCATAAAGTCACCCAACGGCAATGTGAAAGACTGGTGGAGAGCATGCCAAGACACATGAAAGTTGTGATTTTAAATCAAGGTTATTCCACCAAATATTGATTTCTGAACTCTTCCTAAGTTAAAGCATTAGTATTGTTTAGTTTAAAAATGAATATGAGCTTGTTTTCTTTGCATTATTCAAGATCTGAAGACACTGCATCTTTTTTGCAATTTTGACCAATTGTCATTTTTCTGCAAATAAATGATCTAAATGACAATATTTTTATTTGAAATTTGGTAGGAATGTTGCCAGTAGGTTATAGAATAAAACAAAAATGTACATTTTACTTTAACACATACCAATAAATAGTAAAACCAGAGAAACTGATAATTTTGAAGTGGTCTCTTAATTTTTTCCGCGGCTGTATATATATATATTTGTACATTTGTACAATTTGACATAATATACAATCATGCTCTTAACATTTTCAGATCTATGCAGTGCAATTGACACAATATATAATTGTGAAATAACTGTGTATTGCCAATTGCACTGTTCAAGGTTTCTTAATGCACATACTTGAAAAGGAACTATTAAACTATGAAAAACACACTGACTGCCAGTTTCTCACTATTTGATGTATGCTCTTTCTCTTAATGATGGTCAATACTAGTAACTAAAGAAGCACTATTTCGATAGTTTATAGATCTTCTCAGTATTTTCAAAATGCACGAGCTTTGCAAGAAAAGTGAGCGTTTATCATAGACCCATGCACATGTAGCCTATGACTGGCGATTTAACTAGCGAGATTCAAAGTAACGTAGAGGCAAATCTTTTTCACACACTTCACGTAGAGCATAAACCCTTGAATACTCCATGAAATTGGTTGCGAAATGTAAAAGGTTATCCTGGCAACTTGCGCTTATTTGACACGTCTGACAGACCTCTGACGGCAGAGAGCTCCTTTCCCAAAATGGCGGTGACGCGTTTCGCCGAGGCAACGGGCTGAAGCAGTGGAGGTGGCGTCTATCTATACATGTCTATGGGTGAGGCCCCTGAGACGGGGTGTGGGTCACATCTAAATGTGTTCCCCGGAGAGCACGAGCCCAGTGAACTTCAGTTCCCCTCTCTGTTCTATTCTGTCTGAGGTGAGAGGAGAGGAGACTATCAGGGGTTTCATACGACACAGGAGGAACATGGTTAAAGATCTGTCTGTCTGTCTGTCTGTCTCTCTCTCTCTCTCTCTCTCTCTCTCTCTCTCTCTCTCTCTCATTTTTGCTCTAACAGCTCCATAGACCTAGTCTTACCCAGCAGCACTGAGACCCAGAGACCTAAGTCCCCTTCTCGTTTATGGGGAGGCAGTGCAGGAAAGCCTCAGGTTTCAGGGCCTACCTCCAGCCTGACCACCAGCACAAGTCCTGCTGCTCCTGCCTCTTCCACTACTCCAACCAGCAAGGGTAAGACCGGGAGGGATGGAGAGAGAGAAGCAGTGGTGTAGTCTTGTTTGCAGTAGTGGAGGGATGGAGAGAGAGAAGCAGTGTTGTAGTCTAGTTTGCAGTAGTGGGTATAATGTCATGACCCCTCCCTCCATGCAACACCCCATAACCACATACTGTAAGAAAGTCCTAAAAGTGATGAGGCAATATCAAGTGTGGAAGAAGAGGGACATGGGAGGTAGAATGTAGCACTTTTAAAGCACCTTGAGACTTTTCTGTTTGTTGAAGTGTGCTATATAAATAAAATTCATTATCATTACTATTAAGTATGTAACGTAGTACTTCAACTTCAGTGCAATAATAAGATATGCATAGTTGAGTAGTTTCAGCTTTAAGTACTTTCTTATCTACTAGCGTACATGTGAGTACAATAATACAAGTTTACCAAAGCTTTTCATCTCTGAGCACCATCATTTGCTCATTTATCTATCTAGCTAGGTTTTCTTATGGTGATGTTTTAGTACCCCGAAAGAGGAAGGTTTGACTGGTTGGACGAACACCGGGTGAAGAGAAGGAGGGAGAAACTGCTACTGTGCTAACTTGAAGGCTAGCAAGCCAATTTACTTAGCTAAACAGCTCTCTTTACATTTTGTGGTTTAAACTAACTGGCTTACTTCAGGCATAGTTGACATGGCAGGAAATATAATTCAATACACATATTGCACATCACCTGCCCTTAGAGTATAATATATACGGGCTAATCAGCTAATGCTAATCTGTATGAGAATGAGATTTATTTTTTCAGAATTTAATTGATTTGTCAGAATTGGATTGATGTAATCCATACATTCCCAAGAATGTTACTTGTTTTTGTTTTATTGCTGACATTTTTATTAAAATTGAATACCTCCATTGTATTTGAAAGCTTGACAACATACAGCAGCAGTGGTTGCACTTGTTGTTTAAATGTGCTCGGGGTGAGTGAGGAGGGGAGAGGGCCGTCTGATTGGGCCATTCTGTCCCAAAACTGTGTTTATATGCATCCTTGCACATTTGTAAGTGGGTGTAGGGAAAGCCCGGAGCTTTCTTAGCAGGTGTACGGCATAGACCTGCATATCATGTAAACAACACCACTCACTGGAGGAAGGGATAGGGAGATGGAGGAAGAATGGAGGTGGGATGAAAAAGGGAGTGAGAGTGAAAGATACAAATGAGCTTTGACTGACTTTTATGTTTGCTTGTCTGTTTTTTCTTTTTTTAAAGGATCCAAAGCACCAGTGATGACCGAGACACCCAAATCACCAAAGGTGTGTGTGTGTGTGTGTGTGTGTGTGTGTGTGTGTGTGTGTGTGTGGTGATTGAATGTGTGTTTCTTTTGTGTAGGGTAAACCAGAGTATAATCCCAAAATGAGATTTGTGTGTGTGTGTGTGTGTGTGTGTGTATTATCTATGTATGCTTGTCTTGTGTAGGGTAAACCAGAGTATATGAGTCCCAAAGAGGATATTCTGGTGTTTGTGTGTGTTGTGTTAGATTTCTGTGTGTGTCTGGTGTGTGTGCAGGGTAAACCAGAGTATATTCCCAAAGAGCAGATTCTGTGTGAGTTGGATGAGATTGAGAAGAATCTGAATAACCTGGAAAGGAAAGGAGTGGAGATGGAGAAACAACTCAGAGTGTTTGAAGAGGGTGAGTGAGTTCACCCACTCTCACACACACACTCTCACACACACACACACACACACTCACTCACTCACTCACTCACTCACTCACTCACTCACTCACTCACTCACTCACTCACTCACCTCTCTCTCTCTCTCTCTCTCTCTCTCTCATACACACACACACACACTCTCTCACTCTCTCTCTCTCTCTCTCTCTCTCCCATACTCACAATCACTTACAGTCTTTCTTTCTCTCGATTCAATTCAATTCAAGAGCTTTATTGGCATGACTGCATACAATACAACGTTGCCAAAGCATGTTTACATAAAATGTACAATCACAATTAATACAAATAAATAATTATTATTTAAAAAAAAAAAAAGTCATAGATAGTAACAATGTGGTATACAAATATATAGAAGGTTCATTGTCAATTATTAAAAAATGAAATATTGGTTATGTGAGACAGGGGGTTCACATTACTGTGGAGCTCATGACAGGCTGATACATATTTTGCTGCCAGTCTACAGCAGTCCTTCCTCTCTCCCAGTAGAGTGTGTGTGTGTGTGTGTGTGTGTGTGTGTGTGTGTGTGTGTGTGTGTGTGTGTGTGTGTGTGTGTGTGTGTATGCACAGCAGTCCTTCCTCTCTCCCAGTAGAACTGAGAGTCTGTCCAGATCATTTAGACGGTGGAATTCTGGGAATATTTGTGTTAAATAATGGTCTCTAAGACTTTGGTTATGGTTGCACTGGATCAGGAAATATAGCTCTGTCTCTACTGTTCCCTGGTTACAGAGGAAGCACAGCCTCTCCTCTTTGGGCCGTCAGGTCAGTCTGTGCCGGCCGACTTATACTGCCAGGTTGTGTTCACTCAGTCTGTATTTAGTTAAAGTTTTCCTCAGTTTTTTTTTCATACATCAACATGATTGGACAAAACCTGATTGGACAAAACCGTT
Source organism: Sprattus sprattus (assembly GCF_963457725.1). NCBI lineage: Eukaryota > Metazoa > Chordata > Actinopteri > Clupeiformes > Clupeidae > Sprattus > Sprattus sprattus. Next base: position 32,997,258 of record NC_137928.1, on the reverse strand, counting down.
TGCCACGGTGTACTGTCTGTTTAGTGATACATATGTTTCTAATTTGTTCTGTGATTTTGTTAGTTTTTCCCAGTGATCTCTATATTTTTCTTTTTCTTTCATAATGATTTGATTGGGTCTGATTATCAGAGATCCTGAGTTTTGAGGCTGAGGTTGTCGTTGTGTAATGACCTGGGTGGGTGATGGTTCACCCAGCCTCTGGACAAGTAAGCAGAGGGGACTCCCTTGTGGGTTCAACTCCTGACAGCATAGGGCTTAGTAGGAATATGAGAGTGGGTCACTTGTTTTGATATGATTCCCGAAATGTAGGGCTCGTTTTTGGATATTTATTATTGGAGGGTATTGGCCTAATTCAGCTCTACATGCAGAGTTGGGAGCTTTTCTCTGCACTTGGAGGATACTCTTGCAGAACTGTGTATGTAAGATTTAAATTGCGTGTTTGTCCCATTTTGTCCAATCATGTTGAATTTGTGGACCCCACACCTTGCTGCCATATAGTGCAATTGGTTCAATGATAGATTGGAACATTTTGAGCCATGTTTTTACTGTAGATCAACTTGTATAGATTTTTTTGATGGCATAGAAAGCCCTTTTTGCTTTGTCTCTCAGTTCATTCACAGCCAAGTTAAAATTACCTGTGTTTGAAATATTTAGTCCTTAATATGTATAATTTGTTGTTTCTTTAATACGGTTGTCAGGGTAATAGGGTGTGAAAATAGTGTTGTCTCTCTGTGGCCAGGATCTTTTTTGAAAAATTAGTACTTATTGTTTCGGTTTGATTTACAGTCAGGGCCCATGTTTGACAGTATTTGTCTAATTCTGTCAGGTGTTGCTGTAATCCCTCTTTTGTGGGAGACAGTAGGACCAGGTCGTCAGCATAAAATAGACATTTTATTTCAGTGTCTTGTAGTTTCAGGCCAGGTGCAGTGGAGTTCTCTATTTGTTTTGACAATTGATTTATGTACTGAATAGTGTCGGGCTAAGGTTACAGCCCTGCCTTACTCCACGTCTCTGAAAGAAAGATTCTGTTTTCTTTGTTCCAATTTTAATTGAGCACCTCCCGTTAGTGTACATTGATTTGATCAGATCATATGTTTTCCCTCCGATACCACTTTCAAGTAATGTTAGGAAAAGGCCGTTGTGCCAGACTGAATCGAAGGCTTTTTGGAAATCCACAAAGCAGGCATAAATATTTTTGTGCACATAGTTGTCAATTAGTGTATTTAATGTGAAATATATAATCTGTTGTTCTAAATTTAGGTAGGAATCCAATTTGGCTGTTGCTTAATAAATTATATTATGTGATGAAGTCTATGATCCTTGAATTAACGATGCTACATAAGACCTTCCCTACACATGAATATATACAGATCCCACGGTAATTTTGTGGGTCTGTCTTGTCTCCACTCTTAAATATGGGACTTATTAGTCCATCATTCCATACAGTGCCCTCCGCAATTATTGGCACCCTTAGTGAATGTGCCCAAAACAGGCTATGAAAAAATATTTGTTTACTGTTTATCCTCTTGGTCTTTCACTCAAATTATTAACAAAAATCTTACCTTTTCATTGAAATACAATTAATGAAAGAAAACTTATTTTTTTTCATTAAATAAATACCATTCTCCTAAACAGGTGTGCCACAATTATTGGCACCCCTTAATGTAATGTTTTGAGCAGCCTCCCTTTGCCAAGATAACAGCTCCAAGTCTTCTCCTATAATGCATGATGAGGTTGGTGAACACATGGCACAGACCTGAGACCATTCCTACATACAGTATCTCTGCAGATCCTTCAGATTCTGAGGTCAACACATTTGCAGATTCGGCTTCAGCTCTTCCCACAGATTTTCTATTGGGTTTAGGTCTGGGGACTGTGATGGCCATGGTAAAGCCTTAATTCTGCTGTCGGTGAACAATGTTTGTGTTGATTTTGAGGTGTGCTTCGGATCATTGTCCTGCTGGGAGGTGCAACCACGGCCCACTTTAAGCTTCCTAGAGGGGGGCTGTTAGGTTTTTGTTTAATATCTGCTGGTATTTGATGGAGTACATGATACCATGTATCCTAACAAGATGTCCAGGGCCTTTGGAAGTAAAAAAGCCCAACAACATCAGAGATCCGCCACCATACTTCAATGTGGGTATGGATTGCTCTTCTGTATGGCTATCTTTCTGTCTACGCCAAACCCACCTTTGATGTTTGTTGCCAAGAAGCCTTATTTTGGTCTCAGTTTTTAATCCAAAATAGGTCACTTGTGTGATTCGTGTAGATCTGCAATAAAAATATTGGGGGGGTCCTCCAAGTAATCTGCGAACGCAAGCTGTCCTGAATATTTTTTTCAACCTTGTTCGTTTGGCCATCCCATGTCATCTGGACAGGCACGCTTTTTAAGGCATTTACGGTAACGTGTGACGTTGGGAAAGCTGCAGGAACGTTATGCTATCTAACGTAGGCTAACGAGCTAATGTCAGACATTTGGCTGACAGACGCATTGCAATTCACATCTACCGTTTTTGCTGATTACAATAACGGTGTTACCGGATAGTACAGTTTCGATTTCTCTGTAACTTTTGAAAAATCTAAGCATGAAAACACCAAAAAATGTAAATTTACGCCAGCCGAGTTTGGTCCGGAGATTAGCTGTCCATTTTCCAGCTCACTTTTTCTCGCACGCCCCCTTCATTGAGGCAGAGGATACATTCGCCTCCCCTTTGTGTTTTTCTGACAGATCAGCAAGATTAAATAGCTTCTACACATACGTGAAATACATTACCTTTTATATGGATACAAACGAAATATAATAAGTTTCTACAATTATTTCAGTGATGACAAACAATGAGAAAGCAAAAGGCATGCGCTCAACCCAGTCTGTGACTGGGATGAGGTGCAGCTCGTCGCTGCCTGTCCTCGCGAGTCGCCTCTCTGTTTGAACAGGACATGCTTAAATTCAGCGATTTTGATTATAAAAATGATCAGAATCATACAAATATTACATTTAAATCAGAGATCAGTTGATACATTTCAATATTTATTTTATCTTATCATTATTTGTTTTTTAACTTTTCAACATTTTGTTTTTAACTTTTCATGAGGCTCTGCCTCTCCTGACTGCACGTGTGTATGTAATGTGGCTGGGTTGGCCTGTGCCCGTGCAACATTCAACTCAGTAATGTTTATGATTAAACTGCTACCAGAGCACAAAATTGTTTACAACAGCACAAAGTTCTTCATAGATCTAGCCTCTTAATTAAGCTGTCAAAGTGCACCAGATTGATGCATTGAACTTTAAAATGTGCAAAATATATTCCCCGGGGAGTATGCCACGGACCCTCCCAGGGGGGTTCGCATCGTCCGTCACCTTTTCCATCCCTGATGAGTTTGCACCCCTTACATTTGGCAAACTGTAGGCACTTTAGTTTGTTGTTGATTGACAGCAGAGGCTTTTTTCTGATAACCCTCAAAACAACTTGTGGTGATGTAGGTACAGTCTGATGGTAGTTTGGAGACTTTCTGACCCCAGGACTTAACTAACCTCTGCAATTATCCAGCTGTGATCCTTGGAGATTCTTTTACCAGTCGAACCATCCTCCTCACGGTGCGTGGGGTTAATTTACAGATAGATCCTCTTCCAGGCTGATTCCTGACATCTCCTGTCGCTTTTAACTTCTTAACTATTGCCCTGATTGTGGAAGTGGGTATTTCCAACTGTTTAGATATTTTCTTATTTCCCTAAATCCGGATTTCAGCAGCTCAACAACTTTTTGTCGCACTTTGACACTGAGTTCTTTTGTCTTTCCCATCTTGATGAATGACTAAGGGTATTTGGCATGGGTCACCTCATATTTATACCTCAGTGAAGCAGGAAGCCATGGTTGACCACTTAAGAGTTGCTAATGAAACAGGTGAACTCAAAAATGTAAAACATGACTGGTAATATACTTCAGTTAGATTTTAATTATAGGATTTTCTAGGGGTGCCAATAATTGTGGCACCCATGTTTTGGAGAAAAATATTTTATGTAATGTCAAAATGATTATTTCTTTCAAGAATTTTACTTCGATGAAAAGGTAAGATTTTTGTGAATATTTTGAGGGAAAGACCAAGATGACAAATAGCAAAGATATATTTTTTCATAGCCTGTTTTGGTCACATTCACTAAGGGTGCCAATAATTGTGGAGGGCACTGTATATCAGGAAAGAAGCCAGCTCTAAGTACTAAATTTAAACATTTTAGGATGGCTGATTTGCATTTATCGTCTGTGTGTTTGAGCATCTCTTTGAGGATGCCGTCCGGTCCACAAGCTTTTCTACACTTTAAGTTTTTTCAGTTTTTGATCTAATTCGTTTTCTGTAATTTCATAATCTAAAGGGTTCTGGTAGTCCTTAATTTAAAGATCGTTTCTAATTTATTCAATTTGCCTTGTATTTGGTGACGTTTTGATGTGATATGGGTTTCTTGGTATAGATCTTTGAAGTGGTTGAACCATATAGCTCCATCTTGAATGGCCAGATTATTATTTGTATTATTATTGCTGTTTAAGGCCCTCCAGTGGTCCCAGAAACTGTTTGAATTGATTGAGTCTTCAATTAGGTTGACTTGATTTTTGAGGTGGTGCTCTTTCTTTGTTCTTAGTGTCTCTTTATATTTTTTTTGAGTGTGTCTCCGAATACGTCGGTCCTGATTGTTTGGAGCCCTGTGCTTTTGGTTAGATAATTGTCTCAGTTTTTTCTGAATTATTTTGCATTCTAAGTCGAACCATTTTTCTTGCTTTTCTATTTTTGCATTTGGTTTTTGTAAAGGTAAGTTCGATTTTTGTGCCACATGATGGAAGATATTATTGATGTGCTTTGTGGCCAGGTTTTCTCCCTCTTTACTGCTGGGATATGAATGGGTCAGGAAAGAGTTGAGATTTCATGGCTGATCATAGCCTCCTGATATTCAGGTAGTTTGCTTTGCTCCCATCTATAGTTAGTTGCTATATTATATAATTACCTGGAGTTGGGGAATGGTTGGTTATAGTGGAGTCTTTTTAGGTACATTTTGATCTGGTTATGGTCTGAAAAGGGGGTTTGTTGCCTGAGAGAGAATGGGTCTAAATCTGTTATTGCATAATCTACTGTGCTACTGCCAGTGGCGCCGGAATGATTTCAGTGGTGGGGGGGCCAAATGCGAATGCATGTGTCACTCTCCTTAATTTTTGCTATATCAATCGTGCGCATGCAGGCAGCCAGGCGCTAAGCAGTTTGATAACATTTTCATGAACGCAACCTACATCTACTCAACTCTGCTACTCATCCTATAAATACATGTTCCTTATGCGGCACAAATTTAAACAGGCTTTCCAATGGTATAATAGGTATTGCCCAGAGGCATTGATACAAAAAGAAACAATCTACCAAACACACATTTCCTTACTTTTTGTCCGATGTTTATCTATACCGCGAAATAGGCTAGTCTTTGTATTGTAAGGCCCTCGCTAAAGTCCAAATCTCTCGCCATCTCAAGAGAGCATTAAGTCTCCCTCTCCCGAATATGGGAGCAGTCAGGTCCCCCTGTTTAGCGGTCTTCGCCATAGACATGATTAGGTCTATGGTCTTCGCTGCCGCTATTCTATTCTACGTCTATGGTCTTGCCGACCACGCCGCGTCTTCGAACTTGAGTTGTTGTGGGACCGCAGTGCAGTGTGGGAGCAGGAGCACTACACTGTGACGGTTAGCTTAAATTCTAAGAATATGTGTGTTGTATTCATCAAAAAGATGTGTGGTTTGTGTTTAAGCCTTCCTGTTATTATGTCAATGTGTTCCAATTCATGTAGTTTGAAGTGCGTACCATGCTCATGTTGTATACAGGTTTCGGAGTTATTACTGACTATAGGTCTCTCACCATGGTACTGAAAATTAAGCCAAACACTTAAAGACAGCGTGGAAACGACGCAATTGGTAATTAGGCCCACGGCATAGTAGAAATTAGACGACTTGCAAGAGCACCACAACAAATAAAAAACTGGTGACGGCGCACCAAAATTAACAAACTCCAAACTGCACACCAAAAGACCAAAGACACAATAAAAATGATAATTTAAATAGATAAAAATGTGCTTACTTACATCATAGCTGAATTTTCCTGGACACATTTCACCAGTTATTTGTCTTCCATGTTAGCAAAGCAAACAGCCAGCAGGGCTCACAGTAGGCTACATTTAGTTTGGGTGAGTAGCATAGCCATGTCTTTGGTAACTCCAAGTCAGACTTGATTTTGCAAACGAAATATGCTCTTGTAAAGCAGCGGCTATCCTCGGTATTCCGTGGGAAGGGGCCAGTAGGTTTGCATGACCCCATGGAGACTATATAATGTTTGACATTTGAGTCTAGACTCTCAGGGAAAATGTCCAATGTCAGTCGGATACTCAAGGAGAGTCGATACGATTGGCATGGCATCTACCTCGCTCTGTTCCATATTTTCATCTACCTCGCTCTCTTCCATATTTCCACCCTCTCCATTGATGTTTGGGCTGGTGCTAGCCAGCGAGCTGCTGCTACTATTGCCTCAGATCTCTCTTGCTCCCGCTCAATTTCGATCTCCCCCTTAGGAATCCTTTGGAAAAAAAATCTGATTTTTGGCAACTTATTCCTGTCTTTGTCCAATTTTTCTTTTTGTTTTCGTTTTTGAGAACCACTTATATGTTTGTATTGCGAATTCGACTCCATCTCTATCACTCGCTCGGGTTAAACTTTTAGTTGTTTAATGGTTGCCTAAGCTACGCAATACACGTTCAATATCATATCCCACAATCCCCAGTCACAATTTTAAAATAAATACACCAAAATACATCGTTGGTAGCTTCGAAAAATATTGAATGATCCCTAAAATATAAAAAAAGTTGTCAATATTACTTCAAATATGTTTGTGTAATTACTTTATATAGCATGCTATTATTTGGATGGATACTCTTCCAGGGCCACCATGGTAAAGAAGTGTAAGACTTTAATGACTTTATATACATTCCGATTTGGTATGTCTCTGATGTAGGCATGTATTTACAATATTAATACCAAACTGTTCAAGTTAATCCGTAATGTTTTCAATCTCAATGAAGGGGCCCTGGCAGGGGACATGATATTGCCGACGTGAGTGGAACATTTCGAAGACCGACGGGCCCCTGATTGGCCCGGGCCCGTACGCGCCCGCATACCCTGCTTACCGATGGTTACGCCACTGGGCCTGGCACTTCTAATGGCCCCCCCACTGTCTCTTTGTCTTTGTGGCAATGACAAATAAAGTACTTTGAACTTTGAACTTTTGAACTTTGAGTATCTTCAGGTTAGCAGAAATGTAATGTCAATGAATGGCTTAGGAATGACGTGTGCAACCAATACAAAAAAAAAAAAAAAAAAATCCCGAAAAGTGGGGGGGCCATTGGCCGTGCGGCCTCTATGGTTCCGGCGCCAATGGCTACTGCCAAGAGAGGAGTTGTAGGTGTAACGGCCAAAGGAGTCCCCTATTAGACGACCATTGGCTATGTATAGACTGAGGGATCGGCAGAGTTGCAGTAATTCTTTCCCATTTCTATTTGTTAATTTGTCATAGTTATTCCTTAAGGGAATAATTAGACTGGTGTTGGTTTTGTAATTAATGTATTTATCTCCGTTTGTATTGGTAGTGTCTGGCTCTGCAGCTGTGCGGGCATTTAGATCGCCAATAATTAGGATATTTCCCTGGGTTTGGAAGTGGCTCTCTCTCATACACACACTAACTCACACTCTCTCTCTCTCATATACACACACACTCTCTCTCTCATATACACACACTCAATCACACTCTCTCTCTCTCTCTTTCTCTCATACACACACTCACTCACACTCTCTCTCTCTTTCTCTCATACACACACTCACTCATACTCTCTCATATGCACACACTCTCTCTCATATACATACACACACACACACACACTCTCATACACACACTCAATCACACTTTCTCTCTCTCTCATACACACATTCACTCACTCAAACTATCTTTCTCTCGCTCTCACACACACTCACTCTCATACACACACTCACTCTCTCTCTCTTTCTCTCATACACACACTCAATCACACTCTCTCTCTCTTTCTCTCATACACACACTCACTCACACTCTCTCATTTGCACACACTCTCTCTCATATACACACTCACATACTCTCTCTCTCATACACACACTCAATCACACTCTCTCTCTTTCTCCCATACACACACTCACTCACACTCTCTCTCTCTCTCATACACACATTCACTCACTCAAACTATCTCTCTCTCGCTCTCATACACACACTCACTCTAACACTCTATCTCTCTCATACACACACTCTCTCTCTATCTCTCTCTCTCATACAGACTATCTCTCTCTCTAATCTACACACACACACACACACATTCACATTCTTTCTCTCATACACACAGACACACACTAGACCCTTTTGATCTGCACAGTCAGGCTAAACTCTGAATATTGTCATTCGTTTGAATTACCACTAGAGGGCACACAAATATAACATTTGCTGTGTGTGTGTGTGTGTGTGTGTGTGTGTGTGTGTGTGTGTGAGACAGAGTGTAAGGAGGATGTGTTGCAGGATGAACTCATGGTGGAATGGTTTACCCTCATCAGACAGAAACAGGTCTACATGCGGCGTGAATCTGAGCTTGTCTACATGTGAGTGTGTGTTATTTTAGGCTCTGACAACATCAATGTACTCACTTTGTTTGTGTGTGTGTTTGTGACTTTTGTTGGCGTGTTTTTGTTTTCATGGTTAAAACGCATAAACAATCTTCTTTTTCATCCATAAAGAACTTGCTCAAAATACTTGGTGTGTTTATGTGTGTCCTTGTGTGTTTGTGTGTGGCCTTGTGTGTTTGTGTTTGTGTGAGTCCTTGTGTGGTTGTGTTTATGTGTGTTCTTGTGTGTTTGTGTTAGGGCTGGGCGGTATATCGATATTTGAGATGTATCGATATTTTTAAAAACGAGATATGGAATGAGACGCTATCGTCAACATCGATATAGTTTCATTTCCGTTTAAAGTACAGCACATTTGTTCCGAATAACAGCCATTTCGAGCCGCGGCTGCCGCCTCCTACTCTGCTTCTGTCTCCCGCTCTGCCTCCGGCTCACACACACACAGCCCCGCCCCCACTCACGTCACTTTTTTTAAATCCCCTACAGCGCGAAAATCATTTTCTGTTATGTTTGAGATTTCTGTAATGTTTTAAGTTACATTTAATTCAATTAAATAACATCACACAACGTGTGGCTTTGACTGAAACGTTGCAGATGCGTCTTTCTGTCATGGGCCAAATAAAGACTGGCAGGCAACTCATGCGCAACTGCGCTTTCGCTGGCTACATCGAATCTAAACGACACGTAGGCCCGATTACCTCAAATATCAAATGAGCGGACGGTAAAGATCCCTATGGCGAGGCTACGTGCAGTTTCGGTAGGTCGGGACGATTTATGAATTTGCCTATTTTAATGCAGCTGCCGTCACGTAAGTTAATGGTTATGCTGCGACTCATTGAAAATCTTGGTTACACTCTGCACCGCCCGTTGTCTCACCAGGATTGCGAACTTTGCAACTTGCTGCAGCTGCTTGGTCGGTCTCTTCCTCTCTAACTTGATCAGGCATAGTACGGTTTAAGTAGCATCTGCTAATGTTAGTTAGTTAGCAAGTAGGCTATCTGTGGCTGACACCTGACTGACAGATCCATTGTTGACGCAAACTTTGTTGCAAATTGTACATACATGTGATTTAAATAGGCTAAAAGGTTACATAGTGTAAGACATAGATGATAACTATTGACACTTACCAGGAACACAGTTCGTCAGCCGTAAGTTTCAATACAAGTTGACCAGACTACTTGCTATGAAAGATGTGAAGCACAAAAACCGTTGCAAATGACAGCAGTCAATTAACTTTACGCCGGTGTTAATCAAATAATCAATGGAACTTTTTGGAACATTCTGAAGAGCTGTATAATTTGATGAGATACGTTAATGAAATCACAAAAATATAACAGGCACATCAGCAACTTGCGCGATTCTTTTCATGTAGGTAGACTGATTCATTTAACAAATTTAGGATTGAGAACAAGCACAGCAAAACGTCACTGAAAAAGAGAGCACAGAATGCCGAGTTGGAGCGTGCCAACGGCAACTATGTTATTATTGCGTCAAAAAATATCGATATTTATCTTATATCGACATTTTGCTTGAAAATATCGAGATATGACTTTTGGTCCATATCGCCCAGCCCTAGTTTGTGTATCCTTGTGTGTTTATGTGTGTGTTTTGTGTTTATGTGTTCTTCTATGACAGAGCTACCAGTCAGGATCTTGAGGAGCAGCAGCCCAGTGTTGAAGCCGAACTCAGGAGGCTGATGATGAAACCTGGTAACACATGTCAGGAAGGATAGCAAAATACTTTGACGATCCCCTCCTGTCTGTCTCTTTGTCTTCCTGCCTGTCCTGTCTGTCCTGTTTTGCTGTCTTTCCTTTCTAACTGTCTCTCCCGTGTACCTGTCTAGAGCACTTGAGGACTTTATTTGACCGCAAGCGCGAGGCAGACCTGTTGGCCAGGCTGGTGGAGATTGTCAATGACAGGAGCGCCATTGTAGACGGACTGGATGAGGATAGACTCAGGTGTGTGTGTGTGTGTGTGTGTGTGTTTGTGTTTCTGTGTGTACGTGTGTTTCTGTGTGTGTGTGTGTGTGTGAGCCTGCGTGTGTGCGAGAGACTCATTTATCTCCACCCAGTTATCTTTGCTCTGATACTCTGATACTGTTGTTCTTCTATTCTCTAGTTAGTTAGGTGATTTTAGTAGGTTGCTGTACCTCCTCACCTTTTTCTGGTTATTTTTCTCAACATTTCTTCAGGGAGGTGGAGGAGGACGAGCAACTCAATAAGATGATGGAGAATCTTGGTGAGTCACATGACCTATGGCAGCCAATCAGCAGGTCAGAAGCTTCAGGATGTAAACTAACCAACCAATTAGGCATCAGACCAGAGAGATTTTTAGTGATCATTAACTTTCTATGTGCCTTTAATTTACTTTTTGGTGGCCAAGCAGCGAAGCTGCAAAGCCACCTAGTGGTTTTCTATTTATGAGGTTTTCAAAAATGAGGTACCATTGGATTCCCTGGATCCCCTGGATCAAGACGAATAAAACAGCCCCTGCTTCGCGTCAACTTCCGGTGTATAGATTTTCTGCTATTTCCGGTTTTATCAAAAACCTTTGAAAGCCTACTCCTCCTACAATTTTTGGCAAATCTTCTTCAAAATCACCATTTGTCCGGTTTGTGAAATTTGGCACACTCATTAAGGACAGTCCCTTCTTCATTCACACCAAGTTTCATTGCTCTCATTACACCACTCTAGCGCCACCAACAGGGCAAAGTTAGACTTTTGTAACACACACAACTTTTGAACCGTGAGACCGATTTTCAAAAATGAGGCACCATTGGATTCCCTGGATCAAGACGAATTAAACCCACCCCATGGCTTCAACTTCCGGTTATATAGATTTTCCGCTATTTCCGGTTTTATCAAAAACCTTTGAAAGCCTACTCCTCCTACGATTTTTGGCCAATCTTCTTCAAAATCACCAGAGATGATCTTCAGACCATGCTTCACAAAAGTTATGAAAAGAATTTTGATTTTCACAACCGTTTGTCCGGTACAGCCTGAATTTGAGTGGCTGTACCAGACAAACCATATGGTAACTTTTTGTGAAATTTGGCACAATCATTAAGGACAGTCTCTTCTTTATTCATACAAAGTTTCATGTCTCTCATTATACCACTCTAGCGCCACCAACGGGTCAAAGTTGGACTTGTGGTAACACACACAACTTTTGAACCGTATGACCGATTTTCAAAAATGAGGTACCATTGGATTCCCTGGATCAAGAAAAATTTAACAGACCCTATGGCGTCAATTTCCGATTATATAGATTTTCCGCAATTTCCGGTTTTATGAAAAACCTTTGAAAGCCTACTCCTCCTACAATTTTTCTCAAATCTTCTTCAGAATCACCAGAGATAATCTTCAGTCCATGCCTCACAAAAGTTATCAAAATAATTTTGATCCGCACAACTGTTTGTCCGGTACAGCCATTAAAATTCAGCAGAAAAGCGCCCAAACAGGAAGTTAAGTCATATGTCAGCAAATATTTGAGTGAAATTTACGCCACAGGATGTGTTTAATTCGTCTTGATCCAGGGAATCCAATGGTACCGCATTTTTGAAAATCGGTCATACGGTTCAAAAGTTGCGTGTGTTAACACAAGTCCAACTTTGACCTGTTGGTGGCGCTAGAGTGGTATAACGAGAGACATGAAACTTTGTATGAATAAAGAAGGGACTGTCTTTAATGATTGTGCCAAATTTCACAAAAAGTTACCATATGGTTTGTCCGTTACAGCCACTCAAATTCAGCAGAAAAGCGGTCAAACAGGAAATGAAGTCATATCTCAGCTAATCTTTGAGATATCAACACCAAACTGGTATGTCACTTGGAAGACACTACAACATGTTCCCATGTGCAAAGGCAACTTCATATCTTCAAAAATGATTGATTTAAAGCAAACTGGATACATTGTTAACGCTAAAATAATGCTTTACACATCTGCAGGTCAAAAAGTGAAACTCTGATTCAATCACAAGTTCATATGAAGACACTTGAGAATGTTTAGTACACAAATCTGAAAAAAAGTTGACTGTAAGATGAAAAGTAGATTTTCGGTGAATATTTCAAACATGCATGCTTGACTTCTTGCTAGGGTGGTTCTCTATAGAATGTCTCTCTGTCTCCTCATCCGCGCGGCTCCTAAATCTCACACACGCAGTCTTCCCTTAACACATGCGCAGTCTTGGTTTTACGCACACACATTCTCACAGATACACAGCTTGGTGTCACACACATACATTCTCACAGACACACAGAGTAAGCGCACACACACAACCTCCACTCAGTCTAAACTTCAAGGCAAAAGCATTGTAAATGTTGGATTTGAAATTTAATATCCCATTGGCAAGTCTGCAGCATGGATTTTTCTATACAGTGACAAATTGTCACAAAAATACATTTTTCCCTGGTTAGGTTAAAAGTTGTGAAATTTGGCACACTTATTGGGACCAGTCCTCTCATCAATTTCACTAAGTATCATGTCTCCCACTAAAACCCTCTAGCGCCACCAATGGGTCAAAGTTGAAGATGTGTTTATACATGTTACTTTTGAACCATATGCCACATTTACTGAAGGTATCTTTGGATTCCCTGGATCAAGACGAGTTGAACACACTCTATGACATCATTAACAATTATATAGATTCTCAAGCTATTGTGAATGTTTAGGAAAAGTGTTTTTTCGCTACTCCTCCTTCAATTCTTGTCGAATTTTCTTCAAAATTGCCACAAATAATCTTCAGACTAAGCCTCACATAAGTGATCCCCTGGCGTTTGATTTTCGCAACCGTTTGTTAGTTACAGTCAATCAAATTGATGTGGCCGAATTTATTTTGAATTAATGAATATTACGTTTTTGGTGAATATCAAATAGTCACCAAATTTGGCACACTCTATGGGACCAGTCCTCTCATCAATTTCACCAAGTTTCATGTCTCCCATTTGAACCCTCTAGCGCCACCAATGGGTCAAAGTTGAAGATGTGTTTACACCGTTACTTTTGAGCCATTTGCCGCATTTCCCAAAGTGAGGATTCCCTGGATCAAGACGAGTTCAACACACTCTCTCACATCATACCCAGTTATACAGATTCTACTCTATTTCGCATGTTAGGGAAAAGCGTTTTTTAGCTACTCCTCCTACAATTCTTGTCGAATATTCTTCAAAATTGCCACACATGATCTTCAGACCAAGCCTCACAAAAGCTATCCCCTCGCGTTTTGATTTTTTTTACAACTGTTTGTTAGTTACAGACAATCAAATTGATGTTGCCGGATAGATGTGGCTGCCATTTTGAATGAATGAATATAACGTTTTTGGTGAATATCAAATATTCACCAAATTTTGGAACAGATTATCTTCAGACCTCAATTACCTCGACTTGTCAAAATAGGACTGAATTACAGCTGTTTAAACTATTTAAACTTGGTCCAAATTTGACAACCATTGCCACAGGAAAAACCGCTTCTATTTTGACACAGTAACTGAACTTTGAACTGGTGTCCTGTAGTTGGCAGCCTCATTGGTTCGAATCCAGCCTCTGCTAAGTAAATCAAAAGCCTCTTCTGAGTGAAACAAAGGCTTCTTCTGGTTCATCTGACCAGCTTGGCCACCACATAGCTGCTTGCAGCTATATTTGGTGGCCAAGCAGCGAAGATGCGAAAGCCACCTATTGGTTTTCTATTTATTATTGGTGGCCAATCAGCGAAGCCACCTAGTGTTCTTCTATTTATTATTATGTTTCTTCTTCTGCAATGGGGAGTCTATGGCAGCCCCTAGAACCACATGGTCAAAAGTTGTAACATTTGGCACACTTATTGGGACCAGTCCTCTCATCAATTTCACCAAGTATCATGTCTCACACTCAAACCCTCTAGTGCCACCAATGGGTCAAAGTTGAAGATGTGTTTACACATGTTACTTTTGAACCATATGCTGCATTTTCCAAAATGAGGTATCTTTGGATTCCCTGGATCAAGACGAGTTTAACGCACTCCATGATATCATAAACAATTATATAGATTCTCAAGCTATTGTGAATGTTTAGGAAAAGCATTTTTTTGCAACTCTTCCTACAATTCTTGTCTAACTTTCTTCAAAATTGCCACAAAATTGCCATCATCTTCAGACCAAGCCTATCAAAAGTTAACCCCTGGCGTTTTGATTTTCGCAACCGTTTGTTAGTTACAGTCAATCAAATTGATGTGGCCGAATTGATTTGGCTGCCATTTTGAATGAATGAATATTACGTTTTTGGTGAATATCAAATAGTCACCAAATTTGGCACACTCTTTGGGACCAATCCTCTCATCAATTTCACAAAGTTTCATGTCTCCCATTTGAACCCTCTAGCGCCACCAATGGGTCAAAGTTGAAGATGTGTTAACACGCGTTACTTTTGAAGCGCATGGTCAAAAGTTGTGAAATTTGGCACTCTCTTTGGGACCAGTCCCCTCATCATTTGGGCACCCAAACTTTGCTTAAGTGCGTTTATCTTGTCAGAGCGTAACTGCCCCAGCAATTCACTTAGCCTAGCATGTTTTGTACTGCAATGACGTTCCAGGTTGGTCTTTTTCATTACAGCGAGCGACTCTCCGAACACAAGGCAAACTGGCCTGCCCCTTACTTCAACGAAGAAGTAATCATCAGCCCACTTCTCTTGAAAAACACGACATTCACTGTCAACTTTTCTTTTCTTTGCTGATGCCATGCTAGCTGTCAGATTCAGTAGCTGTTACAAATGGAACTGTGACAAGTGGTTGTTTAGGTAACCTCACGCGACCCTCAACATTCCAAACAAAAAAATAAATATCCTTTTTTTCCTTCATTTCGTACAAACGTTGTCACTTATGCTGGTAATTTGTTAACATTTTATTTCATATTTGATTTTATTTAACCCTTTATAGCCCAATAGAATTTTACAACAATGCTCCTGATTCCTGGGAATTCCGAAAGAAAAAGGCAATTTGAGAAACATTTCAAATAACCAAGAATAACTTAAAAACTAACTCTTTCAAATGATATGTGTTTTCCATAGATGACCATTGAATTGAATTGTATCAAAAAGGATATTTTGTGACAAAACAAGTATTCACTCTGCTTTTTAACCTGATAAAAAATAGTTAAAGTAGTAAGTTACAATACAAAATGTACTTTAGGCATATAGAGGTATTGTTTTGGATAACATATCAACATCTCAGGTGATTGAGGTGTTTGTTTTAACCTCTAATTTTGTTCAGTTCGCATAGCACGGCAAAGCATGGCATATGGCACAAAGGTTTGACACTTTCACTTGCGCCATCAGTCAGTGTGAATTACCATGTCATTAAATACAACACTGAGATAGGAGAGCACTAATAATATTTATTTGTCTTATTGTAGAATAATATGAGATTTTAATTGTTAGTCAATTATATCACATTCACACTGAATCAGAGTATAAAATAAATACTGTGCAACAACTAAAAAGAAACAACAACTATAACTGTAATTGAAATAATAATAACAATCATTTATTTATATATTATATTTAAGCAATATAGCACGAGTGGGAGTGGGGTAGGTAAGGGATAATAAATAGGTAAGGGTGGTGTTCGGCCGTAGCCACCGAGTTCACTACAACATGCCATGGAACTCTTGGAAACATGGTCCCATTTTGCACAAGGGCACTAAACACGTGGAGCAGCCAAAAGATGTTTCTATGCATCTCGCACTCTTAGTCATGGATGCAAACACGGCGCTTTTCGGCGCTCTGCTTTTTTCACGTCAGTTTGGGTGACTTTGTGCAGATCCAAAGAGTTTTTTTTAGGGGGGGGGGGGATGGCTGAGATATTCATAACGTTTTATTCAGTCTTACTGGTGGTCCTTTCGTTGTGGATACGTAAAGCCTACTGTTTTCACTACGTGTTTAGCATGACATATCATAACTATGTTTCTAGACAGTGGCATATCAAGCCCTATTTTGGGGGGGCTTTATTTTGAGATTGTCAAATTCACACCTTGCAACCGATTAAGTGAACTTATTTTGTTACATTTTTTGGAGTTAGAAAGAAAATTGTCTCGAGTAGCACAGGACTCCCATCTGTATGAGACTGTTGTGGCAAGTGCACGGCTCTGTTTGGTATTGAGTGAGTGAGCCTCGCGAGTGTGCAGACAGACATTGATAACAGACTTGGAGCAACTGTCCGACCCAAGCTGGTGAAAGCTGCCATAATCAGCTGCTAGATATAAAGGTATAGCTTAAAATAGTAAACGAAACGAAATGGTTAAATCATCACGAGTTATTGGTAGATATCGTGGCTCTATTTTATCATGCTGGTTCATTGATCCTGTGGTTATGCCACCCTATTTAGTAGCTCCACCAGCTATAACTAGCTAGTGAACTCTAGCCTAAAATGTTAACCTACTCACTTGTGCTACAAATTCCTACCATGCTACAGTATAATTAGCACCTATCTCAGCAGATGTCTTCAATATGTTTATTGTTATAAATGTGTTAATTTCTCTTCCTAAAACCCACTAGAGGACACTATTTAAAAGAATATTTTCAAAAAAATCTTATGGGGGAGCATGCCCCCAGACCCCCCTAGTTTTGCTGGGTAACAGGAATAATAATACATTTCAATTAAATATACATTTGTTGACCTGAATAAGCAGAGGACAGAACAGACTATTTTTGCAACATTTTTGTAGTCCATGTAAACTTTTGTTTGGCATGTTGGTGAAGTTACTTAGAGGACCATTTCTCAATGGTACTGTATTTTTCTTTAATTAATGTTTGTTTATTAATAACTTATTTTTCAACAAATAACTCATAGTATAACAGAGGTAAATTCGCAACCCTATCACAACTTCCACTTGCTCCTGCAATTTCATTGGAACAATTTCAATAAGAGTTTATGTTTCGGAATAAAAAATGATATTGAATATTCCAAATTAGTGTTGGTGTATGTTGATTTTCAGAATTTAATTTTACTCTATGTGCCTATAGGAGTGGGCAGGGGATGTCGGGGGTCGGTGGCAATGTAATTATATGGATATTTGCCGCGGGGCGAGGGCTTCGATTACCTCTCTCTTTTTTGACCATACATGTGTTTGCAACCCTGCTTAGTGTGCCGTCCCGCTCTGATGCAGCTTGAGCACCCTTTCTTCCTCCCCTCAAAATGAGCCAATGAGTGCCCCTCTTTTAAATTCCGTGACACAACAAAGTCTACCCCTCCTGTGTGCATTCCCTGGACACCCCGCTTCCTCCCAGAGAATTCATCACACATTGCATGGACAAGTTGTAATTTAAAGGCCATGGTTGTAATTAAGGGACCATGACCTTCTGTTTTTGGGCAGTGGCTTCTGCTGCAGCATCCAGATTATGTATGAATTAATTATTGAAATATTTAACATGCCCCAAAAGATGTACTTCCACCATTTTTTTCCAGTACGGCCAACATTGTAGTAGCTTCTGAACTGGTCCAAGTGGTGAACCCCTCCCATTTTCCTGTTGTAGTCTGAGACTACATCAGGTACAGTTATTAGATCGGTGCTATATCCAGTGGCGTCGTAGGGGGGGGGGGGGGGGGGGGAAGGGGACTGAGTTACCAGGGCCCCATGTGGGGGAGGGCCCTTGAGGAGTGTGGAATTTTATTTTTCCTTTAAATATTAATATAATTTAAAGGTCACAATTTTCTTGCTAACTAATATAATTTTAATGTTTTGGGTAAATAAATTGGTTGAATGATGGATTGAATTGTGTGTCCTAGTCTACATATAATGTCTGGAGACGCTCACCCCCCCAGCCCACGCACAAAATGGTTTAGTCCGCCTTTAGTGGGCTTTTTACCTATAGGCGCATTTGACGAACGTTAACGTTCATTCGGCTGAAGCAACGGTGCGCATTGAAGATGTCCAAGAACGTTAAATCCGGGTTTCAGAAAAGAAAAGAAAGGCAGGCAAGAGAGAGAAAAAGAGACGAGGGAAAGCAACTACTAACAGACTTCTTTCCTAAGAAAGGTGAGCCCAAATGTGAAAGCAAACACCCTATATTAAATTAACTCATGATGTGGTAATAAAACGAACCAATACCACCGCGATTGTCATTGCTAAAAACGGCATAACACAAAATTAGAAATAACATGCCCTATCTGTAATTTGAGGTAAACCCCAAATACATGTTTGTTTGCATAGCCTACCACAGTTGCAGAGTGTGTTGCACACACATCCAATCCAGGTGCAGGGTAAAAAGAGATCCGTAAAAATGAAAGAATACCCACACTGTGCTGCTGACACCTGACGAAGACCAACAGTGGTCGAAACGTTGTGCCAATAAAATACACGGGAGCTGCAGCAACAGTGTGCGGGTATTCTTTCATTTTTATGCATAGCCTACCACACCATTGCAATAGTAGGTCTATATTAATTAGAACATTTGGCTAAATTAATATTTGTTATTGGCCATAACATAATTAGGCTAATAGCCTTATTTAGTAGGGCTAGTCTAGGCTCAATAGGTTCATAAGGTTAGGCTGTCAAATTAGTTGGCTAGCAAAGTTAACTTGAGAAACATGGCACTCAGTTTCAGAAGCAGCTGGTGATGCAGACCCCTCATCCTCTGACACTGTGGTCTTGAGGCAAGGTGAGCAGTTTAAAATGAAAGTACATCATTTTAGCTATACTGTAGGCTTAATGTGTTTAGCAACACAGGCTGTTCCATCCAAAGGTGACTTTTTTTGTTGCAATCAGGGTGTGAAGGGGATTTTAAGCAATATAGTAAAAAGTGTTCCAGGAAAACATCCCATACTCTACCTTTAAACATGTTCAGTCACACAAATTAGACTACATTGGAATTGCCTGTTACAGTAATATCTATCATTTGCTTCATGCTTGTAGAGGGTTCTGTCCAGGAAGATGGAGAAAATGTGGTAGAGGATGACACAAGTGAAGGAAGTGATAGCAGAGAAGATTCTGAGAAAAGTGAAAGGGATGAAGAGAGGTCAGAAAGTAGTCAGAGCAGCGCCAGGGAGTGTATGCCAGAAGATCCAGCACTATGGACAGAGAAATTAACTAATGAAGAGAGAGACACAATTGTTCACAGACTGGCAAGCAACATAAAAACAAATAAAATGACAGCAAAAAACAAGAAAGGGAAGCGATTTCCTAACTACCTTCAATTTGCAAAGTCGGCCAATGGCCGTGAGAAAATCAAACGAGATTGGCTAATCTGTAGTGAAAGTGCCTAGGCTCTGTATTGCATCCCATGCCTTCTGTTTTCTCACAAGCTGAAAAAGCCATCTAGAAGTGCTCTCAACAGCAAGGATGGTGTGAAAAAAAAATTGGGGGGGGGGGGCCTAGGAACCTACTGTGCATAGGGCCCAGAATATGGTGCTACGCCCCTGGCTATATCTACTGCGAGGCTTCAATGTATCTTGCCCGGAACTGTTTGTACTGATGAGATAGACATCCCTCTTGTCCATCCAGGGACAAACCATCATACTTTCTTTCATTTCTTTAATATTCTCCCCTATCGCCAGTTTGGCTTCCAAGATGTGCTTTGGAAAGCCCTTCGATGTTTTTCGGATAGTGCCACAGTAATATGTTTTATTATCAAGAAGCTCTGTCACCAAGGGAAGTGAAAAATTGTCTGCATTGACATGATAATATGCCCCCAGGTAACCCTGCAACAAATCCATAACAACCCTGTGGGCCAACCCTTTCCCGCTTGTGCCATCCTTGCCTGTGTAAATTTGGAATGAAAGACAGTACCCTGTCAGGGAGTCGCACAGGCAGGGCTGGACTGGGGACATTTTTCAGGCCGGGCATTTTTAACCAAGAGCAGGCCACCACCAGGTATTGACGGGGAAAAATGTAAGCGCTCTGTGTGACAGCGTGGGTTTTTTCCACAACTGCTTTTGACATGCGTACCCCTTAAGCCTTTTTGTCACACCATGAGTACCCCTTCACTCATGCAGTGACTATGCTGCACACATTCGTTAATTTATCCACATACCCCCTGCAGTTTGCTTGCGCACCTCAGGTGGTATGTACCACTTACCCCTTGTTGGGAATCACTGACTTAAACGATCAATGTGCACTAGGAGACACAAACATTTTAACACTATGAGAAGCTTTATGAAAAGTTCTCCCAAAATACTGTTATCGTAGGCTTATAAGTATGATCTATTGACCGTAGGTCACATTACTATTTAGACATGTAATTTCTTTCAACCTTGTTACTTAAATTTAAGTAAAGGAATTATATTAAAACATATTCATTAACTTAATCTGATCCACTATGAGTGTTTCAAGTCAGCGTATTATTTTACCTCATCACAAAAGCAGCCTTTTCATTAGATCGCTCTTCTCGACTACCCTGTCAATGATGACATCTGTACAGTGGCGTAACGTGGTTACGACGGGCCCCGGTGCACGCTATTTTGACGGGCCCTATAGTTACTTTGGCGTTCCCTATTACGCTAAACAAAGATGTTTGTAATCGATATGATTTTGACAGGTGTGTACACAAAGAACGAAATCTTGTTTAACTCGTTAGAAATGGTCAGAAAGTAGCCTAGATAGCACTGTTTACATAACCCTGATCTTAAAAATGACAGACGTCCCACATAACGTAATTAACTCATTTATTAAGAGGAACAGCAAACAATGTATTAACAATATTTACAAGAAGAAGTTTCAATAGGATATTTAAATTGTGTATACTAGCAACGCAGACACGATGAAACTAACTAAATTATTAAACACAGACACACACGTTCTGTTTTCCATCCTCCTGGCAATGGTGCGGCCATGGATGGCCCGACACCTCTCACACTCAAAGTCCTCTTGCTCTTTGAAAGTAGACAGGACGCGCTCGGACTCGCGGTAACGTAAACACAGGGTCAAAGTGTGCTAAAGCGTTCTTAAAACACGGATGACAAGCGACACACCTGCTTTACCCACATCTGAAAAACACATAATGAAACGGGTGCTCCACTGCGACTTGTTAAAGGGGGCATGGCAGCCCATCAAATACCCTTGTACTACTCACCTATTTGAATGGCATTTCGACAAGCCTTGCGTGCTAGCAGGAGGGTCGTGCTAGCAGGAGGAGGAGGGTCGTCCGTAGTACTAGCAGACTCCACGGACTGGCGAACGTTTGTTGAAAAATCTAAATAATCTAATTTGTGTAGCTTTGCCACCTTCTCCTGCAGCTCGTTTCTCTCTTGCCTTTTTTTACTGCCATTTTTGTGTTTATAAGACATTTTCAATAGACTCGTGTAGCCTTCACAATAGGGTATAGCAGTCTTGCTCCTTTGCTATTGACAGTTAGCAGCCTTAATGTCAATCTGTTACCTTTCTCGCGAGACGAATATTTAAATGATCTGGTCCATTAACAGTGTTAAACATGTTACCCAGAAATCCCCATTGCAAATCTGAAATTCTGAATGACAAAATACCAAAGAAAATAACTTATTCGTTTCATTGAATCGTTTTTCTTTATTGTTTCTTCAGTGTATGTAGGTTAATCATGTGCTGTTGTTCTAAATTGCTACTATTTTTTTTGCAAAAATAATACCTACCATGATGAAGATACTTACGGTATTATTGGAATATAAATCGTTGTCGAGACTTTCACGTCTGTAACTGAGGAAGTTAGCGCTGAAAACTTTAGCTAGAGTAATTGAAGGCCAGGGCCCGCGTGCACAACCGCCTGTTTAACTTAAATTGGCGTTAATGTGGCCTGCATTGAAGGTAACGTGGCCTGCTCTGTTAGACGCGAGTTTGGCATGAATAAAAAAAAATAATAAAAAGCTTCAGGCCACCGGGCATTTGCCCGCCATGCCCTATGGCCAATCCAGCGGTGCGCACAGGCACCATATTTTAATTCCCCACTTCACTGTTTTTTTGGGCATATACTGCTTCCAGCGAAGCCTGCCATCAAATTTGATCATTGCCTCATCTACAGATAAGGATGGCCAGGGACTGAACATTTTTGGGAAGTTTCTCTGTAGGATCTCAATAAATGGCCGGACCTTTGTCAATTTGTCAGTGGTGTCTGACACACCACTGCACTGAAAATACTGGCAGATGGCCTCAAAACGGTTGCGGGACATTCTGTCAGCAACAAAAGGCACACGGACAGCAAGATCCGTGCTCCAATAATCCGCCAGACATGGCACGCGGTGGATGCCCATTAAAATATTTAGGCCAATAAACGCTCTCATCTCGTCCTCCGTCACATCGTACCATGTGGCGGAGGGATAGAGAGATGCACACATGTTGGTACATATACACAAATTTGTAAGGAAACACATTCCCACAAGCTGAAGCAAAATGTCCAGGACATTAGTCACAGCAGATTTTGGGCCAGGTTGGACATCACATGGCTCGATGGAGGGAGATGTCAGAGTTTGCGACCAAAGTTCTTCATCCAGTTCTCCTTGCACTGCTCTTGGTCCTCTTCCTCTCCTCTCCCTGCCCACCCCACCTCTTGCCCATGCACCCCCTCTTGCTCTTGCCCCTCTTCTCCCTCTCCTCCCTTGCCATTGTCCTCTTCCCCTCCTAACTCTCCCTGTCATTTCCACCATTTTCTCTTCAACCTCCTCCACCTCTCCTACCACTTCCAACATCTCTACTTCCTCTTCCTCCTCATTCATTTCCACTCCTTCCACTTCACTCTCATCTCCTGAGCTATCTGACACTTCAGATAGATTAATCTAAGAACAAAAAAATACAGAAATATGAGGAAATGATAGCCTCACCAAAATAGTATAAACATTATGGCAATACATGATAAAAAGGAGGGTACTATTGCTAATGAGGCAGATGTGAGAGAAGTGAAAGTGGCCTATTAAATCTAGGGGCAGATGTCAGTGATAATTGCTTAGATTTTCTTAATGATAATTAACAACACTTAGTAAACAAAACAAAAAAAGGTGTGGCATCCAACATGGGCTTGTAGTCTTGTTAATCACATAATGTGTAGGCCTACAATAACAGGGAGCATGAATCTATCTATATACTTATAGATGTGTTCATATCTATTCATCCATCCACGCATCCAATATAATGTGCCCGTGGGATCACGTGACGTTAGCTACAAAATGTCAGGTTCCTCCCTCACCCCTCATTAGTTCACTCGCAGTGATTCTGGAAGACGGATGGAGGATATCACGTAACCTGTTGATAATCTAGCCAAGGCCTGTATGACTGTCAGGTTGTTGACCAAAAATGTAAAGTTTATCTTTCTGTACCCATCGGTTGGCCAATAAAAGTTTCAACAAATCCGAGTTATCGTGAGACCGTCGCATTTTTTTTTGAGCTAGTCGCCCCAACTGGATAACCTAACTGACGAAGTTGGCTATACACCTGGACATATGCCCCTACACTCATTCCAATATCATATATGGATAACCGAGGATGTGATTACAGTATAAAGACAGTTAACACGTTATCTTTGAGTCATCAATTGCGAGCAGGTACGATACACCGCTAGCTAGCCCACCCCATCGTACTGCTTGAAACTTATAAGCTGTGCTCGAAAGTTAGCACAAATAGCTAAACCTATCAACTTTCGTTGGTGACAGCCACTGATGAGACTAGCGATGTATTTGTTCAGTGTGTATTTATTGAAAATGATTAGTTTACCAGGCACTTACATCTATGTCATCCAACATGGGAAATCCATGTCCTAACTCATGTGAGTTGTCGTTGGTACACATCATTATGGTTTCTTCAAGGCTGAAAATTCGCGATCTTTTTGGTGCTGACATATTGACGAAATTACTTATTATGTGATGAAGTCTTGAGCTGAGGTAATGATATCAGAGGCTACAAAGTTACATTCTTTGCAGCGGGAAAGTGAGTCATATGTAACAAATAATATAGCTTGTGTTTCAAAGAATTAGCTGGAACAAATTACTTTTATTGGGTAGGTAGATATAAGATAGCCAGTGACTTAAGGCGAACTCCGGCTCCCTCCGTGGTGGACACTGACATAACTCATAAGAAAACGAAATTATCCCAAAATCGCTCAATACAAACATATGGTTATAATCATGAATATATGTTGTCAAGAGTCAAAAGTGTGTATTAGGCTTGAAGGTAACATTCAGAAATAACTTGTTCGCTTGTGTTTGGTCATTATAACATACCGGCCGGCGACGGCCATTACAGGAGAATAGAGAGCGGCCGTTCACGGCCACTACGGGGTACAGAGGGTATTATAAAAATATACATACATATAGCCTATTTATGGGTTTCTTGCGCTGCTTTTTTTTTTTGCCTTGCCTTGCCTCCGCGGTCCGGACTAAAGGCTTTGGCGGGCCGTACGTTCCCCACCCCTGCTCTAGCGCTACCAATGGGTCAAAGTTGAAGATATGTTTACACACGTTACTTTTGAACCGCATTGTCAAAGGTTGCAAAATTTGGCACACTCTTTGGGACTAGTCCCCTCATCAATCTCACCAACTTTCATGTCTCCCACTCAAACCCTCTAGCGCCACCAATGGGTCAAAGTTGAAGATGTGTTTACACACGTTACTTTTGAACCATAAGCCCATTTTTCAAAATGAGATATCATTGGATTCCCTGGATAGAGACTAATTCAACGCACTCTATGACATAATACCCAGTTATATAGATTTTCCACTAGTTCGAATGTTAAGGAAAAGCGTTTTTTCGCGAATCCTCCTACAATTTTGGTCGAATCTTCTTCAAAATTGCCACACATGATCTTCAGACCAAGCCTCACAAAAGTTATCCCCTGGCGTTTTGATTTTCGCAACCGTTTGTTAGTTACAGTCAATCAAATTGATGTGGCCGAATTGATGTGGCTGCCATTTTGACTGAATGAATATAACGTTTTTGGTGAATATCAAATATTCACCAAATTTGGCACAGATTATCTTCAGACCACAATCACCTCGACTTGTCAAAATAGGACTGAGTTACAGCTGTTCAAACTTGGTCCAAATTTGACAACCATTGCCACAGGCAACCCGCTTCTATTTTGACACAGTAAATGAACTCTGTGATTTCCCTCACCGACAATAGCTCACTAGGTAAGTGAGTTGGTGATTGGTGTCCTGTCGTAGGCAGCTTATCGGTTCGAATCCACCCTCTGCTGTGTATATCAAAAGCCTCTTCTGAGTGTTTCGAAGGATTCTTCTGGGTCATCTTGAACAGCTTGGCCACCACATCGCTGCTTGCAGCTATATTTGGTGGCCAAGCAGTGAAGCTGCGAAGCCACCTAGTGGTTTTCTATTTATTATTATTACGCATCATCTTCTCCTGCCATGGGAGTCTATGGCAGCCCCTAAAACTGCATGGTCAAAAGTTGTGAAATTTGGCACACTTATTGGGACCAGTCCCCTCATCAATTTCACCAAGTTTCATGTCTCCCACTCCAACCCTCTAGCGCCACCAATGGGTCAAAGTTGAAGATGTATTTACACACGCTTCTTTTGAGCCATTTGCCACATTTCCCAAAATGAGGTATCGTTGGATTCCCTGGATCAAGACGAGTTCAACGCACTCTATGACATCATAAACAGTTATATAAATGTTCTGCTAATTCCAATGTTAAGGAAAAGCATTTTTTCGCAACTCCTCCTACAATTCTTGTCGAATTTTCTTCAAAATTGCCACACATCATCTTTAGACCAAGCCTCACAAAAGTTAACCCCTGGCGTTTTGATTTTCGCAACCGTTTGTTAGTTACAGTCAATCAAATTGATGTGGCCGAATTGATTTGGCTGCCATTTTGAATAAATGAACATTAAGTTTTTGGTGAATATCAAATAGTCACCAAATTTGGCACACTCTTTGGAACCAGTCCCCTCATCAATTTCACCAAGTTTCATGTTTCCCATTTGAACCCTCTAGCGCCACCAATGGGTCAAAGTTGAAGATGTGTTTACACACGTTACTTTTGAAGCGCATGGTCAAAAGTTGTGAAATTTGGCACACTCTTTGGTACCAGTCCCCTTATCATTTTCATCAAGTTTCATGTCTCCTATTTGAACCCTCTTCCGCCACCAATGGGTCAAAGTTGAAGATGTGTTTACACACGTTACTTTTGAATCGCATGGTCAAAGATTGCGAAATTTGGCACACTCTTTGGGACTAGTCCCCTCATCAATCTCACCAACTTTCATGTCTCCCACTTAAACCCCTTAGCGCCACCAATGGGTCAAAGTTAAAGATGTGTTTGCACATGTTACTTTTGAACCATATGCCCCATTTTCCAAAATGAGATATCATTGGATTCCCTGGATAGAGACTAATTCAACGCACTCTATGACATAATACCCAATTATATAGATTTTCCGCTAGTTTGAATGATAAGGAAAAGCGTTTTTTCGCGACTCCTCCTACAATTCTTGTCGAATCTTCTTCAAAATTGCCACACATGATCTTCAGACCAAGCCTCACAAAAGTTATCCCCTGGCGTTTTGATTTTCGCAACCGTTTGTTAGTTACAGTCAATCAATTTGATGTGGCCGAATTGATGTGGCCGCCATTTTGAATGAATGAATATAACGTTTTTAGTGAATATCAAATATTCACCAAATTCGGCACAGATTATCTTCAGACCACAATCACCTCGACTTGTCAAAATAGGATTGAATTACAGCTGTTCAAATGTTTAAACTTGGTCCAAATTTGACAACAATTGCCACAGGAAAAACCGCTTCTATTTTGACACAGTAACTGAACTCTGTGATTTCCATCACCGACAATAGCTCACTAGGTAAGTGGGTTGGTGATTGGTGCCCTGTAGTTGGCAGCCTCATCGGTTCGAATCCAGCCTCTGCTGAGTATATCAAAAGCCTCTTCTGAGTGTATCAAAGGCTTCTTCTGGGTCATCTGACCTGCTTGGCCACCACATCGCTGCCTGCAGCTATATTTGGTAATGGTTTGAATGGTTTGAACTACTTTGAATAGTTTTGGTAGAGCTATGTAGGGCAAAGAGTGTTTTCATTAGCAAATGGTGGTCAATGGAATCTGAATCAAATGGTCAGAACAGTCGTACACATACATACACACACACAGGCGCATGAACCTTCGTGCACAAACACACACACACACACACACACACACACACACACAGAGTGCTTCATGGAACCTTTCCTAATTACTTCCTTAGGGATTAAAATCGAGAACCAGTTCTTGTTGACAACCGGTTCCTAGTAGATCGGATCCTTGGAACCATTAGCTAAAGTCCTTCCGCTATCGATTCCAATGCACGATTATGTCACTGCAGGGTGTCCGCGGGTTTTAAAAAGTATTAAAAGGTGATAAATCAAAATGGCCAAATGTAAGGCCATTAAAAGTGTTAAATGTTATTTTAGAGGTATTTTTTTTTTGTAAATAGGTATTATTATTTCAGACTATCAAGTGTCCTATTGTGATTGGAATTATATCTGCTTAAATTCACGTTAGTTCGTTTACATGCGGGCTTTAGCAAAGCTGGGTACATAATGAAAGATCTTCCGCATTAGTCTAAACGTTGTATGTTTGATGCTGACGTCATATTCAGTGTTCGTTCGACATCTCAAACACTTTGCACGCTTCAACTGGGTAGCCAACTGGCTGGTTTACGTTTTTGACTTGCTTAAGCAATATAGCACTCGTGGGAGTGGGGTAGGTAAGGGATAATCCCACGGGTGGTGTTTGGCCGTAGCCACCGAGGCCGGAGGCCAAGTGGCGTAGGCAACAACACACGTGGGATTATCCCTTACCTACCCCACTCCCACGAGTGCTTTATTGCTTTTATAAAACAATTCTATAGTCAACCAATTAACATTAACATTTCAACACAAAGTTATTGATTTAAAAAAAATGTATTTCGCCATTGTTTCTCCGCAACAAAAAATAGTTCCATTGTCAACGTCGTGGTTTGGAATTATAAGAATTTGGAATTAACGGTTATCATCAATGCTCTATAGAATGTTTCATCGCAAAGTGATTTATTATTTGCTGTGAAAAGTCCCCGTTGGGTTGTTCTGGGATAATCCATGGCATGGAACGTCTCTCGTCCAATCAGAAACAGCTCAATAACGCGCTAGGACCCAATTGTTTTATAATTAGGCATATCTTCAACGTCCCGACAGCCAACACGTCGTCAATGGGCAAATTCAAGTTTTCTGACAAGACCCAGCGTTTATGGACTGGCTCAGGCCTGTAGTAGGGAATAACCGGCAGGCTTATTGTTTGTTTAAAAAAAATTAAAAACATCAACGTCAACTGGATGGGAGCTAATGCACTTCGGTCGCATATGCAATCCACTTAACATGGAATGCGTGGTCGACGAGAGCAGATCATTCTACGAAAGTTCATGAACTTGTTCATAATTTTGGTGGTGAACTGGACGTACTGTATTACTGCCTGATGAATGATACTATGAACCCGTTCATTCTGGTGTCTGTCAACGGCATGTTCACTCTTTTTAATTTAGTTCAATAATCGTTAACAGTCCTATATCCAGTGTTGTCAATCGCTGCGTGTATTTTCTTCTACGGTCTATGCCTGGCAAGTTTGAGGGCGCCGAAGTTGCGTAGAGGCCGAGAGAGGTATTGCAGACACATAAACTAATACAATAATTGCTGTCTGTGGTTCTATATGGGCTGTGGAAATAAGTTAGAAAAAAATATATCTTGCAACATATTGAAAAAAAGAACTGAACTTGGAGCTGTGAACTTTTTAATTTTGAATTATGAACTGAATTAGTTCATTTTAAAAATTGTGAACTATGAACTGAACTAGTTCATGTAGAAAGTGAACTTTCCCAACACTGACTATGGGCGCCACACCAACACTGCGGGCTGAGGCTCTGTGGTGTTAACACACTGCAGTTGAGCTCCAACGAAGGAATTTCGGAGCAATGTTCGAAGAAATATTTCCCGACTCTGACATCGCCAAGTCTCGTGTGGTAAAGACAAAACTGGCTACATCATCAAATATGGATTAACATCGTTCTTCAAAAAACAGCTTGTTGATGGCTTCAATAAGGCTGGGCCATTCGTGTTGATGTTTGCCCATGAGTTCATATAAGGCCTATAACACATGAGCTCATATAAGGCCTATAGCACAGGTTTATGTTGAACATCTAATCATAGCAGTTCACCAGTGGATGCCTGTTTGTGATGTGATATCAGCAAAAATTCATGTAGCAGTTGCCAGTTGATAATGCATCAACAGTTCATGCAGTGAATGTCAGTCAGTGTGCTGGAACTATCTCTCCATTGCACATTTAATAGTTTGTTTTATTTGTATTCACAAAATGAAATAAATGTGTGCAATATGTGGTCACCATCAGTGAGTCTCTAAATCTATTATGTTGTGTATAGTGTTATATATCAAAATCTGCGTAAACGTTAGAAAGATTGCTGATTAACACTTGCAACTAAGTGTCATGATGGTTTTAAAAAAATTCAGAAGGTAGTAAAAAAAGGTATTAAAAGATATTAAATTGAACTTAAGGATTGCTGCACCAGAACGCAGCCTTGTTTAGTTTAGACCGCAGCCAACATGGCATCTAGGCAGAGGCGTTAAGAAGTGTGGTTATATTTCACGCAAAAGATGACCACAGGGCCACTTGCAATGCTTGCAAAACGTCTATTTTGTCAAAGGGGGAGAAATGCAGTATAGAAATAAAGCGACATATTCAAACACTTTATATTTTGTACATACACACGGTCTTCTCTCTCTATCTCTCTTGGTCCTAGGCACTTCGAATCAAATTTTTTTTCAAAATAGTTTTTCCATTAGCAAAATACATCTAAGATTTAAGGTGTAATATCTTCCGTTTTCTTTCTCTCAGATTCAAAGAAGGACAGGAAGAAGTCTCCTAAGTCGAAGTGGTTTAGCTGGAAGTCCAAAAAGGATGGAATTGAGTCTTGATCTCAGAGAGTACCATTTGTGTCTGTGCGTGTGTGTGCACTTGTGTGAGTGCTGGTGCTGGTTTTTGTCTCCCAGAGTGTTTGTTTGTCTGTTTATTTTTAATTTTTTTCCTGTCGTCTTATGTAGGATGATGTAAATAAGATGGGTTGAGAGCTGGTTATCCATATTGGATCTGCAATCCCATATCCCAATCCCTATTGGACTTTGCCCTGAGCCCACCAAATGGATAAGTCCCAGTGAACTGTCTGTGCTAACAATAGACAGATATAACCCCCTTAAACAGCTGCTCTTAGAAGCGTTTTACACACATGTGCCTTACACTACACCTTGATGCTATAAGTGTCATTATTGGCATACTTAGTACTAAGTATTTTATGACATTTTGAAGGTAGAGGACGAGAGCAGTGCACTTAAGATGTGCGGGCAACAGAGGGCGCTGTGTAACTGATTCTGTTACAGGTACTTGAGCTCCAGCTCATACACCACTCACATGCATGAACTCACACACAGACACATACACAGTTCCTCTTCTTTATCTGTGATCAGTACATCAGAGGGTCAGAGTGTTCCAGATCTTCAGGGACATGTGTTGACAAACAAAAACAAAAAAATCAGGATTTAAGTGGATGTGTATGTGGAAGCAGTCTTTTTTTTAACTCTTCAGGGTTATTTTGTTTCATACCTATTGCATTGTGATAAACAATGCTGGATCAAATTGAAGGTCATTCTAGAACTCATTGTAACATTGATGCCATTGTGATATCACAATAACAAGGCTACCCTGTTACTGGTAATATGACAGTTGTGCCCATGTATTATGGCCTAATAATGAACTTCAACATTTTGAATGGCTTTGTTTTAATCAACATTTTTACAAAGGTTATTTTATTAGATGCAATTTTATTCTATTATTTTCTCCTATGTCACCATAGCAGGAGACTGAAGCCATAACTGTAAATAGAAATGCATTAAATTCCTCTATGGTGCTTTGGGGTATTCAAATGGCATACAAAAAGCTGCAGAAAACATCTATGTTTTTCTAATGTGAAATGTTAAGGTGAAAAGTAAGTCT
Organism: Sprattus sprattus; assembly: GCF_963457725.1. Classification (NCBI taxonomy): domain Eukaryota; kingdom Metazoa; phylum Chordata; class Actinopteri; order Clupeiformes; family Clupeidae; genus Sprattus; species Sprattus sprattus. Next base: position 32,965,581 of record NC_137928.1, on the reverse strand, counting down.
GTGAGTGTGAAAGTGACAAAAAGAATATTAGAATCTTGGATGCAGACAAATACACTGCTTGATTAGACATTGACCAGGTCTGATGTAAAGGAATTGTGTGCATGTCTGATTGTCTCTCTGGTGCTAACCTGCTTGTGATTGCCTGAGTATGCAAGTGAGTGTGAGATCAAGTGTGAACGTTTGTGTGATATGACACTACATTACAAAGCACTGGGATAGTATTAAAAGATATCCTATTAATGTTGCGATCCATTTCCTACATAGTTTGCAACTCACTCTGTCAACAAAGCACCAAGTGTCTCATATGTATAAAAGGTTGATGATAGACAAATTACACTTTACATATTAAAGGACAACGGGAAATCGTTTCTTCCTTTACTGGAAAAAACACAAGAAGAATTGTTCAATTGTTACACATTTTGTTGATGATTGCGGGGGAAAAAATGATCACTGATCACAGTGGATTGAAAAAAGTCAGACAGGTCAATTAAATGGAAAATATGACTGCTATCCTTCAGTTAAAAGTACCTCTATTTGTACAAAGATGGACACTCATTCTTTATCTGATCAGCGTGTGATGTATTTCTGTAACATTACCCTACCTGTATGGAGCCAACATCTGGAGCCCAACCTTAAGGTGACTTTGTTTTTGTGTTGTTTTGTTTTGTGTGTGTTTTTATTTGATGTTTAATGTTGTACCACAAAAATTGCCTTCTATGTTCATCATGGGTAATAAAGTTCAAAAAAGAAATTCACTTATGCCAACCCAGGCACCTGCTTCATGTGGATCTATTATTTATTTCTAACGTACCTCAGCACTACTGTGCTGTTAGATTTACTTTTGCTGTAGATAAAAATCGAACTTTTATTTTGAAACAGTAAGTGGTCCTAATGCCAGGAAGTAGGAAGTACAGGTAGTTTGTGAGTTAGGCAAAGCACATGTTTACTGTGGATACATGGGGAGTTAATTTGCTGGCCATTTCCAGGGATGCTACTGGTAAGATCTGTTTTTATAATAATTTCGATTATCTGTTGATCTGTGTAAGGTAAATTCCGATTGTTTTGTAGGATCTGTTTAATGTTAATTCCGATTATTAGCTGATCTGTTTAATGTTAATTTCGATTGCTGTATTTTGTGTTTGTTTCTTGTAAAGGTTTTCAACCTATGAAAAGACCTATGAAAAGACTGCTCTAAAAAGACTTATTTGTATTTATGACTACAATAAATCAAAGAAGACTGTAGAAACCGTCTTGAGTTGATTCATAATACCCTGTTGATGGCCAAGGCCTTTTTCAAGTTTGGGCAGAAATGACAAAATCCCCTGATAACTTGACAGTTGAAAACCAAGCCAGTTGAAAACCAATGCTGATTAATAACAGTTGAGCTGCATCAAGACTAGAAGATTAACGGCTTCAGTGAGTCAAGAGTGTGGATGCAGAGGAGAGTTGCTAAACAGCAAGGCTATTCAAGAGGCACTAGTAACCCAATCAGTTAACCTGAATAAATACATTATCAAATTCAAAATGGCAGCCGAAGCTCTCGGCAAAACACTGGATCAGCTTAAGAAAGATAGGACGCTTGCAAAGTCCTCCTTCACAAAGCAAGCTAACTATCTCAGTCGGAAAGCAGGCGATCTAACTGAGTTAGAACTCAGACAAGAATTTGAAAAGCTCTCTGCCAATTCAAGGAGAGTTATTGAGGCCAATGATGATTACAGGACTGGATTAGAAGCAGAACTAGTAGCCAAAGAAGATGGTAAAGATGATGTGCTTAGTCTGGAGCAAGATGCAGACCTAAGTAAATATGGAAATGAATGTGAGCAAAAGTTCAATGACCTAAAGCAGATTGTTCAAACCAACCTCTGGAGCAGATATGGAGCAGAGATGCTAGAGGCTGCTTTTGAAGAAGCAAGAAAAGCCTGTATGCATACATATGGACTTCCTGTGGAAGGCAGCAACTGTGAAGGATTTGACATCCAACATTCTGTAGTGGAAAAGTTGATAAAAGAATCATCTGACGCATTCGCAGCCTGGGTGTCATGGATTCCTGCAGAAGAGGAAAAAGTGTTTCGAAAGCGAAGCAGGGATCTGAGAGTGGCTTGCAATGAGCTAGACATGAGAAAAGGTGAGTTTGCCAGAGCACGGAGAATAGCTATGGAGAAGCAAGGCGCTGGCGTGAAGCAAGAACACACTGGACCAACAATACCAGTAGTGAGAATTAAACCAACCAAACTGCCCACTTTTAGCGGCTGCAGAAGAGACTTCCACCGCTGGAGGACAGACTGGGAAAGCCTTCAGAAGCAGGGAGAGCCAACCGGTTCACCAGAGGTAAAGAAGATTCAGCTTCTTGATAGCGTGGAAGAAAAGATTGTGAAAGATCTCCGTTTGTCGACTTACAGCACAGCTGAGGATGTCTTCAGAGTACTGGCAAATAGGTATGGTAACAAATGTGCCATTGCTCTAGAAATTGTTGATGAGCTCGAGAAGATTCAACCAGTCAGAGGAATTCAGCCGAGAAAAGTAGTAGACCTTATTCAGACCATTGAAAAAGCTCTCGCTGACCTCACAGATCTAGGAAGTACCGGCGCCATTAAAAACCCATTGGTGGTGAGGTCTTTAGAGAGCAAGCTTCCTGAGTTTTTGAAGAAGGACTGGCTGATGTTCATGGTGGATCCTAGCAACGGTGTCACTCAAGATAATCACTTTGACATGCTATTGGCTTTTCTGAAGAAGCAAGAAGAGATCTTTGAGAGGCTAGAGCACCTACAAATCACAGTCAAAACAGAGAGGCCAGACAAAGCAGAAAGGACATTTAACAAGAAATATGCCTCAACTAAAGCCACCAAGAAAGAGGATGCTGAGGAGGGATGCATTATCTGTGGAGATGAGAAACATAAGGACAGGATATTCTTCTGCAAGACGTTCAAGGGTCTGAAGCTGTCAGAAAAGGAAGCCGCTGTGAAAAGGATTGGTGCATGCAGGAAGTGCTTAGGGTGTCATAAGTATGATGACGGCTGCAGAGACACTTACCTGTGCAGAAATGTAGACTGCAAAAAGAGAGGCTCCTCAGATCACCACTTCTTTCTCTGTCCAAGAGGGAACAGCAAGAGGCTCGAACTTGAGAAACCTCAGACAGATGACCGAGACAGAAAGAGCTTAACTGAGGAACAGAGGAGATTCTTGGGTGAACTTACCCCTGAGTTAGCTGAGAAGTGCAGGAGGGCTTTCACCAATAATTCAACAAACGTCAGCTGTCCAGCTGAGAATCAGGTGAGCCTCCTCAAAGAAAGTAGATTGAGAGAACTTCCTGTCATTATGATGTTAATGGAAGTGACCACTAATGCAGGTCAAAAAATTGTAGCGTATGTGGATCTTGCTTCAGATACTAATTACATCACTCATAAAGCAGCCAAAAGATTGAATCTTAGGAGTGAGAAGATCACACTTATTGTGCATGGAGTGGGTGGAATGGCTTCCAAAGTAGCCACAAGAAGATACCTACTCAGAGTTCGAATCAAAACCTCCAAGGGAACTGAGAAGGCCCATGAACTTATCTGTTATGGGCTGAAGAACATCGCCAAAGTTCATCAAGCTGTCAGGGCTTAAGAGCTGATGAAGTTCTTCCCAGAAGTTAAACCTGAGGAGCTGAGGAGACCTGAGCAGATTGAGTTGCTCATAAGTCACAGAGAAGGGAGACTTGCCCCACAAAGGGTGAAAGTTGTGGGAGATCTCGTCTTGTGGGAGAGCCCTCTTGGAAAGACAGTGGGCAGAGCACACCCTGATCTGTTTGAGCAAGTAAACATGGCGGCACACAAGTCGAAGACACATTTCGCTCGTTCTATGAGAACAGCTGCCATTAAATATGAGGAGATCCCTGCTGAAGTCCCCTTCATGACCAAGACAGTTCACATGCAAGACATACATCATGGAGGATGAACACACCAAATCCCCACACTGGGATGCGAGGTATCCTTGGGTAATGGATCCTGCTTGCCTTCCCAATAACCGAAGTGGAGTTGAGGCCACCTTCTTAAGAAGTGAGAAAAGGCTCAGTAAGGAACCAGAGTGGTTTGCTGCTTACACTGCTCAAGTCCACGAGATGGTTGGGCGCGGAGCTGCTAAGAGACTCACAAAGAAGTTGGCTGAAGACTGGAGGGGACCAGTTTGGTATGTGAGCCACCTAGTAGCACCAAATCCCCACTCAGTCACTACTCCAGTGCGACTTGTGTGGAACAGCAGTCAAAAGTTCAGAGGAGTGAGCATGAACGACCTGTTGCTCAAAGGGCCAGACGTCTTGAACCCCATCAGGTCCGTCCTGCTCAGGTTTAGGAAAGGAGTGCATGCAGCCTTAGGAGATATCAGAAAGATGTACAACTCTGTGTGGCTGGAGGAACGCGAGATGCATCTTCACAGATTCAAAGAGATAGGGGAGTATGTCATCACAAGGGTGAATATAGGTGACAGGCCTGCTGGATGCATAGCACAGCTGGCTATGCAAGAAACTGCAAGGCTCACCAAGTTTTCTCACCTGGAGGAGGCGCGAAGGGTACAGGAGGAAGACGGCTACATGGATGATGTCTTAACATCTCACAATAATGCAAACAGACTGAGCGAAGTGACAGAGGAGATTGAGGAAATTCTGCAAGCAGGTGGATTTTCTCTGAAGCCATGGGTCCTGTCTACGCAAAATGGGAGGCAGGAAAAGGAAGTAGCAGACCCCACAACGAGGACGCCCTCTGAGACGCACAAAACATTGAGAGATGAGGACAATAAGGCGTTAGGTATTGGATATATAGTAGAGGAGGACAAACTCTACCTGATGGCTTCGATCAATTTCTCCAGGAGGAGAGGAAAGATGAGAACAGGCCAAGACCTATTGATGGAGGAGGTGAGATCAAAAACACCTGATCCTCTCACCAGAAGATTACTGCTGAGTCAGGTTGCTGGGCTCTATGACCCTATAGGACTCGTCACACCACTCAAGCAGAAAGGTGCCATACTCGTTAGGAAAGCATTCCAGGAGACAGCGGGTGGAAATCTGGCCCAGAACACCTGGGACAAACCACTTTCCGAGGGCCTCAGGGAGGAGGCCATCAAGCTGTTTGAAGAGTATTCACAGCTGGGACAAGTAAAGTTTCATTGAAGTCTAACACCACTAGGCTGGAAAGGTAAACCGTGGGCTATTACTTTCTCAGACGGCAGTGACAAGTCCTACGGTGCTGTTCTATACCTTAGATGGGAAACGAACAAAGGTATAGACATCAGACTTCTGGAATCCAAGGCCAAGCTGACGCCACTGGACCAGAAAGGAGATGCAGTCAAAGCTGAGGTCTGTGGTGCTGTGTTTGCAGCCAGGCTGAGAAAGTACATGGAAAGGCACGGCCGGATGGATATAGAGCGCTGGTTTCACCTAGTTGATAGCCAGACAGTATTGGGAGCCATTAAGCGAGACAGCTATGGCTACCAGACATTCTTTGCCAACAGGATAGGTGAAATCCAAAAGTCTGCATCAGTTGAAGACTGGTGGTGGGTCCCAGGGAGCCTTAATATAGCTGATATCATGACAAGGGGAGCTGCCCTGAAAGATCTGCAAGCGACATGGCAAAGTGGACCGGAGTTTTTGAGGAGGCCATTAGAAGAATGGCCAATAAAGTCAGCTGAAGAAGTGGTAACTGACGCCAGGGACAGCATCAGTAAGCTGCAGAGGAAGGCCTTTTTAGCAGTTATGACAAGAGGTCAAATGAAGAGATGCCGAGGGGTCACCACCCAGGACCACACCAAAGCTGAAGACCCTGTTGAGATAAATGATACGGATCCAGAAAAGAGACAGGGTGAAGTATCGCTAAGAGTAGCACTTTCCAGCACAGCCGTCAAAAATCTTTTGGAGATGAAGAGATTTAGCTGCTTGTCCAGGCTGGTGAATGTCGTTGCTTGGGTAAGACGGGCTGCTGATAGCTGGCTAAGCCTTAAAGACCAGACCGCAAAGAAACCAAAGTGGGAGGCAACTCCCTCAAAAGAAAAATCGAAAGCTCTTGTAATCAATGTGGAAGACTGTGAGTATGCCTTCAGAACTCTCTGCTTTGCAGCTCAAGAAGGCATAACATTTCCTGACACTACACTCAACCGGCTAGTAGTGGTTAGGCAGAAAGATGGACTCCTTCTCTGCGGCGGCAGAATTCAGGTCTTCAGACAAGACAAATCTTTAGTGCCAATTCTCCCTCAAGATGCATGGATTTCTACATTGCTTGCAAGAGAAGCCCACAATATCAATCATGAGGGTATAGCAGGAACACTGTTGAGGATGAGAAGAAAAGCCTGGGTGGTTAAGGGAAGAAGGATTGTCAAAAAAGTAGTGGACAGTTGTGTAATCTGCAGGAAAATGAAAGCAAAACGGTGTCAACAAATAATGAGTGACCTACCACCTGAGCGAACCGCGCCAGCAGCTCCAATTCAGTTCACTGCCGTGGACCTATTTGGGCCATATGAAGTGAAAGATGAGGTGAAGAAGAGGGTGAGGCTGAAGGTGTGGGGTATCGTGTTCAGTTGCATGGCATCCAGAGCTATTCATGCTGACATTGTCAGTGATATGTCTGCAGAAGGATTTATGCTTGCCTATCAACGATTTACATCACTGAGGGGACACCCCAGCAAGGTATGGTCTGATCCAGGCACCAACTTTGTCGGGGCCAAACCTGCCCTTGAAGTCCTCTATCGGTTCCTGGAGAATCTGGAAAAGTCAGGAGTGGAGGAAAAGGCGGCCAAGAATGGCACAGAATGGTCCTGGAAGATCCATCCTGCAGACTCACCTCATAGAAATGGAGCAGCTGAAGCAGCAGTGCGGACTGTAAAGAGAGCCCTCCAGAATGTAGGTGGCAATGGAATCTTCACATGGGGAGAATTCCAGACCTTTGTCTATATGGCGGCCAATATAGCCAATGAGAGACCTGTAGATGCGAGAGCACAAAGTCAAGAGGATTGTGTGGAGTATATCACTCCAAACTCTCTCCTGCTGGGGCGGGCGAGCTTGGGAGGAGACCCAGGAGATTTTCAGTTTGAGGGTTATCCCTATAAAAGACTGAGAGTGGTCCAGTCGGAGGCGAATAAGTTCTGGAAGAAATGGTGTCAATTGGCAGGCCCGAATCTCTTTGTAAGGAGCAAGTGGCACACAAAGGAGAGGAATGTTGCAGAAGGAGACATCGTTTGGCTTGCAGATCAGAACGCCTTAAGAGGTCAGTTCAAGTTAGGCAGAGTGCTGTAAGATAATTATTTCTTACACTTTGCGTTTAGTTCAGGACCCGGTAAAGTACGCCAGTACGAAGGTTTTGTTGTAACAAGGTAAGAGCTTTACTTGATAAGTTGCAGCACAAATACAGTTGAGTTCACCAGACAATTGCATCCAGTAAACACAACAGGAGACTCCGGAGTTCTGATCTGCCCCAAAGAAGAAACAGTTCTTATAGTCTATTTCTCACTGATGTCATTTCGTGGGCCCCTCCTGGTAACAGGTGGTGTCATGGGATCTATGACATGGTTTATCTGTTGTTTTCAGCAATAAGACATTTACGTGTGAAGTCCCTGCACCTCTGTTTCTCACAGACTAGCTGACCATGTTATCTCCCTAGAGACATACAATGTATCACAGGCCACATTCTCCTGTCCTGGCCTGCTAGAACGTCTGTAGCAAGTGACCTGACCTTACCAGGCCTGCTTTTCACTCTGGTCTCTGCAAAACAGTTTAGAGATTGTACCTATTCTACCTAATAAACCTATACTGAACTGATTTTATCTTACATTCCCTCCTTTGACCTCATTTATGAGGTCAACACCACATCAAGCAAAAGCACTAAGAAGCCAGGTTACATTTTTTGGGGTGTGGTATTTTACGTTATACAATTACTATCAAAACACCCTCTTAAGCCACTAGCACAGCGTAAGCAATGTACACTTCAAGCGCTACCTCGCCATCGGGATGTCTCTGATTATCCGTTCCACCATAGGCTCAGTGGAACTGCCGATGCTTTTCACGAGAGGTCACCCTCGAGGCGCAACTTTTCCGTGTCTAAGCACCTATTCTTATGAAAAATAAAAAAAACCCACACTTGGATTTCACTATGAATGAATATAGGACTATGTGATCGACTTATAGAATACACACAATGTTATACTAAGGGAATACATTTTTAACTACAGACTAAAGGAATACATTTTTAATCAGCATATTACGATATTAACTTTATTAACTGGTAAACATAATAGAGGGATAGAAGAAAACACCCACAAAGACATACCCAAATACATCCTACCACAAAATCTTAGCGCATGAAGCAATATCAGCAAGCACATTTAAGCTAGCAGCATGTCCCCTTCCCTCTGGACTGTCTACTCTTCCATTCTAACAAATCTGATTGAGACTCCAACATCTCCTCCATTGGTTCATCATCACCCCGCCACTCTTTGTCCTGTAAAAGGTTATTATCCAACACATCCTCCTCTCCTTGGTTAAACATTTCATTCAATGCCATTTTGAGGTGACTCAGCATTTGAGCATCTGGTATCATATGGCCTAGGGTTAACAAGGGGTCTCATTCTCATGTTTGCAGACAAGCTCTAGTTCGTATGTAATAGCCATGCTATATCCTGCTATCTATATCCCCCCCTTCATTCCATCTCAGACTACTGCTTTACCTGCTTCCCATAAATCCTCCTGTGAACCCTGACCCCATTATAATTACTCTGTTTAACTTTCTTTCGTGTCTGTTCTAGTTGTCAAATTTTCATGTCTCCCTGTGTTTTTCTGTCTCAGTTCTCCTCTTATCTTACATTCACCCTCCTTTCATAATCCTCCTACACTGTGTCTGCATTCCATTCTTACCCACCCATCAGAAGTTTAGCCTTGGCCCATCTTACAATGGCTTTGGTGTTTCCAAGTGGCTCATTCAGCTATTTTTAGGGCAAAAATAGGGATAGTTAGTTTCTTGTTGATAATGTTGTTAATGTGTAGAAAAACATAAAATCACAAACAAGACAAGACAAGACAAGACAAAACAAAAAACAGTTACCCGTCCCCTCTTTAAGTCAGCTGTAGGTTGCTGGTACTATGTATAGGCTACTGTGTAGCATCCACTTAACGCATTGTATACTTCATATAATTATTTGTGGGTTCAGAATCTTAACTCAAATCGTGAGGTAGTAGGTTGTATAAACTCCCCCTATGTGTGTGTGAGTGTGTTTGCTTAGTGCATTGGTCCTAAAGGCACAGCTGGGATGTGTATGTGGTGCTTCTAACACCACTCTCCCAAGGTGGGGGTGTGTGTGTGTGGCTGCTCCTGTGAGTGTGTCATTGTTCAGTAAGAGCTTGATGAGTGTGGGCCTGGCCCCTCCTCTCTCTAGTACAGCAGCGCGTGTGTGAGAATTTTTCTCCCCCTAAGGGTCTCTGTCTCTGTCCATCTAGCATAGACCAATTGGTTACAGCCAGGTTTTTTCTTTACACTCAATCACAATGGCTTGTTCCTAAAAAGAAATAAAGGTTTGTTTGTTAGCAATATCACATTGTTATACAATCAACTATTGGGCAATGTTAACCCATGCTATAATTTGTTTGTTTTTCCCACTACCTTTAACTTTTAACATTGTTGCCCCTGTCACAGTTTCATTGTTCAATGTGCTCTGAGGCTGACTATTTCTTGTGACAATTTTGTTCTTCATTAACATGTATTTCAAGCACAAATTCACTTTTTAATTGCCTAGCTTTCGATTTAACACTTTTATAACTTTACATTTAAACACGAAATTCCCCAGTGCATGTAACGAACTCCCGTTATCATCACAGTTTCTGTATGCGTCCAGTGTTGGAAAACATACATTTTTAGCTCCGCAACCTCTCCCCTGCGGCTTTATTAGGCAATTTCAATCATTGGATAGAGACTTTTGGTTGATCAGGCCAAACTCCTCATCCTCAAATCGATATACACTTGTATTATTTTATTTAAGCAGTATTGTCTTTATTATCACAATCCCCTTATATATCCTCTATCAGGCTGCGATGAAAAATGCAGTCCATCGTCTGCATCTATTTTACAGACTGTGTCACCCTCTTTTTCTCTGAACTTCCACCTCTTCTTCAACTTTGTTCATTTCGCCTTCGTCCTTTCCCCTTTCTGATCCCCTATACCTCCCTCTGTTATCACCCTGCGCTCCTAACATAAGCGGCATGCACTCACCCCACGTTCTCGGGCTGATGGACCGCTCGCAGTTTCGTGCGTAATGTCCATTAGCTCCGCATAAGAAGCTTTGGACACCACTCATGTCTCTCCTCTCCCATGGTGGTATCTGCTGTGCCTGGGATGCATCATGCACCTGTGAGGCGGTGGGTTGTCCATGCTTTCTGTTCCCAAAGTGGTGTTACAGATATTATTTTAACTCCTTCTTCACCAGGGTAGTGACTTAGAGTCGCTCCACCAATCAGAGAATGGTTTGATTATTCTATAATTACCACCGTTTGTTCGTGGCTTTTCTATATTCATTCACAAATTTCTCCAGACTATGAATGATATCTTTTACCTCCCCCTCGTGTTGTTTATCGGAACTGGTTATGATCTTATAACATTCCCTCCTTTCCCTGAATTTATACAGGGAATAAATGCAATAAATGCAAAAGTCAACAGCTGTGGGTGTAATTCCGCTATATCAACACCCTGGTTCTACACCCACCCTCACAAAAATTCAGAAAATAAGCTGTAAACAACTGTATTCTCCACAATGAAAACCGCTTGTAAAAGAGAAAGCGCTAAGGTGTATGAAACCTTATTCTACCGACTACCGCCTGTTAATAAGAAGGCGCTAAGGTGTATGAAACCTTATTCTACTCAATGACTACCGCCTGTTAATAGGAAGGCGCTAAGGTGTATGAAACCTTATTCTAGCGAGACTGTCGTCTTCAGATCAGCTCTTGTCAGAGGGTTTGCGTGCTGGGCTGCTACAGTTATATCACCGGTGATATAATTCTACCTGTACCAGTGCTCCACCGCAAATTGCCACTGACTCACTGACCAAGCAGTCTCTCAATTCACTTCAGAGGCGTGCGGCCCATGCGGCCCTCCCGTGCACCAAGCCTCACTGACGTCTCAGTATGCAACACTTCACTCACTCACTCACTCACTCACTCCACTCCAATGCAATACCAACAATTCTACTGTCTGTCTTCACAATAAGAACACACAAAGCCAATCAATGTGCACTTGTTCTGTTAAAAACCACAACACAGCAATGTAGTCTTGCAGATTCTTTGTGCCACAAAATATCATATAGTCACTCTCTTGTACTTCGCCCGTGTTATTCAGCTCTGACAGTCAAAAACTAACTATGAATGATATCTTAACTATGGACATTTATTTAAATAGGCTGTCCTTACCTTTTAGTTATATATAGGCATGCCTTTTTGACTGTCAAATCGAATTCCACGGTCCCTCCTGTGCCAGCCTCGTGCCGCAGGCAGGGAAGCTGCGCGCCTCTACGGGTCCTCACGTCGGGGTCGAGCCAGCTGTAAGATAATTATTTCTTACACTTTGCGTTTAGTTCAGGACCCGGTAAAGTACGCCAGTACGAAGGTTTTGTTGTAACAAGGTAAGAGCTTTACTTGATAAGTTGCAGCACAAATACAGTTGAGTTCACCAGACAATTGCATCCAGTAAACACAACAGGAGACTCCGGAGTTCTGATCTGCCCCAAAGAAGAAACAGTTCTTATAGTCTATTTCTCACTGATGTCATTTCGTGGGCCCCTCCTGGTAACAGGTGGTGTCATGGGATCTATAACATTTATCTGTTGTTTTCAGCAATAAGACATTTACGTGTGAAGTCCCTGCACCTCTGTTTCTCACAGACTAGCTGACCATGTTATCTCCCTAGAGACATACAATGTATCACAGGCCACATTCTCCTGTCCTGGCCTGCTAGAACGTCTGTAGCAAGTGACCTGACCTTACCAGGCCTGCTTTTCACTCTGGTCTCTGCAAAACAGTTTAGAGATTGTACCTATTCTACCTAATAAACCTATACTGAACTGATTTTATCTTACAGTGATCAGTGCGTTTCCTGACGAGGAAGGAGTCGTAAGAGATGTCAAAGTCAGAACGTTTCCCAGTTATCCAGTTATGATCAAGAAACCATCCAGTGAAGAACATGGTAGGAGAACATCAGCGGTGAGGAAGCTTCCCAAGATCCCTGCTACAGTCCTACACAGAGATGTCAGACGTCTTGTTGTGTTGATTCCAGTGGAGGAGCAATGAAGGAAAGCTCGGCTCCAGAGAAGAGTAGCGTGACCTCCTTGGGTTCTGGCACCAGGAGCTCAAGTGGGAGGTGTGCTGTTAGATTTACTTTTGCTGTAGATAAAAATCGAACTTTTATTTTGAAACAGTAAGTGGTCCTAATGCCAGGAAGTAGGAAGTACAGGTAGTTCGTGAGTTAGGCAAAGCACATGTTTACTGTGGATACATGGGGAGTTAATTTGCTGGCCATTTCCAGGGATGCTACTGGTAAGATCTGTTTTTATAATAATTTCGATTATCTGTTGATCTGTGTAAGGTAAATTCCGATTGTTTTGTAGGATCTGTTTAATGTTAATTCCGATTATTTGCTGATCTGTTTAATGTTAATTTCAATTGCTGTATTTTGGGAGAAGATGACCCATATAAGACCTGCATGGAGGACTGCAGAAGAGGCTGGGGGTTCCAGTGCACATTAAGTCATCACTTTTCTAGGCCTTATCCAAAAAGGGTCTTCTTTAAAGGTTACCCTTACTGTATTTACACCACACCTAATAGAAAAATAGTCCTTCTTAAAAGGAATCTTTGACAGCTCAGGAGACCTACATTTTCGGACAAAAATTAGATGAGGCACTTAACTGTACAAATCTGCCATAATTGACCAGAAATCTCTAAGCTATTCCTGTCAAGAACAGCTTCGAACAACCTTCTTAGTACTTCCAGTGATATGGAATGTCAGTTAAACAGAATCCAGCCACAGCAGTCCTTCACCCCCCATCATTTGCCTCATCATTCTCTTGGGAAGGCAAGTGATTCATGGAAAACTACATGTGGACCTCATCTTGGTTATATTAGATAGATATTTTAGTTATTTTGAGAACATGAATTAAATTGACTTAAGTTTAAATAGAAAATGTAACTGTGCTTGTGCACTATTATTCAACCCCCAGCTTTAGAGCATTCTTTAGCCTTTAGCCCTCACACCTCTCTGTAGGAATTTTCTTCTCTTCTTCAATTCTTCAATAAAATCAAGGGGCTGAGAAGGCCAGTCCAGGACACTCAAGGATCTATTTCTCAAACAGGCTTTGGTTGACTTGAATGTGTGCCTGGGAGAATCCAATGATCACCAAGGTTCAATTTCCCAAAAGAAGACAACACGTTCCTCTTTAAAATGGCCTGATACTTCAGAGAATTCATGATGCTAGGTCCACGGTCAAGATAGGCAGTTCCTGCAGCAGAAAAACATCCCCACATCCTCAATGACCCACCACCATGCTTGACATAGTTTTCTGTTCCTTTACTCCACTTACCCTCGTAATAGTAACCTTAAGAGCACCCCTAAGCTGTTCTACAATACTTGAAAGCTCTCTCCTCAACTTATCCCCAACACATTTTGTATGTTACATGTATATACCATCTGGGTACATTTACCACAAGTATGCTGTGTACATCTACCACATGAATGCTAGCATGGTCATCCTGATTAGTATATGATCTATTCTGCCCTGTTCCTGATTGTTTCCCTTCTGCCACAAACCCCCAACCCCTCTGCTTTCTATCTATACCCGGCTGGCCTCAAGCCGGTGGGCTTATGTGCCATGTCTGCTTAAGGTTACTTTCCCTTGCCCCTGTCACCATGGTGCTTGCTCTAACGGGGTTCCAGGCCTTGGGATCTGTAAAGCGCCTTGAGACAATATTATTGTTTTGACACTAAATTAATCAAATTGAATTGAATTGAATTAAAAATGTTGTCTTCTAAAAAATGACTGAAACTGAGCAGGAAGTGGATCAGCGGGGAGGCATGACAATTAGTTGGTACTGAGCAGGTACAGGAAGTGGATCAGAGGGCCGTGACAATAGCCCCGGATACATGTGTCAATTTAACCCACCCAATTTAACCCAAATCACGGAATCGTCTTCGCGAGTACGTAGGTGTGAACATTTTTAAGGGAAACGGCTCTTGTTGGTAAGTGTATACATGGACCGAAATTTAAGACTCTTACCTTGCCTTGGGCATGCGCAAAGACGACGGAGATATGCTCTCACCTTGTTTGTTTACTAACAACATAAACGTGGATCCACATCGTGCACAGGCAGTGTAGTGGCTAAAAGTTCCCTTCTTTCTATCAGTAGATAGTTCTTAACATTGTCTTTGAATAACCACTCTCAGACGGAAAGAAAATGAGTCTACGTGTGTATTTGTTTCAACAATGGTAGAAAACTGTGTTTGCTCCGTCTTTTACTGAATTCTGACCAGTGCAACAAATGTGACAGTTGATTCATTAATGCCCGAGCTTCCAAGCACGTATTTTAAACTTAAATGTGAATTATAAATACAAATATGCTATCACTATAATTAACAATCACTAAATATGAATCTAAACTAGACTGCGTTTCGTGAACAAACTGCGAGAGTGTGCTTGCTCTGTTGCGGCCATCAAGCACAAGCAACTGCAGTGGCCGAGTGCGCATATGTTGTTGAGGGGCCTCACAGACTGATATCTGAGAACAAAATCTGTATAGTACTGTGTTTTCTGTGTCCAGTACAACGTTGAATGCAGGTTGTAGGATGAATCTGCCAGCCTTCCGCAGTGACACTGAATACACCTTTTTGTTTTCAACCAATATATTTTAGCAAGCAACCAAGCTCAACCATTATATTTTGGCTCCACTGACATTTAGACATATGAGGGTATCTTTGTTGTTCTGTTTTTGTTTGTTTGCTTGCTTGTTTATTGTGAAAGGATCTAGCTAGTCCTACGTTCCCGTACCAGCAGGTTCAAGAACAGCTTCATCCCTGCGGATGTCACCCTGCTGAACTCTGCTCCACGGGGGTTAGCCCCCCCACCCCTTCCCACATCTCCCCCCGTGACTTTGCACTATACTCACTTCTCCCCCCCCCACCCCTACCCTGGCTTGACTGCCACTCACCCTCCTCTAGCCATTGAACATTTGCACTGTACTTCACTGCCCCCCCCCCCCCCCCCCCCGTTGTGCGTAGCCTGTCCTATAGTCCATACTGCAATTAGTTTACTAGCTAGCTAGTATAATTTAGCTAGGATATGCTACCTCATAGTTAGCTAACGTTAGCTAGCTAAACGTTTACCGAGGCTAACGTGAACACTGCAAAAAATGCTTCTCTAACCTAAAGTTATTACTCTTATATTAAGATGAAAAATCTAGTTGGTCTTGTTTCTAGCTAAATTGTACTTTCCTAGTGCTTTCTTGGTAAGGTTATTTTTACCTATTTAAAGCAAATATAACTTGGGCTGTCTTGATCAGCACATTTGCACTTAATTTGAGTTCTTTTAAACTAGATTTGAGTACTAGATCTTAAAATAATCCACTTTAAGTGTGGGAGTCTTATTTTAAATTGAAAACGTTTAATTTCAAGCATAAATTCGCTTGTTTTTTTCTTAACGGATTAAACGTCATGATTCAAGTTATTTTCAAATAGATATGAGTTTTAACAACCACTTAATTGCACCATGTAGTTCAAGTGACCTTAATCACTTAAAAAACACAGTCAAATATACTTGAGATACATGTGGATTACCACTGAGCACAAGATGCTCATTCAGAAGTGTCGTCATAAACCACAAGTTTTCCTCAAACTTGGTGGCACGATCGGATTCACTCGAACACATCTCAAAACGTCTCTGAGGCTGCATGCCAGTGATGTGAACTGAAGCAAGTACAACAGCTGAAGAAAACATCGTGCCTTTCTACTTCAAAAGCTAAAGGTAAGCTCACATAATTTAACTTCTGCCTACTTTGGTAATTCGTCAGCGATATTGAAAACCAAAATGTATCGTAAATGACCAAGACCTCTGGTTGAAGTTATAAACTTTTTAGCAAACAAAGCTAGCACAGTTGGCGTTAGCTAAGACGGCTAACCTAGCACATTAAATTCAATTGAAGCACATTTCGACTGAGCTAACGTATGTTTTTAACTAGTGCCAGGTAATACAATGTCAGAAAGTGTCCCTATTAGTCTTGTCTGTGAAAAGTAAGCAAGTTTAGAGGACTCATTTAGTGTGAATGTTGGTGATATAATAGCTAGTAGCTGCAGTTAGCTCTTAGCTGGCTAGCTACTCTATATTAAGGATCCCCCACACTGACAGAAGCTTTGACATGAAGTTCAAGATTTTTTTCTTTCTGAAAGAGTAAGAACCCTTTTCTTTAAATTACAGATGGAGCAATTGGACATGACAACACAGTAACTTCTGGAAGGTAAGTCTATAATAGTAGATATGATAGAAGATGGTTGTATAGATAAAGCCAAAGATTGTGGCTAGACTGGCTATGCATGTTTTCCTGGTCATTATCGCCACATAGCCGATATGCTTCCACTCTTTTCCTTGAATCCTCAGTGCTCTTAAGTATCCATAGTTTCAGAGACATCATAAATATTGCTGATTCACTCTTACCCCTTTGTTTGCAGCTGCACAGATCATTGCCTTGTTGGAGGTTCTCCTAAAAATGTTCCCTTCCTCAGCCGTCCCTCCAAGAAAACTCAAGTCAGCAAGTGAGGCACTACACAATGTCCTTGAGGTGGGTTTTAGTCTCAGTACATAATGGTTTCATTTGTGAATTTCATGTGTTTGGTTTAACTTCATTCTGCCCCCCTCCCCCAATTTGTTGCTTTCAGCCATCTGAGGACCCCAATGTCTTCTTGCGTAAAAGGCCGCTTAGCAGTCCTGTCTTCATCATCGACTCCAACAATGTTCTTCCGCCGGTAAGCAATACCCCACTGACGACCTTGCCAAGGGACATGCTTCCGGAGTCCCTCATGATACTGATGGGATGTTGCTATGTGTGCCAGTTCACCTATTCCAAGTGAATTGCTACGCTATTGTCCATAATACAAACAGATGTACTGAAAGATTTTATTGACGAGAGTGAAAAGATGACAACATATAAAAAGGTGCTTGCTAACCGGCAAGAATTCATCCAAACCTAGTCTGTCTCTCCCTCTCCTCTTTGTCAACCTCTCTCTGTATGTCACTCTTTTCTATGCCCCACCCCCCCTCTATCTCTTTCTCTATATGTCTGGAGGTCAGGACAGCACACAGTAACACAATGTCCAATGTATTTCCAGCTAAATTTGTTAATGATTTGTTGGCTGTTGGATGATTTCCGACTGTTTGATGTGTTGCTGAATTGTTATCGTTTATGTTAGATGTCAATGTATCTTATGTCTGACAGTTAACTAAAATCATTATGTGTAATATGTAATTAAGTACATTTAAGCATTCTGATGCTTAATATTGTTCATTATTGTCAATACCTGTTATTGGTTTAATTCATTAACAGGGTAATAAAACAGTGATAAATAATATGTTGTGAAATGTTTCCTGATTTTAAGAGCTATTGGTCTGATTTGAAGTAACTTAAAGCTTTAGACGTACTCCAGGTTTGAGTGATGACAGACTTCTTTGGAAGTTACTATATGATTTGAAATCAGTGTTGTCAGTCTAAATTTTACTCTTATTTTAAGATTTTGTGGTCTTATGTAGAAGCCTGAATTGTTTCTTATTTCAAGTACTAATGCCTCAGAAGATCACTAGATTTGAGTGACATTAGGCTTATTTTGAGGTAACTGCATGGGTTGAAATAAGTAGAATTAGTCTTATTTCAGGACATTCTGTGCTTGAATTGTCTCTTATTTCAAGTACTAATGCCTCAGAAGTTCACTAGATTTGAGTGACATCAGGCTTATTTTGAGGTAACTACATGTCTTAAAATGAGTGGAATTAGTCTTATTTCAGGACATTCTGTGCTTGAATTGTCTCTTATTTCAAGTACTAATGCCTCAGAAGTTCACTAGATTTGAGTGAAATCAGGCTTATTTTGAGGTAACTACATGTCTTGAAATGAGTGGAAGTAGTCTTATTTCAGGACATTCTGTGCTTTTGGAGTAATAGTCTTATTTTAAGAAATCTTAACAAGCCAAATTTGCTCAACGCACTGGCAGCCAAATTTGCTTGTTTTAATCAAAATCCTGCTTAAATATGTAATTATTTGTCTTAAATCTAGAGGGGCATTTTTTGCAGTGAAGCTTCAAATGATTAGCTAGCTATCCAAGCTAGCTGACACAACCTAAACACTCGACTGCCCCTTTGAAGTCAATTTAACGTTGGCTAATATATTCTAATAACTAGTTATCATTGACAGTTACTAGCTAATGTACCAAACTCCTTTCTTGTCTTAAATTGAGCAGTTGCTGGTGTGAGCTACAGTCTCATGGGAGCTAGCAAAGCCATTTCTAGCTCTACTTCAAGTCAAGTCAAGTCATTTTATTTCTATAGCCCATTTCATACACAAGCAATTCAATGTGCTTCACATCATAATAACAAATAAAAACAGCAATTCACGCTATACATACAAGCAATACATACACGCTATACATGAGCCGTGGGTTACAAACCCAGTCTAACATAGCGCAGAAATTACACTTTCAACACATACACAAGTTCGTTGAAGGTGAGGATATGCGAATAGAAGTAAAAGACACTGCAACGACGAGAGATAAATAGAAATAAACGAATAAAAGGGCAATATGGAGAGGCAGGTAGAGTTAACTGAAAGCATCAGAGAAAAGTTTAGTTTTTAGCCTGGTTTTAAAAATATTGATTGAGGGGGCGCTCTTGATGCTATCAGGTAAGAGGTTCCATAGCCGGGCCGCATAATAACTAAAAGCAGCCTCACCACACTTAGTGAGTATAGGGGGTTTTACTAAGAGATATGTATCTTGGGACCGTAAGGATCTTGTGGGAGCATATTTGAGAAACATATTGGCTAGGTATTGCGGACCCAGACCATTTAGAGATTTAAAAACAAGTAAAAGTGCTTTAAAATCAATCCGCTGTTTAACAGGGAGCCAGTGTAGGGATTTCAGAATTGGGGTTATGTGGTCAGTTCTTCTTACTCTTTTGAGCACTCTTGCAGCCGCATTCTGAACAAGTTGCAGCTGCTTGATTGTCTTTTGGGGAAGACCAGTAAATAGCGCATTACAGTAGTCGACTCTGCTTGTAATAAAAGCATGAATCAGCTTTTCTAGGTCCGGTTTAGCCATGGAATTTCTCTGTTTATTTATGTTTTTAAGATGATAAAATGCCGACTTAGAGATGGCTTTCATGTGAGAGTTAAAACTAAGGTCGCTGTCAAGGATCACCCCAAGATTCTTAACCTTATCTTTCGGCACAAGACCCTTGGAATTTAGATAAGAGCAGATTTTATGTCTTTCGTCCTTTTTCCCAAAAACAATCACTTCCGTCTTATCCCCATTCAGCTGTAGAAAATTCTGTGTCATCCAGTTGTTTACCTGGTCAAGGCATTTAAGGAGAGAGTTGACGGGGCCATAATCAGAAGGGGATAGAGCCATATAGAGCTGGGTGTCATCAGCGTAGTTCACAATATTGCTGCCTAGTGTAATAAGCTAACGTAAAACATAAACGTTTATAGTAAGTATCAGACATAAACAGGATACAACACACCAGTTACCAATTGATATTATGTGTTTATATACCGAAAATGTCAGTAAATCGAGATGATGCTGCTGTTGGTCCCGTCGAAAACCATTCAAACAGATTAAGAGCAGTGGGGTTTTTGAGAGCTACTTACACCAAGAGATCGCATGTTGGCGAAATCAATGGAATGCTTCACTTTTTGGCGCTGTATTGACAACTGTCTGTCACTCGCACACTGTGCTCGTAAATTATTTTTCAAGTTCGCACGTAACCATTTTTAGGCGCATATGCGAGTGAAATACTCGCACTGTAGAGCCCACTGTTGAGCCCTAGTTATACAGTTGAATGGAGAGGGACAGAGAGACAAGAGGAGCCTTCAAACCTTGGCGCAGGTGTCAGTGAAGCACAGGTGCAAGCTAGTTTTAATGACCCCATTATGATGTCATAATCCACAGAGTTCTGCCATGCAAGTCTATGGGGAAAAAGGGTGATGGAAAAAGAGGAATAAAAAAGGAGTGGCAAGGAGTACCGCCAAGAAAAGTCATAGCAGGTTGCACCGGATCGGGCCGGACGTTTCGGTGTTTCAACGGCGTCTTTACCTCGAACGGGCGAGGAGTAGTTAGCGTTACAAAAAACGGGGAGAATAAAGAAAACTTGACAACAACAATACTGTGCTTCCCTTCGGGCAAGCACACTAATGATATAATGTCTATATCTGAACAACATGAAAATAGCACTTACAGGCAGCTTCCGAGCCGATACTGATTGTCCCTGCTTGTCAAGTGAAAAGTGTCCCGTAAAAAGTTCTCCTTCGTTGGGCTGGCAAAAAAGCCCACCTGGGTGTAGCCAGCTAGCTTAGCATAACTGCCATTCAGATCCAATCGTAATGCTACCTAGCTAGGTATGTTAACAGTCGGTATTTACGCTAACTCCACCAAAATACTCATTAAATTTGAGAATGGCATGTTAGTAGTACATTTAATATCAGTACAGTTGATTAATTAGTGTGCTTGCCCGAAGGGAAGCACAGTATTGTTGTTGTCAAGTTTTCTTTCTTTCTTTATTTATTCTCCCCGTTTTTCTTGCAGCTAACTACGCCTCGCCTGTTCGAGGTACAGACGCCGTTCAAACACCGAAACGTCCGGCCTGATCCGGTGCAACCTGCTATATCTTTTCGTGGCGGTACTCCTTGCCACTCCTTTTTTATTCCTCTTTTTCCATCACCTTTTTTTTTCCATAGACTTGCATGGCAGAACTCTGTGCCATTATGACATCATAATAGGGTCATTAAACTGGCTTGCACCTGTGCTTCACTGACACCTGCGCAAAGGTCTGAAGGCTCCTCTTCTCTCTCTGTCCCTCTCCATTCAACTGTATAACTAGGAATATTAAGAGACACCTTCCATACCAGGGCTCTACTCACTCATGCATACTCACTTATGTTTACTCACTCGTGCATACTCACTCATGCATACTCACTCATGCATACTCACTCACGTTTACTCACTCATGCATACTCACTCATGCATACTCACTCATGCATACTCACTTATGCAAACTCACTCATGCATACTAACTCATGCATACTCACTCATGTTTACTCACTCATGTTTACTCACTCATGCATACTCACTCATGTTTACTCACTCATGCATACTCACTCATGTTTACTCACTCATGCATACTCACTCATGCATATTAACTCATGCATACTCACTCATGTTTACTCACTCATGCATACTCACTCATGCATACTCACTCATGCATACTCACTCATGTTTACTCACTCATGCATACGTACTCATGCATACTCACTCATGCATACTTACTCATGCATACTCATTTGTGCATGCTCATCCAGCAGGGAGAGCTGGAGAGCTGACACCTGCCCCAATTCCAAGGCACTTGTTCTCTCGGTCATGGCCGCAACAGAGCAAGCACACTCTCGCAGTTCGTTTACGAAACGCATTCTAGTTAGTGTGCTTGCCCGAAGGGAAGCACAGTATTGTTGTTGTCAAGTTTTCTTTATTCTCCCCGTTTTTTGTGACGCTAACTACTCCTCGCCCGTTCGAGGTACAGACGCCGTTGAAACACCGAAACGTCCGGCCCGATCCGGTGCAACCTGCTATGACTTTTCGTGGCGGTAAGCTACTCTTTGCCACTCCTTTTTTATTCCTCTTTTTCCATCACCTTTTTTCTCCATAGACTTGCATGGCAGAACTCTACCATTATGACATCATAATAGGGCCATTAAACTGGCTTGCACCTGTGCTTCACTGACACAGAGCAAGCACACTCTCGCAGTTCGTTCACGAAACGCATTCTAGTTAGTGTGCTTGCCCGAAGTGAAGCACAGTATTGTTGTTGTCAAGTTTTCTTTATTAATTCTCCCCAATTTTCTTGCAGCTAACTACTCCTCGCCCGATTGAGATAGAGACGCCGTTCAAACACCGAAACTTCCGGCTCGATCCGGTGCAACCTGCTTTTCGTGGCGGTACTCCTTGCCACTCCTTTTTTATTCCTCTTTTTCCATCACCTTTTTTCTCCATAGACTTGCATGGCAGAACTCTGTGCCATTATGACATCATAATAGGGTCATTAAACTGGCTTGCACCTGTGCTTCAATGACACCTCTCACTGACACCTGCGGCTCCTCTTCTCTCTCTGTCCCTCTCCATTCAACTGTATAACTAGGAATATTAAGAGACACCTTCCATACCAGGGCTCTACTCACTCATGCATACTCACTCATGTTTACTCACTCGTGCATACTCACTCATGCATACTCACTCGTGCATACTCACTCATGCATACTCACTCATGCATACTCACTCATGTTTACTCACTCATGTTTACTCACTCATGCATACTCACTCATGTTTACTCACTCATGCATACTCATTTGTGAATGCTCTTCCAGCAGGTTGAGCTGGAGAGCTGACACCTGCCCCAATTCCAAGGCACTTGTTCTCTCGGTCATGGCCGCAACAGAGCAAGCACACTCTCGCAGTTCGTTCACGAAACGCATTCTATTTATTACAGTGCATGAAATGCCCTGTATTGTTTTTCCTAGGCTTTTTCTTCTTATTATTATTACAGTGCATGAAATGCCCTGTATTGTTATTCCTAGGCATTTTCTTCTTATTATTACAGTGCATGAAATGCCCTGTATTGTTATTCCTAGGCTTCTTCTTCTTCTTATTCTTGTTACCTTTTTCTGCGATTAATTCAGCCCGAACCGCTTAACGTAGAAACTTCATTCAAACTTTGTCGCGTAGGTCTTGTAAAGGACACTTATGCTATGTATTTTTCACTTTTCTAAACTTTATATTTTTTAAGATATTAAATAAAAACGAATTGAAATTTTCCCATTGACTTACAATGGGCCATTATGACATCATAATAGGGTCTTTAAACTGGCTTGCACCTGTGCTTCACTGACAGCTGCGCCAAATCAAAGGAACCTCTTCTCTGTCCCTCTCAATTTAACTGTAACTAGGAACATTAAGACACCTTCCATTCTCTACTTTTTTTTCTCTCCATCTTTCTCTCTATCCCTCTCAGTCTACTTTCTCTCACACTAAATCTCTCTTCTTCACTCCATTTTTATCTCCTTTTTTCAATATTTTCACTCTTTTTCTCTTCCACTCTTCTTTCCTTCTTCCACTCTTCTTTCCTTTCTTCTTTCCTTCTTCCACTCTTCTTTCCTTCTTTCACTTTTCTTTCCTTTCTTCACTCTCCTTTCTTCTTTCCTTCTTTCACTCTTCTTTCCTTTCTTCTTTCCTTCTTCAACTACTATTTCCTTCTTTCACTCTTCTTTCCTTTCTTCACTCTTCTTTCTTTCCTTCATCCTCTCTTCTCTCCTTTCTTCACTCTTCTTTCCTTTCTTCTTTCCTTCTTCCACTCTTCTTTCCTTTCTTATTTCCTTCTTTCACTCTTCTTTCCTTTCTTCACTCTTCTTTCTTTTCTTCTTCCACTCTTCTTTCCTTTCTTCACTCTTCTTTCTTTTCTTCACTCTTCTTTCCTTCATCCTCTCTTCTCTCCTTTCTTCACTCTTCTTTCCTTTCTTCTTTCCTTCTTCCACTCTTCTTTCCTTTCCTCTTTCCTTCTTCCACTCTTCTTTCCTTTCTTATTTCCTTCTTTCACTCTTCTTTCTTTTCTTCTTCCTTTCCTAACTTTTGCATTTCATGCACTGGTATTTCCTTCAGGAAATGCATTTTCTAGTTATTCTTCTTACCTTTTTCTGCGATTAATTCAGCCCGAACCGCTTAACGTAGAAACTTCATTCAAACTTTGTCGCGTAGGTCTTGTAAAGGACACTTATGCTATGTATTTTTCACTTTTCTAAACTTTAAACTGGCTTGCACCTGTGCTTCACTGACAGCTGCACCAAATCAAAGGGACCTCTTCTCTCTGTCCCTCTCAATTTAACTGTAACTAGGAACATTAAGACACCTTCCATTCTCTACTTTTTTTCTCTCCATCTCTCCATCTTTCTCTCTATCCCTCTCAGTCTACTTTCTCTCACACTCAATCTCTCTTCTTCACTCCATTTTTATCTCCTTTTTTCAATATTTTCACTCTCTTTTTCTCTTCCACTCTTCTTTCCTTCTTCCACTCTTCTTTCCTTTCTTCTTTCCTTCTTCCACTCTTCTTTCCTTCTTTCACTTTTCTTTCCTTTCTTCACTCTCCTTTCTTCTTTCCTTCTTTCACTCTTCTTTCCTTTCTTCTTTCCTTCTTCAACTATTATTTCCTTCTTTCACTCTTCTTTCCTTTCTTCACTCTTCTTTCTTTTCTTCTTCCACTCTTCTTTCCTTTCTTCACTCTTCTTTCTTTTCTTCTTCCTTTCTTAACCTTTGCATTTCATGCACTGGTATTTCCTTCAGGAAATGCATTTTCTAGTTCTTCTCACCTTTTTCTGCGATTAATTCAGCCCGAACCGCTTAACGTAGAAACTTCATTCAAACTTTGTCGCGTAGGTCTTGTAAAGGACACTTATGCTATGTATTTTTCACTTTTCTAAACTTTATATTTTTTAAGATATTAAATAAAAACGAATTGAAATTTTCCCATTGACTTACAATGGGCCATTATGACATCATAATAGGGTCTTTAAACTGGCTTGCACCTGTGCTTCACTGACAGCTGCGCCAAATCAAAGGAACCTCTTCTCTGTCCCTCTCAATTTAACTGTAACTAGGAACATTAAGACACCTTCCATTCTCTACTTTTTTTCTCTCCATCTCTCCATCTTTCTCTCTATCCTTCTCAGTCTACTTTCTCTCACACTCAATCTCTCTTCTTCACTCCATTTTTATCTCCTTTTTTCACTATTTTCACTCTCTTTTTCTCTTTCACTCTTGTTCACTCTTCTTTCCTTCTTCCACTCTTCTTTCCTTCTTCCACTCTTCTTTCCTTCTTTCACTTTTCTTTCCTTTTTTCACTCTCCTTTCTTCTTTCCTTCTTTCACTCTTCTTTCCTTTCTTCTTTCCTTCTTCAACTATTATTTCATTCTTTCACTCTTCTTTCCTTTCTTCACTCTTCTTTCTTTTCTTCTTCCACTCTTTTTTCCTTTCTTCACTCTTCTTTCTTTTCTTCTTTCCTTCTTTCACTCTTCTTTCCTTCATCCTCTCTTCTCTCCTTTCTTCACTCTTCTTTCCTTTCTTCTTTCCTTCTTCCACTCTTCTTTCCTTTCTTCTTTCCTTCTTTCACTCTTCTTTCTTTTCTTCTTCCTTTCCTAACTTTTGCATTTCATGCACTGGTATTTCCTTCAGGAAATGCATTTTTCTAGTTTATTTATTCTCCCAGTTTTTCTTGCAGCTAACTTCTCCTCGCCCGATTGAGATAGAGACGCCATTCAAACACCGAAACGTCCGGCCCGATCCGGTGCAACCTGCTATTACTTTTCGTGGCGGTACTCCTTGCCACTCCTTTTTTTATTCCTCTTTTTCATCACCTTTTTCTCTCATTGACTAACATGGTGGAAGGTTGAGCCATTGTGACGTCACCCACTCTAGCCAACTGAAATTAGATCAGTTGAGATAGGAGAAGGCGAAGCTCTCTTAAATGCCATAAAAATCATGCTAATCGAAAACCACCATCAAGCTTTATATCTGTTAAATGCCATAAAAATCATGTAAATCGAAAACCACCATTAAGCTTTATATCATGATACAGTAGTAGTAATAGCTAGCGAGTTGTTTACGTTCACAACCCACAGACAGTTCAAAAGGCCCGACAACAGTCACCAAAGAAAACCTAGACATACTATTCATACAATCGTGAAAAGAGTGATGATAGCTGGCGAGCTATTTAGCCTTCACCCAGGCTCAGGTTTTTTTTGCTAGGTATCTCCGATATCGACGCAGAGACACAGTGTGAAAAAGGATGGAAAACTTAACGAGGAAAAGTGGTTCGGGAACTACGTGTACAGTAGTTGGCTGTACCAACTCAAGAAAACACCTGAACGAGTGGTTAGATAGAGAGTGCAAAATATTAAAACGAATGTAGTGGCAATTACAGGTGTAGCTATTTAATTCCGTTTGTCAACCTTTCTGGCTGTCTGTATTTTCTAACCAGCAGCAGACGTAAAGGAAAGGGAATTAACGGTTATTAACCCCGAAGTTAAAAACATGTTATCTATTTTGCCAGCGGAGCATTTTACTCCCCTGCCATCTCGGAATGAAATAGCTACACAATACACACGCTATGCTTTAATAAAACTCACGACACCAACAGAGGCACAACAGACAAGTCTTACCATTGAAGATCTTTTTGCACACCGGTTTATTCATGTTGTTGTGGAGAACGAGAGTTGAATCAATCAGATTTCAATAAAACTTCACACTCCTTATATATCCAACAGCCTAATTAGAATCTGCATTGTCTACTAAGCAGAAATATTCCGTACAGTAGATTTCCCCTCGTTTAGTATCCACCATCAAGCTTTATATCACAGGCATATTCAACAGAAATTAATGAATGCTCCGAGTCAACAAATGATGTTCCAAACTCTTTACTGCTTATGGTGTCCACCACGGAGGGAGCCGGAGGGAGCCTGAAGTCACTGGCTTATATCTACCTACCCAATAAAAGTAATTTGTTCCAGCCAATTCTTTGAAACACGAGCTATATTATTTGTTACATATAACTCACTTTCCCGCTGCAAAGAATGTAACTTTGTAGCTTCTGATATAATTACCTCTTCATCACATAATAAGTAATTTCGTCAATATGTCAGCACCTAAAAGATCCCCAATTTTCAGCCTTGAAGAAACTATAATGATGTGTACCAACGATAACTCACATGAGTTAGAACATGGATTTTCCATGTTGGATGACATAGATGTAAGTGCCTGGTAAACTTATCATTTTCAATTAATACACACTGAACAAATACATCGCTGTTCTCATCAGTGGCTGTCAACGAAAGTTGATAGGTTTAGCTATTTGTGCTAACTTTCTAGCACAGCTTACACATTTCAAGCAGTACGATGGGGTGGGCTAGCTAGCGGTGTACCTGCTCGCAATTGATGACTCAAAGATAACTTGTGAACTGTCTTTATACTGTAATCACATCCTCTGTTATCCATATACGATATTGGAATGAGTGTAGGGGCATTTGTCTAGGTGTATAGCCAACTTCGTCAGTAGCACTGGGTTATCCAGTTGGGGTGACTAGCTCAGAAAAAAATGCGACGGTCTGACAATAACTCGGATTTGTTTAATCTTTTATTGGTCTACCGATGGGTACAGAAAGATAAACTTTACATTTTTGGTCAACAACCTGACAGTCATACAGGCCTTGGCTAGATTATCAACAGGTTACGTGATATCCTACATCCGTCTTCCAGAATCACTGCGAGTAAACTAATTAGGGGTGAGGGAGGGACCTGACGTTTTTTAGCTAACGTCACGTGATCCCACGGGCACATTATATTGGATGCGTGGATGGACGAATAGATATGAATACATCTATACGTATATAGATTCATGCTCCCTGTTATTGAAGGCCTACACATTATGTGATTTACAAGACTACAGGCCCATGTTGGATGCCACACCTTTTTTTGTTTTGTTTACTAAGTGTTGTAAATTATCATTAAGAAAATCTAAGCAATTATCACTGACATCTGCCCCTAGATTTAACAATAAAGGTTGTTTCTAGTTACACCTCAGACTGTTAATACTTTTCTTCCCATATCTGATCCTTTGTGTGATGTTATGGCTATATACTTGATGTTATCACAATAAAGGTTATTTCTAGTTACACCTCAGACAGTTAATACTTTTCTTCCCATGTCTGATCCTTTGTGTGATGTTATGGCTGCAATGTCAAAGGTCATGGCTGCAACAGAGCAAGCACACTCACTCATGCATACTCACTCATGTTTACTCACTCATGCATACTAACTCATGTTTACTCACTCATGCATACTCACTCATGTTTACTCACTCATGCATACTCACTCATGTTTACTCACTCATGCATACTCACTCATGCATACTCACTCATGTTTACTCACTCATGCATACTCACTCATGCATACTCACTCATGTTTACTCACTCATGCATACTCACTCATGCATACTCACTCATGTTTACTCACTCATGCATACTCACTCGTGCATACTCACTCATGCATACTCACTCATGCATACTCACTCATGTTTACTCACTCATGCATACTCACTCATGCATACTCATTTGTGCATGCTCATCCAGCAGGGAGAGCTGGAGAGCTGACACCTGCCCCAATTCCAAGGCACTTGTTCTCTCGGTCATGGCCGCAACAGAGCAAGCACACTCTTGCAGTTCGTTCACTCTCTTAAATGCCTTAAAAATCTTAAATGCCATAAAATTCATGTAAATCGAAACCACCATCAAGCTTTATATCTCTTACATGCCATACAAATCATGTAAATCGAAAAACCACCATCAAGCTTTATATCTCTTACATGCCATACAAATCATGTTAATCGAAAACCACCATCAAGCTTTATATCATGATACAGTAATAGTAATAGCTAGCGAGTTGTTTACGTTCACAACCCACAGACAGTTCAAAAGGCCCGGGATATGTTGTGCTGTTGAATGCGACAACAGTCACCAAAGAAAACCTAGATATACAATTGATACAATCGTGAATAGAGTGATGATAGCAAGCGAGCTATTTAGCCTTCACCCAGGCTCAGGTTTATTTTGCTAGGTATCTCCGATATCGACGCAGAGACACAGTGTGAAAAAGGATGGAAAACTTAACGAGGAAAAGGGATTCGGGAACTACGTGTGCAGTAGTTTGCTGTACCAACTCAAGAAAACACCTGAACGAGTGGTTGGATATGAACGAATGTAGTGGCAACAGTTAGGCTACAGGTACAGTTTATACACCCGCTCTAACAGTGTTAACCAGTATGTGAGTAACGTGGGTTTTATTAAAGCATAGCGTGTGTAATGTGTAGCTATTTCATTCCGTTTGTTAACCTTTCCGGCTGTATGCAATACTAACCAGCAGCAAACGTAAAGGAAAGGGAATTAACCCCCAAGTTAAAAACATGTTATCTATTTTGCCAGCGGAGAATTTTACTCCCCTGCCATCTCGGAATGAAATAGCTACACAATACACACGCTATGCTTTAATAAAACTCACGTTTTATGAGACACCAACAGAGGCACAACAGACAAGTCTTACCATTGAAGATCTTTGACGTTCGTTCTGAAACTACATCCAACCATCCAGATTTATCCATGTTGTTGTGGATAACGACAGTTGCATCAATCATATTTCATTAAAACTTCACACTCCTTACATTGGACATACCCAACAGCCTAATTAGAATCTGAATTGTCTACTTAGCAGACATATCTCCATACAGTAGATTTCCCCTCGTTTAGTATCATTTTGAACTCTCCAGATGACTGTATTGCCCCCGCTCGTCAATTGAAAATCCCCCTCCTTCTTTGGGACAGCAAGGGCTAGCAAGACCTAGCATAACTTTCATTCACATCCAATGGTAATGCTACATAGCCAGGTATGCTAACTGTCGGTATCCATTGTTAACTCGTTAATACTCATGTCACTAGCTAACGTTAGCTAACTGGGCAGTTGTTATTATCATTGACACCACTTTCAACTGTCAAAACTATCCGTCCAGCTAAATCTGTTGGTTATGAAATTTCACAGCATTTCATATATATTGTTGCAGAGATGTGTCCTTTTACCAAGATAACAATTTCAACAATTCACTTAGCTCAGTAAGTCAGTATAACGAAACTCTGGAACTATTATGACCATGACACCTGAAATGTTTGTGCTTAGTAAATATGCAAGTTTCATAATACATCTGATTTCCACCATAGAGAGACAATAAATATATTTACATTGATTTATTGCATCCGCAACCAATACAAAACAAAACAAGCCCAAGTCTCCCTCACACGATCTTTGGAGGAATAATTACACCCCATAAGAGATAATGTCACTTGGAGCCTATTTTAAGACTTCTCCAAGCTAAATGTAACACACTAGACCCTTTCACAATAAACAAGCAAACAAACAAACAAAAACAGAACAACAAAGATACCCTCATATGTCTAAACGTCATCGGAGCCAAAATATAATGGTTGAGCTTGGTTGCTTGCTAAAATATATTGGTTAAAAACAAAAAGGTGTATTCAGTGTCACTGCAGATGGTTACACTGGAAGGCTGGCAGATTCATCCTACAACCTGCATTCAACGTTGTACTGAACACAGAAAACACAGTACTATACAGATTTTGTTCTCAGATATCAGTCTGTGAGGCCCCTCAACAACATATGCGCACTCGGCCACTGCAGTTGCTTGTGCTTGATGGCCGCAACAGAGCAAGCACACTCTCGCAGTTCGTTCACGAAACGCATTCTAGTTGTATATCTAGGTTGTCATTCAACAGCACAACACATCCCCTAGCGTTTTGAACTTTCTTTGAGTTGTGACCATAGGTTATGACCGTAATGTGTTTGCATCAGACACAAATATGGCGGTGCTTAAAAGACAGTGACGTAACATGATATCCATGAATTCTGAAGAGCTCAAAAGGCGCTGAAAGCCGTGCTTTTTTCTAAAAAAAGAAGTCTAGTGTGAACCCCGCTTTATACAGTTGAATGGAGAGGGACAGAGACAAGAGGAGCCTTGGCGCAGGTGCCAGTGAGAGGTGTCAGTGAAGCAGTGCAAGCCAGTTTAATGACCCCATTATGATGTCATAATGGCACAGATTTCTGCCATGCAAGTCTATGGGGAAAAAAGAGGAATAAAAAAGGAGTGGCAAGGAGTACCGCCACGAAAAGTCAAAGCAGGTTGCACCGGATCGGGCCGGACGTTTCGGTGTTTGAATGGCGTCTCTATCTCAATCGGGCGAGGAGTAGGTAGCTGCAAGAAAAACGGGGAGAATAAATAAACTAGAAAATGCATTTCCTGAAGGAAATACCAGTGCATGAAATGCAAAGGTTAAGAAAGGAAGAAGAAAAGAAAGAAGAGTGAAAAAAGGAAAGAAGAAAGGAAAGAAGAGTGGAAGAAGGAAAGACAAAAGGAAAGAAGAGTGAAGAAAGGAGAGAAGAGTGGAAGAAGGAAAGAAGAAAGGAAAGAAGAGTGAAAGAAGGAAAGAAGAAAAGAAAGAAGAGTGAAGAAAGGAAAGAAGAGTGGAAGAAGGAAAGAAGAAAAGAAAGAAGAGTGAAATAATGAAAGAAGAAAGGAAAGAAGAGTGGAAGAAGGAAATAAGAAAAGAAAGAAGAGTGAAACAAGGAAAGAATAAAGGAAAGAAGAGTGTAAGAAGGAAAGAAGAGTGAAGAAAGGAAAGAAAAGTGGAAGAAGGAAAGAAGAGTGGATGAAGGAAAAAATAAAGGCAAGAAGAGTGGAAGAAGGAAAGAAAAATGGAAGAAGAAAATAAGAAAGGAAAGAAGAGTGGAAGAAGGAAAGAAGAGTGAACAAGAGTGGCTCTTGATGAAAAGATAAAGAGAGTGAAAATATTGAAAAAAGGAGATAAAAATGGAGTGAAGAAGAGAGATTGAGTGTGAGAGAAAGTTGACTGAGAGAGAAAGATGGAGAGATGGAGAGAAAAAAAATAGAGAATGGATGGTGTCTTAATGTTCCTAGTTACAGTTAAATTGAGAGGGACAGAGAGAGAAGAGGTTCCTTTGATTTGGCACAGGTGTCAGTAAAGCACAGGTGCAAGCCAATTTAAAGACCCTATTATGATGCCATAATGGCCCAATGTAAGTCAATGGGAGAAATTCCCATTGAGTAAACATGAGTGAGTATGCATGAGTGAGTATGCACGAGTGAGTATCCATGAGTGAGTATGCACGAGTGAGTGTGCATGAGTGAGTAAACATGAGTGAGTATGCATGAGTGAGTAAACATGAGTGAGTATGCATGAGTGAGTAAACATGAGTGAGTAAACATGAGTGAGTATGCATGAGTTAGTATGCATGAGTGAGTATGCATGAGTGAGTCAACATGAGTGAGTATGCATGAGTGAGTATGCATGAGTGAGTAAACATGAGTAAGTATGCATGAGTGAGTATGCACGAGTGAGTTAACATGAGTGAGTATGCATGAGTGAGTATGCACGAGTGAGTAAACATGAGTGAGTATGAATGAGTGAGTATGCATGAGTGAGTAAACATGAGTGAGTATGCATGAGTGAGTAAACATGAGTGAGTATCCATGAGTGAGTATGCACGAGTGAGTATGCACGAGTGAGTAAACATGAGTGAGTATGCATGAGTGAGTAGAGCCCTGGTATGGAAGGTGTCTCTTAATATTCCTAGTTATACAGTTGAATGGAGAGGGACAGAGAGAGAAGAGGAGCCGCAGGTGTCAGTGAGAGGTGTCAGTGAAGCACAGGTGCAAGCCAGTTTAATGACCCTATTATGATGTCATAATGGCACAGAGTTCTGCCATGCAAGTCTATGGAGAAAAAAGGTGATGGAAAAAGAGGAATAAAAAAGGAGTGGCAAGGAGTACCGCCACGAAAAGTCATAGCAGGTTGCACCGGATCGGGCCGGACGTTTCGGTGTTTGAACGGTGTCTGTACCTCGAACGGGGGAGGCGTAGTTAGCTGCAAGAAAAACAGGGAGAATAAAGAAAGAAAACTTGACAACAACAATACTGTGCTTCCCTTCGGGCAAGCACACTAATTATTTAATGAGTAAGAAGTAATTTAGGATAATTCATTTCAGGGGTTAGTCACACACACACACACACACAATACGATGTTGAGGGGGTTCTACCTAGAAAATGGGTGTGGTATAAGGTGCCAGGGACATCTTTTGATTTGGTTGGGGTCAGATGAGGAGGTCATGTTTAATTGGCTGGCTAGGTCAGCCAACGAAGCAAAGATGGGTGGTGCTTAATGTTAGTTTAAAATGTCTTGGCGGGACGTTTAAGGGCAGATGTAATATCCGGTTTGCATCTCTTTATTGTAACTTAAACTTACAGTAAATCTATTTTGAACAACTAGTCCTTTGTCTGACTTCTGATTGTGAAATAGTTTATAATACTTAGTTACTGGCTGCAACAACAGATAAAGCCAAAGATTGTGGCTAGACTGGCTTTGCATGTTTTCCCTAGAAGTGAATAGTTAGCTGGCTGGCATGGAGTGGCAGTAAGACATGTAATGACAATAGTAACTAGAATGCGTTTCGTGAACGAACTGCGAGAGTGTGCTTGCTCTGTGACAGAGAGAACAAGTGCCTATGAATTAACATGTATTTACATCTACTCAGTCAGTATAGTGGGGCCTTCTTCCAATATATTTTAGCAAGCAACCAAGCTCAACCATTATATTTTGGCTCCACTGACGTTTAGACATATGAGGGTATCTTTGTTGTTCTGCTTTTGTTTGTTTGTTTGCTTGTTTATTGTGAAAGGGTGTTACATTTGGTCATAGCCTAATAGTTCCAGAGTTTCGTTATACTGACTTACTGAGCTAAGTGAATTGTTGAAATTGTTATCTTGGTAAAAGGAAACATCTGTGCAACAATATTGGAATGAATGCGGTTACATAGCCAGGTTTACTTAAAGTTTATTGTAAGATAGGCCTATGTTAGACTTAATGCAGTTAGAGTTAGACTGTAGGTCTAGTATCAAACGTAAGCAACACCTTTACTGTATAGATAGAGAGCACGTGTATCACATTGGTTTATAGTCTGTCAAATTAGTTCTAGTTATTGGTGTTCGTTGGCATAAAAAGTTTGTCTTCTCTTATAAGCCTAGGTAGTACATCTGATTAGAGCTAGCAACCATGAATTGCAGATTAAGGGGTCCCCTATCTCAGTGTTCATTTTGGCAGCTATTTTTAGATTCAGTCTAAAGACAAAAATGCATATAAGTTTTAGTCAGATTTAGTCATAGTTATCCTTCTTAGTTTCAGTCTAGTTTTCGAAAACTCATTACAATTTAGTCTAGTTTTAGGCACATTTAAAATTCCATATTATAGCCACATTAAACTCCTTACCTTACCTTCCCTTCTCAGGCCCAGGGACCTCCTGTGTTGTGTCAACTGTAGTAGTCTAGCTTGCAGTACTTAAATTGTGGATGCAATTAGTCTCCAAGATACAG
The DNA here is from genome assembly GCF_963457725.1 of Sprattus sprattus. Classification (NCBI taxonomy): domain Eukaryota; kingdom Metazoa; phylum Chordata; class Actinopteri; order Clupeiformes; family Clupeidae; genus Sprattus; species Sprattus sprattus. The sequence goes on along the minus strand of NC_137928.1, from coordinate 32,931,246 downwards.
ATCTCATGCCTACAGCTGAATTCGAATTTGTTTGTAATAAATAATCGAATGTGATGATGAAGTACGGTACGCAGCGTCTTAACTGAAGCTCAACTCAACTATTACAGCAGCTAGCTTAGCTTGCCGCTAATACTAACTGAAAACACATTGGAACTCATAGTGGCTAGCTAGGTAGCTAGCTGCTAATAAGTAACATATATAAGTAACACATCAGCAGTAATGAATCAAGTGTACTGATATTATATGTACTACTAAATGTACTACTAACATGCCATTCTTAAATTAAAGCCAGTGACATGATGGTTAACGATTAACGAGTTAACGATGGATACCGACAATTAGCATACCTAGCTAGGTAGCATTACCATTGGATTTCAATGGCAGTTATGCTAGCTATGGCTATCCAGACAAAGGGCCTTGTTTCTGGACACGTATCACTTGACGAGCAATACAGTCATCTGGTAAGTTTAAAATGATACTAAACGAAGGGAAATCTACTGTATGGAGATATTTCTGCTCAGTAGACAATGCAGATTCTAATTAGGCTGGTGGATATGTCCAATGTAATAAGTGTGAAGTTTTAATTAAATGATTGATGCAACTGTCGTTCTCCACAATAACTTGGATTAACCTGGATGGCTGGTTGTAGTTTCAGACCGAACGTCAAAGATCTTCAATGGTAAGACTTGTCGATTGTGCCTCTGTTGGTGTCTCGTAAAACGTGAGTTTTATTAAAGCATAGCGTGTGTATTGTGTAGCTATTTCATTCCGAGATGGCAGGGGAGTGAAATGCTCCGCTCTGCTGCTGGTATACAGACAGCCGGAAAGGTTAACAAACGGAATGAAATAGCTACACATTACACACGCTATGCCTTAATAAAACCCACGTTACTCACATACTGGTTAACACTGTTAGAGCGGGTGTATAAACTGTACCTGAAACTGTTGCCACTACATTCGTTTTAATATTTTGCACTCTCTATCTAACCACTCGTTCAGGTGTTTTCTTGAGTTGGTACAGCCAACTACTGCATACGTAGTTCCCGAACCACTTTTCCTCGTTAAGTTTTTCATCCTTTTTCACACTGTGTCTCTGCGTCGATATCGGAGATACCTAGCAAAATAAACCTGAGCCTGGGTGAAGGCTAAATAGCCCGCTAGCTATCATCACTCTATTCATGATAGTATCAATAGTATATCTAGGTTTTCTTTGGTGACTGTTGTCGGGCCTTTTTAACTGTCTGAGGGTTGTGAACGTAAACAACTCGCTAGCTATACCTACTACTGTATCATGATATAAAGCTTAATGGTGGTTTTCGATTTACATGATTTTTATGGCATTTAAGAGGTATAAACCTTGATGGTGGTTTTCGATTAGCATGATTGTTATGGCATTTAAGAGAGCTTCTCCTAGCTCAGAGTGTGTGACGTCACAATGGCTCAACCTTCCACCATGTTAGTCAATGAGAGGAAAAGGGGATGAAAAAGAGGAATAAAAAAGGGATGGCAAGTTGTACCGCCACGAGAAGTCATAGCAGCTTGCACCGGATCGGGCCGGACGTTTTGGTGTTTGAATGGCGTCTCTAGCTCAATCGGGCGAGGAGTAGTTAGCTGCAAGAAAAACGTACGGAATAAATAAATAAATAAAGAAAACTTGACGATAACAATACTGTGCTTCCCTTCGGGCAAGCACACTAATAAAAACTTAAAGCTGTGTAAGGGATGATGTACAGTGAGGTGGTCATTATCGCCACATAGCCGATATGCTTCCACTCTTTTCCTTGAATCCTCAGTGCTCTTAAGTATCCATAGTTTCAGGGACATCATAAATATTGCTGATTAACTCTTACCACTTTGTTTGCAGCTGCACAGATCATTGCCTTGTTGAAGGCGCTCTCAAAAATGTTCCCTTCCCCAGCCATCCCTCCAAGAAAACTCAAGTCGGCAAGTGATGCACTATACAATGTCCTTGAGGTGGGTTTTAGTGTCAGTACATAATGGTTTCATTTGTGAATTTCATGTGTTTGGTTTAACTTCATTCTGCCCCCCTCCCCCAATTTGTTGCTTTCAGCCATCTGAGGACCCCAATGTCTTCTTGCGTAAAAGGCCGCTTAGCAGTCCTGTCGTCATCATCGACTCCAACGATGTGCTTCCAGCAGTCAGCAATACCCCACTGACGACCTTGCCAAGGGACATGCTTCCGGAGTCTGTCTCTCCCTCTCCTCTTTGTCAACCTCTCTCTGTATGTCACTCTTCTCTATGCCCCACCCCCCCTCCAACTTTCTCTATATGTCTGGAGGTCAGGACAGCACACAGTAACACAATATCCAATGTATTTCCAGCTAAATTTGTTAATGATTTGTTGGCTGTTGGATGATTTCCGACCGTTTGATGTGTTGCTGAATTGTCATCGTTTATGTTAGATGTCAATGTATCTTATGTCTGACAGTTAACTAAAATCGTTATGTGAAATATATAATTACGTACATTTAAGCATTCTGATGCTTAATATTGTTCCTTATTGTCAAATGCCTGTTATTGGTTTTCTTCATTAACAGGGTAATAAAACAGTGATAAATAATATGTTGTGAAATGTTTCCTGATTTTAAGAGCTAGTGGTCTGATTTTAAGTAACTTAAAGCTTAAGAAGTAGGTTTGAGTGATGACAGACTTCTTTGGAAGTTACTATATGACTTGAAATCAGTGTTGTCAGTCTAAATTTTAGTCTTATTTTAAGATTTTGTGGTCTTATGTAGAAGCCTGAATGGTTTGAAATAAGTGGAATTAGTCTTATTTCAGGACATTCTGTGCTTGAATTGTCTCTTATTTCAAGTACTAATGCCTCAGAAGTTCACTAGATTTGAGTGACATCAGGCTTATTTTGAGGTAACTACATGTCTTAAAATGAGTGTAATTAGTCTTATTTCAGGACATTTTGTGCTTGAATTGTCTCTTATTTCAAGTACTAATGCCTCAGAAGTTCACTAGATTTGAGTGACATCCGGCTTATTTTGAGGTAACAACATGTCTTGAAATGAGTGGAATTAGTCTTATTTCAGGACATTCTGTGCTTTTGGAGTAATGGTGCAGCCTGTCTTATTTTAAGAAATCTTAACAAGCCAGATTTGCTTAACGCACTGGCAGCCAAATTGGCTTGTTTTAAGCAAAATCCTGCTAAATCCTGCTAATCCCAACCTGCACGTTCACCAGCTGCACTCCGGCAATCACACAAACACTTACACCTGTCTGACTCTCTAGCCTCACTCCCCTGCACCGCATTCATAGTCACAGTAGGATTAATCATTCACACCTGCACACGTAAGCACTTACATCACATTCACGGTCACGCTAGGACTTGTCTATGTCACTCCTGCATCAGCGATCACCTGCACCCCGTTTGCACTCAGCTAAATCATAATCACCCTCACCTGTCACAGCCCTTTATATACTCCACTCTCCCTGCACTCCGTCGGTTATTTTTTGGTGTCACAGTGCACTTCGAATGATGACCACCCCCCCCCCCCCCCTTTCCCGAAAGGACCTGTATCCGCCACGTTGGCTTATCAGCTTTGTTTTCAGCTACCGCTCAGTTACAGTAAAGTTAATCCCTTTTCCGAGTTTGACTCGCGTTTTGTTTACCTTACGGTTTTCATAGTTTATTGTTTGGTTTCTTTCAGAGGGTGCCTCTTTGTTTTAGTTTACGGGTTCTCGTGAACTCGCATTTCAGTTAAGGCAGCGCCTTGAGCCTGCGCCCCCTCCTGGGCTGAACTATCCCTGTTGTGCTTTCTGCATCCGATGTCTTTAGTGCTGTATCCATCTGCAAAATAAAACTCTGTTTTCCGAAACTTCCGTGTTTTCCCGATCTGTTCCGTGACAGAATAACCGACCAACAAGACGGATGGATTCAGCCAGCCCTGCCGACGCATCCAGCCCACGGGTTGGAGCGGTGGTGCGACCACCACCATTCTCCAAACCGCCTCCGCCATAGCCCCCATGCCCTTCTTCTTTTCCGATGCCCATGAGGACTGCTAGACATTCCTCGTAGATTGTGCCAGCACCCTGTTGAGGCTGAAACGGCAGTACACCACGGAGAGATCCCGAGTGGGCTATGTCGTTCTCCGCCTCCAGGGAAAGGCTCTACTATGGGTAGCAACGGTGTGGGAGGGGCCAGTGACTGAGGCACTCGACACCTTCTCTAGCAAGCTTCTGGCGAAGTATAGCAGGCCTCAGAGGGACCCAGCGATCCAGGCGAACCGCCTAGAACTCCTCCAGCAGCTCATGGAGAAGCTCCGTCGCAGCCTGGTCCCAACGGCTCCGCCACCGGCTGTTTCTGCAGCTCCCATACCTACTCGGCTGAGGGTGATCACCCCTACTCCTGTTCCATCCGGGACCCAGGTGGTTTGGATACAGGGGAAGCGGGTCCGTGTGGATGATGAGGAGGCGATCAGTGAGGCGTGCCGCCGGGCTTCTGAATCTTCACAGATGACCCCTATTGGGAGGAGGAGGTCGAGGATTCTGAGGAGGATTATTTCCAGGAGGATCTTGACCCTGTTCCGGATGCCGCCTCTGCTGAGCCCGCTGCTGCCTCTGCCTCCACTGTTCCCACAGCAGCCGCGGTGGTCAGTGTAGCTCCAGCACCGCTTACGTCTTCCTCTCCAGCACCTCAGTGCTGGTCCCCTCTGGTCCCAGCACCCCAGTATGAGATTTCGGAGGATTTCCGAGTGTGGATCGAGGAGGGCTTGAGCATGGAGGATCGGGGTGGTGAGAAACTCGTCTCCGAGGAAAGCGGGGTTGCTTCTCCTGCGACCTCTACTGCTGCTCCTTCCGTGGCCGCTCCTCTTGCAGCCATGGCCGTTGCAGTCACGGCTGCTACCACTGCCGCTGCTCCTCCAGCCACCGCTACAGACCCTGCTTCTGCTCTTCTTGCAGCCACTTCTCCTGCCACCGCTACAGTCCCTGCTGCGGCTCCTCCCGCGGTTCCTGCTCCTGCAATCGTTACAGCCTCTGCTGCTGCTCCTCTCGCAGCTGCTCCTCCTGCAACCGTTGCAGCCCCTGCTGCTGCTCCTTCCACGGCTGCTGCTCCTCTCACAGCCACTCCTCCTGCAACCTCTGCAATCACAGCAGCCACGGCGGCTGCTCCTCTTGCAGCTGGTCCGGTTGTGGCTACTCCTGCCGCTGCTGCTCCTCAGGCAGTTGCTCCTCTGCAACCACAGCAGCCACGGCAGCTGCTCCTCTTGCAGCTGGTCCGGTTGTGGTTACTCCTACCGCTGCTGCTCCTCGCGCAGTTGCTCCTCCTGCAACATCTGCAACCACAGCAGCCACTGCGGCTGCTCCTCTTGCAGCTGGTCCGGTTGTGGCTACTCCTGCCGCTGCTGCACCTCGCGCAGCTGCTCCTCCTGCAACCACAGCAGCCACTGCGGCTGCTCCTCCTGCAGCTGGTCCAGTTATGGCTATCCCTGCCGCTGCTGCTCCTCTCACAGCTACGCCTCCTGCCACAGCTGCAGCCCCTGCTGCGGCCCCTGCTGCAGCTGCAGCTCCTCCTGCAGCTGCAGCTCCTGATCCTCCCGCAGTGGCGCCTCCTGCAGCCCCTGATGTGGCTCACCCCGGAGCCGCAGCTGACCCGGCCGTCGCCAACCCTGCAGACCTGGCCGTCGACAACCCTGCAGACCGGGTCGTCACCAACCCTGCAGACTTGGCTGTCACCAACCCTGCAGACCTTGCCATCGCCATCCCTGCAGCCCTGGCCATCGACAACCCTGCAGACCTGGCTGTTGGTTTTATGTTACCAAATGTGCTGTGTTCAGCTTGGCTTAATAAGGTATTCATTATCCATTGAGTTTCGGGTCTCTAGGACCTTCCTAGTTAAAGATATTGTGTATCTCAGGAACCGTAGGTCTCATACACTTGAAACCACCTCTGTTGTGTTCAGCTTGGCTTATTAAGGCATTGCACTGAGTTCGGGTCTTTAGGACCTTCCTAGTTAAATATATTGTGTATCTAAGGAAACGTAGGTTGTATGGACTTGAAACCACCTCCGTTGTGTTCAGCTTGGCTTAAAAAGGCATTGCACTGAGTTTCAGGTTTCAAGAACCTTCCTAGTTCAAGATATTGTGTATCTAAGGAAACGTAGGTCATAGAGACTTGAAACCACCTCTGTTGTGTTCAGCTTGGATTAATAAGGCATTGCACTGAGTTTCGGGTCTCTAGGACATAGGTCTTCAACAGGGGGTCCTGCAGGGGGGTAACGCAGGTAACGCAGGGGGGTCGCGAAATCTTTGGTTGATAAGACAATTTTTTTTAATATTTTCAATTCAACCAATCTTTTTTTTTTTACAAATTGAAATGTCTTCCTAATCAGAATTGTATTTATTCCCTTTAAATTCACATTAACATAAATCCAACATATTGTAGCGAACGTATTGATCGAGAAGATGTTATCTTTCAGTCCAATGCACATACAGTGCCACTTGAAAGTATGTGAACCCCTTGAGCACTTAAGAGTTTTCTGTTGATGTACCATGATTTTTCATTTTTGTCATCACCAATTTTCCATAGATGAAATGTCAGGTTTATGTTTATCATTTGCATGTACTTGTTTAGAGGGAATTGTTTGAGTAGCCAAAAAACTACATGAAACATGGAATTAGTGTATTTTCAAAAGTAAGTGAACCCCCAGCTGCATTGGTAAAGTCAAGCAGGTTACAAATTCGGTGAAACATATTTGGGTGCTAAATTAGTCAATTAAGCAAACCTGTAGCGGCCTCCTGGCTGCCTCAGCTGGAGTCGCTTTGACGGGAGTATCCAGTTAAGTTCTGACGCGCGTTCTTGTTTCTCAGTGCTCAAATTTATTTTCTTTCAGGTCTCTTTACATTACAGATCATTTTGCTTTCTTCTCAAACTAAGTAAATAACTACGAAATTAACACTGCTTTACAAGGTTCCACGACACGGTCAAAAAACTGTTTCCCTTCCTACACCCGCCATCAGAAATCCAATTAAATCCTGAGCCACCTGTGCTCCGGTTAGATAGGCGAGAGTAGGGAGGAGCAACCAATCAGGGCCCACTATAGCCCAAGCCCCGTGCCGCTCCCAAATGCATAGTAAATATACTAAATATCGCTAAATTAATAATTATCATCATGCAGACATAAAACTTAATAACTAAATATCACCATAAGGTGAGGAAAATAGAAAACATAGAAAATGGCTCCAACATCCCGGCCCCTAATTGTCTACACTATCTAACAATTACAGTAATAAACATGGAGCCATCAAGTATAATTCAGGAGATTAAGTGTTTAGAGTCCATTAAGTATATATGCACACTCATCATAGTCCATGTCCGCAGGAAGATCAAAAAGTCATCTTCAAAAAGGCGTAAAAAACTAAACAAAGATATACCCTCAAAAAGGGGCAAAGATATGAAACTTCAAAAGTAGAGGTCAGGCCTCCAGAAGAAGGCACAGCTTCGTGATGGGTCTCTCCAGGACGTTGCTTCCTGTCCATATCTTGACCCGTCGGACGTGTCCTCTGCTGTCTGAGATGACCTCTGTTATCCTTCCCTTCGGCCATGAGTTTCGTGGTGATGTTTCATCCATGATTAAGACTAGGTCGCCTGGCTTGAGGTTCCTCCTCACCATGTTCCACTTTTGTCTTTGTTGCATCAGAGGAAGATACTCTTTGACCCAGCGCTTCCAGAACAAGTCAGCTAAGTACTGGACCTGTCTCCATCTTCTTTTAGCATAGCAGTCATCCTTTGAAAACACTCCTGGTGGCAGCAGGGGCTTTCCCTTTAGTTGGAGCAGATGGTTTGGTGTAAGAGGTTCTGGATCATTCACATCGTTGGAAACTACAGTGATGGGTCGATCATTCAGGATAGTTTCCACTTCACAGAGAACCGTCTGCAGGCTCTCGTCATCCAACACTTGCTGCCTAACGATGGAGTAAAGGACTCTTTTGATGGTTCTGATAAGTCTCTCCCATGCGCCACCATGGTGCGGTCCGAATGGGGGATTGAAAGACCACTTGATACCCTCGTATGATAGGTCTCGTTGGATCTTGCCTTGATTCAGAAGCGCAAGGGAGTCTCTAAGCTCACGTTCTGCGGCCACAAAGTTTGTGCCGTTATCAGACATCATCTCCTTGACCTGGCCCCTTCTACACATGAAGCGTCGGATTGCAGCAATGCAAGAGTCCGTGTCCAAGGAATGTGCTAGTTCCAAGTGAACAGCTCTGCTTACAAGGCAGGTGAACAAGACTGCCATCTTCTGTGCGGCAGGTGGAGTGTGCCAGCAACGGCAGAAGACACATTTCCCTATGGTACGCCTTGTAGCTGCATTGGCCTGGAGTATCCAGAATCTTTGGCGGAGTTTGGCCAGGGTCTGATTCCGTCCACCATGACCTGTTGAGATGTGAGCATGTCTGATGAGCAGTTGGGTTACATGGCAAGCTTTAGGTAGAATTGCAGGGTGTATGAATTCTTCCGGCATCGCTGTCTTATTCAATCTCCCACCCACTCGTAGCACCCCGTCAACAAGGATGGGGTCAAGTTTGCACAGTCTGCTGCCCTTCTTAACAGGTGGTTTTCCTTTCTCCAGTATTAAGATCTCCTCTGAGAAGTGACACTTCTGGACATATTGGAGCAGACTCTTTTCAGCACGTGCAAGATCCTCAACTGACAGGTTTTGGTAGGTAAGTATGCTTTTCCTGTTGCCGTGTGTCTGTTGGCCGGTGAGTGTCATGTCTTTTCTTCCCTTGATCAACTGCTTTAGGAAGTCTTTGAACTGGAGCATCCTAGCAGTAGCTCTCTTCAGGTGGTTCCAGGAGGAGAAGTGCTGTATGAACTTGATGACTGGATCGCACATCTTATCTGCTGCTGTACTGAGGACCGCAACAGTCTTCTTAATTTCCAGGTCATCATCAGAAAGAGAGAGAGCTGTCTCAGGAAGTTTTGGCCAAGAGTGTTGAGGCTGCTTTAAAAAGTCAGGTCCATTCAGCCATCGTTCACACTTCAGGAAGGATTCCATAGTCATGCCACGTGAGGCGTCGTCTGCAGGGTTCAGACCACTGCTTACATAGTGCCATTGAGACCTTTGAGAGAGGTCTCTGATGGTGGTCACTCTGTTGGCTACGTATGTCTGAAAGCGACTAGTGTCATTCAGGATATATTTTATGACTGTAGTGCTATCCGTCCAATAGACTGGTGCCTCTAGGGTCAGTTCTAATTCTCTCTCCAACACGTTGTTGATTCGCACTGCCAAGACTGCTGCTGCCAGTTCTAGTCTGGGGATGGTGACAGGCTTCAGTGGCGCTACTCTTCCTTTCCCCATCATAAATGCCACATGGGTGAGACCTCTGGAGTCTGTAAGTCTCAAGTAGCTCACTGTGCCGTACCCTACCTCGCTGGCATCACAGAAATGGTGTAGCTGTGCTTGGTACACGTTGGAGAAGTCCTTGGGCATGTAGCATCTGCTGATGTTTAGGTCTTCCAGCTGGCCCAGCCCTCCAACCCAGGTCTCCCATCGCTTGACGAAGGAGACTGGAATCTCTGAGTCCAGCCGAGGTTGGATCTGCAAAGTTCTTGAATGATTCTCTTGGCTGGGAGAACCATAGGTGTCAGGAAGCCGAGGGGGTCATACAGGGAGTTGACAATGGAGAGGATCCCTCTGCGTGTACATGGCTGCTGCTTTGGAGAGATCTTGAAGCATAGGGTGTCCGAGCTGATGTTCCACTGGATACCGAGAGCGCGCTCTAGAGGTATCTCACTCTTCTCCAGATTGACGTCCCTGATCTCCTTGGAAGCTCTGTCTTCTTCTGGGATTGAAGCAAGCACAGATTGGCTGCTGCTCACCCACTTCGTCAATCTGAACCCTCCTGTCGCACATGCTGTTTTCAGGTTACTAACCAGGCGTATGGCCTGTTCTTCAGATGCCACGGACTTCAGAAGATCATCGACATAAAAGTTCCTCCTTATGGTCTCCAACACCTCTGGATTCATCACACCCTCATTGTCCTTGGCAGTTCTCTTCAAGGCATAGTTGGCGCAGCTGGGTGACGAAACTGCACCGAAGAGATGTACCACCATCCTGTACTCGGCGAGCGGCTGATGTACGTCGCCATTGGGCCACCACAGGAACCGCAAGAAGTCCACATCATTGCTGGGAACTCTGACTTGGTGGAACATGCCCTCGATATCAGCCATCATGGCAACCTGCTCCTGTCTGAACCTGAGGATGACCCCCAGGAGAGTGTTAGTCAGATCAGGGCCTTGGAGTAACTGGAGGTTCAATGAGGTACCCTGAAACGATGCCGTGCAGTCAAATACCACTCTGATTTTCTTCTTTTTCTTATGGTACACCGCATGATGAGGTATGTACCACACTCTGCCATCAGACCTGGACAGTTGATCATCTGGCACCTTCTCAGCATATCTATTGTCGAGCATGGCATTCATGAATGTGGTATAATCGGTGCAAAAGTCCTCATTCCTTTTGAGCTTTCTCTGTAGGGTAGCAGCTCGTAGCTCAGCCACTGGTTTATTGTTTGGCATGACAAGATTCTCATTACGGAAAGGTAGCCTCATTTGGTAATGTCCGTCTTTCTTTATGGCGGATTCATCTGCAATTTTTAGGAATCTCTTGTCCTCGAAAGAAAGCTCAGCCTGTTCTTGGCATGTTCTCTCTGGGAAGTCTTGATTATACTGCCTTATGAGAAGCTCCTCCAATCTTTCCACAGAAATCCTGTTTGAGCGGACACATTGATGGCTATGTTCATCTGTAGGTGCACCACCATTCAACGGACCATAGACGAGCCATCCTAAGCGAGACTTCACAGCGCAAGGACCATCCCCTTGACTGTGTATGACACTCCAAGGCTCCAGTGCCCATGGGGCATTAGCTCCGATCAACAGACCGATATCTGCGTCGATAGCGGGGAGTTGAACATCTGTCAGGTAAGGCCACTTTTGTATGTCCTCTTCTTTTGTGATGTTTCCGTGGCAAACTGGTATTCTGTCCTGTGTGAAGACTTCAGGCAGTTGTATGTAGTCAGACTCATTGCAGCTGCTGACCTCTAACCCTGTTACGTGCTGGGTCTTTATGACCCTTTCTTGGCCCATAGTGCGTAGCAGGATTTCCGTGCTTTTGCCCTGCATATGCAAATCCTCAATGAGCTTTTCGGTGCAGAACGATGCAGAGCTTCCTGGGTCCAGAAATGCATAGGTAAGTATGGCTTTGTTGCTTTTGGTGGATTTAATTTTGACCGGTATTATGGCAAGCTTGCAATCGGAAACTCCGGCCCCAGTATCTGTAGGTGTGGTGTCTGGGGTGTTGTTGACAGTACACGCTGACTGTGTCACTGGGCTTGAGTTGGTGGCATGTGGTAGCGAGTGCGGTTTGACAGGGCCTTCAATGTGCAGGATAGTGGGGTGTTTTTTCTGACATATCCGACATGTCAGGCGCCTGGTGCATCCACTGCTTACATGGCCTTTGGTGAGACAGGCAAAGCACATTCCATTTTTCCTCAGAAATTTAACCTTTTCCTTATGCTGTTGTAGCGCCATCCGGTGGCATGATTCTATAGTATGGTCTCCTTTGCAGGAGAGGCATGGTTTTTTATGGGCCACTTGTGAACGGATCTGTGAGAGGCTCACAGATGTGCTTTCGGATGTGCTTCCCCCTCTGTGAGTTGCTGTGGGCGCCACTGGGACGACGGTGGTTGCAAAGCTTTTCTTTGGTGGGGGTCGTTGGTGCACAGTTGTTTTTGCTGCTCTACTAACAGAGTCCTGAATGGTTCCGAAGACTGGGTCTAGCAGTACTTTGGCTTGCTTTTCAAGAAATCCCACAATATTATGGAATCTGGCCCGGCGTCTTGTTTGTTCCTGTATCTCACATGCTTTGCTTCTCCATCGTTCCTTCAGCTTGTAGGGTAACTTTGACAAAATCAACTGTAAGTTGGAGGGCGTGTCAAGTTCAGACATGTCAGGCAGACTGCTAATTATGTTGCAACAGCTTCTCAGGTATAATGCATAACTGTAAAGTTCTTTACCATCTTCTGGCTTAATAGCATTCCAATTTAAAGCTTTCTGAATGTAAGCAGTACTGAGGCGGTAAGGGTCGCCGAAATGTTCATTCAGGAGTTGCCTTGCCTCTGCATAACCTAATTGAGCATCCATATGTAAGCAGCTTTGGACCAATTCTTTAGGTTGGCCAGTTGTGTACTGTTCAAGGAAAAACAGTCGTTCTTGGTGATTAGCTGTCATTTGTTCAATGCGGTACTCAAATGCATGGATAAAAGGTAAGTAGCTGATGAGATCTCCATTGAATGTTGGTAATTCCCTGGTGGGTAGAGATGTTTGTTTTTGGTGCTGAATGATCAGACTGGCAAGCTCACTTTGAGCATTCACAGGATTACTTGGATGGTTTGGTTGTGCCAGCTGACTGTCATTTGGCTGTACTGGTTGAGTGTCAGGTGGGGTATTGGGTCGCCCCATTCTGTGGCTACTGAGTGAAGGCTGGTTTATATTCATTATGGCTGGTGCTTGTGATGTTAATGGAGTCTGTGTTGTTCTTTGTGAAGGCGCTGTCCTTGGTACTGGTGTTGGCTGTTGTATTGGTATTTGTCTTGTTGTTTGTCCAGTTGTTGATAAAGCAGTTTCAGTAGGCATGTTATTTGTTTGGCTTCTTGTTGGTTTTATGCGTGGTTGTTTGGCTTCTTCCTTCATTATTCTCTGCAGTGGTGTTTTGGGAATTGTCCCGAGGCGTGTGAATTCAACAGGTGATTGTTCTGCCATCACAACTGATTTATCCGAATAACCCTCGGCATAGGCGTTCATTGAATCACCTTCTGGTGGCGGTAAAATGTCATGCGAATATTGAAGCTGTTCAGTTGGTGCCGTTTCGAAACTCTCGTAAACTTGTAATCTTGCATCAGCTTCTGCCAATTGTATGTCAAGGTCAAGCAGCTCCATTTTTCTTAGAAGTTGCTCCTTTTCTTGTTGGAGCTCATGTTGTAATTTCATGCCGCGCGATTTTGCTTCAAGAGCCGCCTTTTCTGCGGCCGCCTTTGCGCGCAGGGAGGAGACTGCCGAGACCTTCGAAGTTTTTGACCCAGCCTTTGACCCGGTTTTAGAGACGCTGTCTTCTGGGTCAATTTCCGGTTGTGCCTGATGGCGGGTGTAGGAAGGGAAACATCTTAGGCTCGTACCATTCGGTCTGATCCTTTTCCTTTTCTTCCTCACTCATACACGCTTGGACAGATACATACGCGTCATAGAACTCATTCATCGCTATTCGTAATTCATCAAATCTTTCATTAATAGCTTCATCATCTGCATGAGCTTCCATTAAAGTCCTTATTTCATTCATTTTCTTTGTGCATACTCCTAGTTTTCCGCGGCGACTCTTAGTTAGAGCCTGCAAACTTTGATCAGGCATGATTGTTTTCAATTAAGTGTTTGTGTTTACACTTCGCAATAAATCACGCTTCAGTATTTGTTTTCAGTCACCTCCGCGATCAATAAACAGTATTTCACAGTCTATGTTCAGTATTTCAAGACCATTTGTTAAGAAAACATGAATCACTTTCGTATTGTTTGTTAGGCAGATCCTTTGTCTTCAGACAAACACTTGTCAAGCGCAGAGCTTCGTGACATAAACTGTTACTCACGGACCGGAGAGTCAAGGAGCATGCAATGATCCTTCCTTTGCTTTGTCCTTATAATCCAAATGTTCAAAGCCGACAGTCCTTATTCGTTCAAGTTTAATCCACAGGAAGTTTTTTGACTTATTGTAGCGGCCTCCTGGCTGCCTCAGCTGGAGTCGCTTTGACGGGAGTATCCAGTTAAGTTCTGACGCGCGTTCTTGTTTCTCAGTGCTCAAATTTATTTTCTTTCAGGTCTCTTTACATTACAGATCATTTTGCTTTCTTCTCAAACTAAGTAAATAACTACGAAATTAACACTGCTTTACAAGGTTCCACGACACGGTCAAAAAACTGTTTCCCTTCCTACACCCGCCATCAGAAATCCAATTAAATCCTGAGCCACCTGTGCTCCGGTAAGATAGGCGAGAGTAGGGAGGAGCAACCAATCAGGGCCCACTAAAGCCCAAGCCCCGTGCCGCTCCCAAATGCATAGTAAATATACTAAATATCGCTAAATTAATAATTATCATCATGCAGACATAAAACTTAATAACTAAATATCACCATAAGGTGAGGAAAATAGAAAACATAGAAAATGGCTCCAACAAAACCAATCAACTGAGACATCCTTAGGAAAAGGGTTGGCAACACATATTAAAAGAGAGAGGAAACCAACCAAACTACTGTAGTTCCAAGGTGTACCCACACAGATCAACAATGCTGAGAGGAAACGAGATATCCGAGAACATCAGGAAGAAGGTACTGACAGCCCATCAGTCTTGGGAAAGCTATAAGACCCTCTCCAAAAGATTCTAGCTCCATCCATCCATCCAAGACAAATAATTTAGAAATGGAGGGCATTCAACATGACCGCATCTCTGCCTGGTTTCCTCTCTCTTTTAATATGTACTTCATCTCATGTACTCAATCTCATGTACTCCAGCAAGCTGCAAACTTCCCACCCTTGACTGTATCAATTTCCCTCCAAAATGTAGCACATGAACAGAGGAGGCTCTAGAGTGAGAAGTGTGTGAAGGTATGTGAATGGGCCTCATTTATAAAAAGTTGCGTAGAAACCATCTTACATTTTGTCTAAGACATTTTCTGAAATGAGCGTAAGTGAGATCCGCAGAAAACAAACGTACACACATAAAAACACGTGTACGCCAATCCTTCGGTTATAAATCACAAATGATCGTGTAATCGTGCGCAACTGACTCTCCACCCTCAAAACGCCCCTATTTAATCTAATTAGCATATTATCAATGCACAAACAGAGCGCATCCTCAATGCACAAACTCTCTGTCACAATGTAAAACACGAAAGAAACATGTAAACAGAAACATTATAGTGAGGCTAACATCGACGTTCTGCTGATGGAAGGGCAGATGCGGGCCAAAACATTGTTAGAAAGCCTATCTGGTGGCGAAATGGCAAGTCTCCGAAGCACCAGCGGGCAGTGGGCAGCGAGCAGCACCAGAAGCCGCATCTGCGTCAGCAGAACCATGGCTTTGGTACGCTCCACTACCGACCGTGCACGGGCATGTTCTGTATTGAATTGGTCCTTCTAGGCTGTCTTAGAGGCTGTTTATACGAAGTCTAGTTTGTCTCCGTTCACAAAGTTCAGAATACAGATAGCCCTATCATTTAGACGAACACTCTCTATCCCCACACGGTATACGCAACGATCCAAATCGGGGGTAGAAAGTGAGTAGATTTGAATCGTTACGGGGGCTGGTGTTCGTCTGCAGGGATTCACGCAACCTGATGACATCATTGCCCCACGTGATCGCCTTGCGATCTCCAACCAATATATACAGCCGCGGAAAAAATTAAGAGACCACTTAAAAATTATCAGTTTCTCTGGTTTTACTATTTATTGGCATAAGCATGTATGGATAGAATCAGGACTCCTATTATGAAATTATCTGAGAACAGGAAACCAGTTGAATTTCGTGGTAACATGACAGACTGTTGATGACAGTGGAAGAATAAAGACTCAAGAGTTCGCGAACATTTTGATATCGGGTAATACTTTATAGGACTTCAGAAGCAGCGAAAATGTGTTATTGAAAGTGATGATGAAGACTTGACTACTATAGTTTGAAAACCTTGTGTTTAACTGTAAATTAAAGCCATTTAAGCTGAGCCCTGTTGTCCGTTTTCTATTGATCATTGTAACTTGAAGTTAGCAAGTCATTGTTTGCTAGGCAACACCTGAAACACTGTGTCTTGAGAAAACTTGAGAGCTGAACAAAACGATATGTTTTCTATTTACAATTACCATTTATTTTCAAAATGAAAAGAGCTTAAATGCCATATAATAAACTCGCTACGCTCGGTCGATACGTTACGGCCTCTGTCTGATATTTACCTGCATGACCTCACTCTCGGCCAGTTCGGCCAGTTATTATTTGCAGAAAAATGACAATTGGTCAAAATAGCAAAATAAATGAAATGTTTTCAGATCTCGAATAATGCAAAGAAAACAAGTTCATATAGATTCTTAAACTACACAATACTAATGCTTTAACTTTGGAAGAGCTCAGAAATCAATATCTGGAAAAACCGCATCTTTTTAGTTATTTTGACCAATTGTCATTTTTCTGCAAAAAATGCTCTAAATGACAGTATTTTTATTTGAAATTCAGTAGAAGTGTTGTCAGTAGTTTATAGGATGAAACAAAAGTGTTAATTGTACTCAAACACATACCAATGTATAGTAAAAAAAGAAAAACTGATACTTTTTTCAAAGTGGTCTCTTAATTTTTTCGGCGGCTGTATATCACTTGTTCTCCCTCAACATCTCACTCATGGTGGGTCTCGAATTCACTCTCATTAATCCAGCCTACTGATTTTTGATTAGCCTCCTATCTTGATCTAATTCTTTTTATTCAGACGTTACATAACTTTCATGACCACAAATATAAATTGGCCAGCGATTTAATTTGCTTTTTTATTCATAAATTTATGTAAAATGGTCAGAGCAAAGCCTCATGGGAAATGGGATGACAGACATGTCATGTTGTACTGTTACAAACTCTTTATTATCAATAGAAAATAGAATTAATTGTCGCATATCCTTTAGTCTGACCACTGATTTTATTAACCACCATAATGTAATGTTGCTAATTGGAGCTTGAATGTCTTGTGTAATGTGTTTATCCGTGTGCTGTGCTCCTTTACCGTGTGCTGTTTAGTTTAGTTTTTTCAGTTGTATGTAGCAGCGCTAAAGCGCCACCCACAGGCGTGGGGTATGTACTACAGTCCGTTCAACACAATCTGGCTCTGTTTTTACGCAAATCTCTCGTTACCAGGCTCCGTCTTTACGAAATTAAAAGATTTGATAGGTGTGAAAAATTAACCAGATTCAGTGAATCTAGACTATGTGTAAAGGGGGCCTGAGTGTGCACAATCTGGATGAGAATACATTGGGAACCCTGTTTTACGCAGGAAATCCTTTTTCACATTTGCTGTTCCTGGGCACTGTATGGAAATCTAATAAATTGCGGGCATACAGAGGGATAGTACTGCGAAGAACATCGCGAAAAATTCTGCTTAATGATGATGGTGATTGCTCGACTGGTCTCCAATTTCTCATCGGAACGTTCCTGTAGCCAGGAATCCAAGAATCGACAAAACCTGAACTTGTATGGCCTGGTTGCATCTGGTGCGCCTCTGAGATGAGAGGCCATTTGGGCACAATGCTCTCGGCAAGCGGTACCTGCTTATCAGCCATACATCATCCTGTGTCAAAAAGTCTGCGCAATCACGAAAAAAAACCTTCTCCTTATTGCGCAGTTGGCAATGTCCTCTAACGACGCCAATGCAGCCATATCTCCAACTGAAATCTAAGCCGCAAATAGACTTTTTATAGATTGAGCGAAATGATTTACACTTGTGAAATTAAAACGGAATACCTATAAGACGTGAATCTCATTCATGTGTGAATTATTCTAATAGTTTAATTGATTTTATTGAGCGAAACATTAATTTGGCCTTTCACCATTAGCCCAAATGGTGACGGTGGTGCTGACGATAATGATGATGAAACTGTGTGTCGGCTGTCGGCGCTCGGAGAGTCCTGAATTCCTGCAGTACTCCAGTATTGCCACAAGGAAATGTACTTACACAAACTGAAACCAGACGTAGAGATACGTCCTTTTCTACGTCTAAGACGGCTTTTATAAATCTGTACTTAGTCGTGGATTTGATCGCACGCACAGTCTAAGATCAATTCTGTGCGTAAGTACGTTTTATAAATGAGGCCCAATGACACATAAATACATTTCTGTGTTTCCATTCAAACTGAGGTAATTTTCAAAAAGTTGAAAAACTTTTAAGTTTGCTTGTTTTTTTTTTTTTTTTTAAAGATTTATTTTTGGGCTTTTGTGCCTTTAATCGATAGAGCAGTGAAGAGTGGGACAGGAAATGAGAGGGAGAAGAGGTGGGGAGTTGACAGGAGAAATGACATCAGGCCGGAATCGAACCTGTGTCCTCCATGGGCTTCAAGCCCGTATGTGGTCGGGGCTACTGCTTGCGCCACAGTACCCCCCAAGTTTGCTTGTTTAATGGCTTAATAATACCATTACAAGAAAAAAGTGAGTTCTGCCAAAAATACCTTACTTAAAAGGTCCAGAACTGGTTCTGGGGCTTACTTTGACTGTAGTTCAAACACGCACGCGCACGCACGCACGCACGCACGCACGCACGCACGGACGCAGGCACGCACGCACGCACGCACACACTCACACACACACACACACACACACACACACACACACACACACACACACTGACGCTGGTGCTATGTCTTTACAGGGTAAATATTGTATTTGTACCAAAATGCAGTACAGAAAAATACATTCATATTTACATAGTAAATATGTAATAAGTTGAAACCACCATTTAAATGTTTATCCTAAGTTAGCAAGAACATAACCATACAAAAAGAAACATGTTATTGCTATTGAATACCCCATTTCATATCCCACAGAAATAAATGAATTGTTTTTTTTT
This sequence comes from Sprattus sprattus, assembly GCF_963457725.1. Lineage (NCBI taxonomy): Eukaryota > Metazoa > Chordata > Actinopteri > Clupeiformes > Clupeidae > Sprattus > Sprattus sprattus. The sequence continues at coordinate 32,912,587 of NC_137928.1, read as the reverse complement.
AACAAAAGCTAAACAGGCATTGAACCGGAGCAGAAGGTAAAGAACAGACAGGGAACTGGAGCTGAAGGTATAGATGCTATCAGTGGCCAGCACTGAGAACCAGCAGCAGTTGCTTGGTGACACTCTGTGACATCACATGTTGAAGATACAGAACCAGCAGCAGTTGAGACATGAGGCTCACGTTTCCTCTGAGCAGTAATAGGAGTCAGGGGTGAGGGGTAAGGGTCAGGGTAACCCAGGTAAGAGCCTGAGGACAGCGGCCCATTCTAATGACCTTTAATAACCTACTGTCACAGGCACACTGAGTGGATTATACTAACTTCAGTCATAAGAGGATATTCAAAATGTATTGTATTGAAATATAATATTAACAGAGGTGTTTACATCTTTACAACATGGCTTCAGTAATTCACTGACTGTATTGGAAGTTACACAATGTAATACTCATGGAAGTGGTTTAAACCCACATAAGAGGTTAACAGAAGTGGTTTAAACCCACAGAAGAGGTTAACAGAAGTGGTTTAAACCCACAGAAGAGGTTAACAGGGTCAGGGGTCAGAGGTTAAAGACACACAAAGAATCTAATCTGGAATCAGGTAGAGCAGTTTCTGTTTTCATTGTGTTTTCATTCGTTTGTGAAAAACAAATAATGTGTTGCCAAACAACACACGGTTAAAAGAGCACTGAGTTATCTTCCTTGATGAGGAGCAGAAATCCACCTGGATAAATCACCTGTGGAGTGCCTGGATATCAGGAAAAGTGAGCACCGCTGAGAGTGGGCAGGCCCTCCTGTTACCTCATTCGAGGCTGTGTTTGTCATTAAACCATCTGACTAAGTGATTGCAAGATGGCTTAGAGAGGGAACCTTTCACTTCAGAATTAAAACACAGCCCAACCTGGAAATTACAAATAAATACAGGGATATGGGTCAGGGTTAGGATTAGGCATCGCTATGTTTCCACATGCTTCCTCTCAGGTACGTAATTCACTGGATTCCTGAGAAGAAGGAGATTATGCTACGAAGTCCATTGGAACTTGGTGTAAAGGCAGATGTTAACGTCCATTGGAACTTTGTGTAAAGACAGATGTAAATGTCCATTGGAACTTGGTGTAAAGGCAGATGTTAACGTCCATTGGAACTTGGTGTAAAGGCAGATGTTAACGTCCATTGGAACTTTGTGTAAAGACAGATGTAAATGTCCATTGGAACTTGGTGTAAAGGCAGATGTAAATGTCCATTGGAACTTGGTGTAAAGGCAGATGTAAATGTCCATTGGAACTTGGTGTAAAGGCAGATGTAAATGTCCATTGGAACTTGGTGTAAAGACAGATGTATATGTCCATTGGAACTTGGTTCAAAGGCAGATGTAAATGTTAAATGTAGCTTATTGTACATTCTCTACTAATTAGAAAACATTATTCATTAATGCAGAACTCATTAAACTGTTGAGAGGAAAATGACATGGCTAACAGGAGATAAGAGTTAAGTCCCTCTTGAAAAGAACTCAGGGTAGGTGTGATAGCAGGCTTGTTTAAACTCATGGAAGTGGTTTGAACCCACAGAAGAGGTTAACAGGGTTAGGGGTCAGCTGGGGAACCTTAAGATGCACTGCAGCCAAAGAAATCCATGGCAACGGGGCATGGTACATTATTGTGTGGGTGTGTGTGTGTGTGTGTGTGTAAATGAGTGTGTGTGTGTAATCATTGGCACAGATGGCGTCGTCTTTTTCGGGCAGCTGGGGAACCTTAAGACGCACTGGCCAGGAGAAGGTGCTGTGGGGAACCTTAAGACGCACTGCAGCCAAAGAAATCCACCCCAACCGGACGGGGATAGCCCTCAAGAACCCTCCTGTCCACAGGGTCGACCTTCCAGTAGTGTCGTCTGCTGATGAAGACGGCGTATCCTGCAGAGCCAAACATTTATACACATTCTCATTAAGACACACACACATGTACACACACACACACACACACACACACACACACACACACACACACACACACACACACACACACACACAGGGTCAACCTTCCAGTAGTGTCTTTTGCTGATGATGAGGGCGTATCCTGCAGAGCCAAACATTTATACACTGCAAAAATGCTTTTCTAACCTAGTGTTATTACTCTTATATTGAGATGAAAAAAATCTAGTTGGTCTTGTTTCTAGCTAAATTGTACTTACCTAGTGCTGTCTTGGTAAGGTTATTTTTGCCTATTTCAAGCAAATATTACTTATTTTAAGAAATCTTAACAAGCCAAATTTGCTTAACGCACTGGCAGCCAAATTTGCTTGTTTTAAGCAGGATTTTGCTTAAAACAAGCAAATTTGGCTGCCAGTGCGTTAAGCAAATCTCAAGTGTCTTCTGCTGATGAAGAGGGCATATCCTGCAGAGCCAAACATTTATACACACACACATTTACACACACACACACACACACACACACACACACACTATGCAGGAAATGCCCTCGCAACCTTACAGTAGTGTCATCTGCTGATGAAGAGGGCAAATCCTGCAGAGCCAAACATTTATACACACACACATATTTACACACACACACACACACACACACACACACACACACACACACACACACACACACACACACACACACACACACACACACACACACACACACACACACACACACACACACACAGGGTCAACCTTCCAGTAGTGTCTTCTGCTGATGAAGAGGGCACATCCTGCAGAGCCAAACATTTATAAATATTCTCATTAAGACACACACACATTTACACACATACACATTAAGACCTACTTTTTTACACACACACTCATTTACACACATGCTCATTAAGACCTACTTATTTACACACCTTCACTCATTCACAGACATAATCATTTACACACACATTCATTTACACACATATTCCTTAATACCTTATTACACACACACACACACACACTAATTCATACACTTTTAAACACATAAGTGTAGGCTACTGGCAAGCCTGGAAGCGAGGATATCTGTACTTGAATCGTGTCTCCTCAACGCAGACTATATTACGTCACAGGCACAGTGGGGGTAACTACCGTTTTTGCTGAGCTAAATGAAAATAATAAAATAATAATAGATCACAGCCGTCATTTTGCTTACAGGGCACACACACACAAGTTCAGGTTTATTTATATAGCACATTTCATATGATATACATAGACACACACACACGCTTACAAACTTGATTGCGAGGCTTCGGAATTGAACCGGCAACCTTCCTATTACTAAACCACTTCTCTATCTACTGTACTAGCACTGTCTGATTATTATTATGTCACTTTAACACGTTTATCACAGTTTGAGACAGCCAACAAACTAAGTGGATTTAAGGGAAAAGCATATTGTAGCGATCTCAGTCACTACTGTACACATTGAGGGTTTTCCGTAATGATTCCTTTTTTAATTAACATCCATGGCACGTCACGGACGTGCGGTCAGGGAGGCAGAGCCTAATAATAGAAAATAAAATAAAAATGAATGCTTCTCTAGGCTACTGATCTGTGCTATAAATGTAATGTCTGCATGATTCCAATACAATGTATAAATAGGAAGGTCTATCAAGTCTCAGCAAAGATGCTGAAACAGAACGTAGAGCTCACCGGTCAAATTGTCTGATTGGAATCTGAATCTGACAACAATCCTAATATTTAGGCCTATAAAGCAAACGTGCACTGCCCTTATCGCTAGAAAGTTATTAAACAACACGCATATGCTGCATTTTAAATAAAGCGCAAACCTTCGGTTACAAACAAGGAGCGCACTGAGTGAGAAGGATCCAACATGGCCAAGCAGACTAGCCTTAAAAGCTTTTTTTCAGAGGCCAAACTCAACTGATGAGGGTAAACCGTCTGACGAGGATGAACCTGTTATACCTGCAGTGTTGCGTCTGAACGCGTTTCATTTCATTATACTGTCTATGCCCGTGCGTGAGCGCGCCGAAGTTGCGTAGGAGCCGAGAGCAGTATTGCAGACAGAAAGAGATTTGAAAAAAAAAAGCTCGCACTCGCAGCATATTGAAAAAATGAACTGAACAAGTTAATTTTTTGGAGCTGTGAACTTAGTTCAAAATTTTGAATTATGAACTATGAACTGAACTAGTTCATGTAGAAAGTGAACTTTCCAAACACTGAATACCTGAAGCCCTAGATGTTCATACAGTTTCACCAGAGAAAAAGCTGAAATGTCGGGCGTTTATGTTGTTATGGAGTGACAAGTTCTCTTGGCTAAGTGCGAGGTAATCGATAGTCACAGTAAAATGTTCTGTTAGCACTGCGAAAAGGCGACGCAAAGGATTCACAAGAGGGTCGAATAATTTTAGAATTTCTGCTCTCATTAAACTAGTCAGAGCAATGACCATGTTGCGACGCTCAATTTAACGCCACAGCAGGTTGCGATTAAAGGCCACTTATTGACGTGCATCAGACATTAATGTTATTAGAAAAATAAACATGTTGCAGTCTAAACTACCTAATTATGTTATTATTTAAGCTACGCAGACCGTCAGTTTTCTTCAATAGGCTTATTTAGAAGCAGAAATAGATATTTGGCCGGCTTATCATTAAAATGTCCGGCAAATGAACATTTTTCTCTAGCGGAACCTCTGAGAGACCAAATCAGAACGTTCCCTAAAAGTCAGTTTTAAGGCTCATGCGAACGTCACGCAGAGGACCACAGGTAAAGGTAACGGAGACGTTTTTGAAGGACGTCCTGGGGACGTTTGCAATGAGACCAAATCAGAACGTTCCCTAAAAGTCCGTTTTAAGGCTCATGCGAACGTCATGCAGAGGACCACAGGTAAAGGTAGCGGGGACGTTTTTGAAGGACGTTTTTGGGGACATGTGCTGAGAGACCAAATTAGAACGTTCCCTAAAAGTCTGATTTAAGACCAAACGTAGACTTGATACGAACGTCAAAAACGTTCTGGTAAGGTCCTCTAGCGAACGTTGTGGCGGGGACCAATTGGGGACGTTGCGAATGTCCTGTTAAAGTCCTGGGGACATTCCCTGTTTGCGGGGTAAGGGTTAACCCTGTTGCCTTTTGCTCATTAGTGTTTTGATGATCAGTAATCATTAATACGAAAACTATTATGTCTTAGTATTGTTGTATACCAAAAATAAATACCCTTGTTCACCTCAGTATTGTTGCATATAAATAATGAATACACTCATTCGTCTCAGCTACCTTACAGTATACTAATAATAAATACACTCATTCGTCTCAGCTAAATTACAGTATACTAATAATAAATACCCCCATTCGTCTCAGCTAACTTACAGTATACTAATAATAAATACACTCATTCACCTCAGTATTATTGCATATTAATAATAAATACACTCATTCACCTCAGTATTGTTGCATATTAATAATAAATACACTCATTCACCTCAGCTACCTTACAGTATATTAATAATAAATGAACTAATTTGTCTCAGCTACCTAATAGTGAACTAATAATAAATACACTCATTCGTCTCATACTCCAGTAGCAGCTAATAAGTTGGTATGCAGTATGAGCGGCATGACTTTTTTCAATGGATTCTGACCAATTTGACCATGAGGAACAAAACTAGGGTGCTGTCATTTCATGTAACCCGAGCGAACATTGAGATTTTGCTACACCCTTTTAGCGCATCTGTATCTCAGCTTCTGAAGGTCGTAGACACTTGAATTTGGTCTCAAAATGACCTGAATATGCATGTTTATATATGCACTATTAAGGTTTCTAACTCTAAACACTTTATTTTTCGAGATACACAAGAAAAACCATTGCGTGGGGCGCTGTAACGGGACCGAGCGGTGTCGCCGTGTGCGGGTGGGTCTGACCACAACTCAGAGTAGAGTAGGTTAAAGAGCTTTATAAATTGAATAAAGTAGGTAAAAAAAAATTCACAATCACCAGTCAAAGGTTAACCCTAGTGAAGACAACAATATGACAGGTTTCAGTATGCTAAGCCTCACACACAAGAGGGCAAAGAAAACAGCAGTTCTTCTCTCAACTCCCTCTATCAAAGTAAACCCGAGATTCTCCACATTGGACAAAACAAACGATAGATATACACCAGGGACCAATACCATTTACAAACAGGGGGGACAATTCATAAATCAATTAGTATACAAATTACATGAAACACTCTAATAGGAAAATGGGACATAATGCAGTATATAAACAGCTTCATATCAAGTCCATACATTTCAATCCTGTTTCCCTGCAGCAAAATACACATTCAAAACAGCTGCCGATTGACAAGGGCGATCTCCGTTATCCCCTCTACTACCAACAGAGTAAACCTGCCCAATCCCCCCGGAACCTTTTCTCACGGACCGATGTATACAGCCATGGACAATAGCTCAATCACGCATTGCTGCCGGAAACTTCTTACTCTTCTTATCCCTCTTGCTGTTTACCTACAAATAAATGTCTTTACCATATCACAGAATGTCTCTTCTATGTATACCGTACGTCCGTTAAAATGTGTTGGCATTTGAATGTCCGTGTACTGTGCACTGTGTGTTGTGTATGGTGTATCGTGTTTGCTATAACTTTGTGCCAGAATGGCGCCATTTCTGTGCGGTCTCATCCAGATCGTCACACACCCCCCCACCTCTGGTCTCACGTTGGCAAACGTGAGAGGAAGTCAGCAGTGACGTTACTTCGTCCAGGAATATGGCTGATGATAAACTGGAAAGGCTGCATGGAGAGGTACCAGCGGGTTATCCGTGCGTTTGTGTCCCGCATGCGATCCATCCACTGCAGTGGCCGGTGATCTGTTTCCAGGAGGAACTACCGGCCCAAGAGGTAGTACCTGAAGGCTTCAAGGGCCCACTTCACCGCCAGGCATTTCCCTGTAAGCAAAATTACGTCCCCTCAACGTCCTGTAATGGTCTCTCTGAACATTCTAAAAACGTAAATGTGTATGGTTCCCTTGACAACTCAAGGACGTTTTGCACGACGTTCCAAGACCGTCCCGAGGACGTTGCGGTGACAACTGGGAAACATTTTCTATAGGTCCTGGGGACGTTGTGCAGGACGTTGCAAGCACGTCCCGAGGGCATTGCGGTGATGTCTGGAAAACGTGTTTCTATAGGTCCTGGGGACATTCTGCAGGAAGTTGCAAGAACGTCCTGAGGGCATTGTGGTGACTTCTGGGAAACGTGTTTTAGACGTCCTGGGGACGTTATTCAAGGACGCACCGCGGACGTAGCAGGCACGACCGTTTTTGCTGAGCTAAATGAAGAAAATAAAATAATAATAGATTGCGGAGCCGTCATTTTGCTTACAGGGCGCACACTAGGGTGCATCAAAACGCAATTTCAGCATATTGATCTGGCTGGGTAATAAAAGTGTTCCATTCCATGACCCAAGAACACATGCAAAATATTTTTTCAATCAGTGCTTATTTAGAGGTGCAACGGTGTGGTGGTATAGGGGGATGGAAGGGTGCTTACAGCATCACCATGTAATGTACCATAAATCCACCGTATTTCTTACTTATCTTCTGTTATAGAATTGTATCATTTAAATCAAATAATGGATATAATTACTGCTAATATCATTCATAGCATATGCCTTCAACACTTCCTGCAACCATTTACCGTTGTACGCCTCCTCACTGAAAACCCATTGCGCTGGAGAAATCGCTGGAGCAAGCTCCTGCTTGCCTCGAAGTTATGGTCTCCACTGTCAGTCAGCAAGGAAAAGATTTCCAAAGCTCTGTTTTTAATTGAATTAGTCACGGGTCAATGCCAAAGTGCTTTCCTGCTTCTTCGCCCAAATGTTCTTCAGCATACTTCAACAGTCAACACTCTATGAATTTAATATCACATTTCTGCCTCGGGGACATAATATGCTGCTTTATGATCTCTGCTGGAAAAAGTAGCCAACTTAAATGTTAAATAAAGCCAACAGCAGGCTCTGATATGTGCATTTAGACTAAACAATAACAATTATTGTAAACAGCCCTACATTTTTATGTATAATATTGGTCTGCTACACTCTAATTTTCTCACTTACACTCTCATTCTTGATTGGTGATATACTTTTTGCTGGTGTCTTTAGGAGACAATAAGGCTATTAGTAGTATGTCATCAGGCCAAATGGAAGCTGAAAACTCCAGCTCTGCAAAGATTATGGCCTCTGGGGCCTCAGACTCAAGCAACCGAAAGAGTAGTCGCACCCTAGTCTTTGGTCTTGGTCCAAGTATAACTGAAGATGATGGCATCATCACTGGTGCCAAACTGCCTAATGGTCACCAAATATTGCGATGTATGCTCTATCATAGTGAGGTACAAGCACATTCCAAGAGACCTGGTTCTGTTGGAGCCATATCAAGATTTGAAGCAGCTAAAATTGTATTGGACCAGGTACGCCCATTCTACGACAAAGCGAACATTCCTATGGTCAGTGACCATAGGGCCTGTGACAAGATAGTGGCACTGGCTGATGACAACAAGAAACTGCGTCGCATACCGAAGGCCAGGCGTTCCAGTGATGCTGGAAATGACATCAAGCACAGCTGTGCTGCAGAGTGAAAGTGATAGCGATGTAGATGAGGCACCTGCTCCGCCAGCTGAGAGAGAAAGAAAGAAGACTGGCACTGCAGCCTTTATTCCACCAGATATCCTCAGCAGACCTAATCTTGTGTCACTTGCTACACGTTTGAAGATCACGCCAATGCAGCAAGCTGCCTTTACAAGTGTCCTGATCTCAGAGTCAAGCGGCACTACTGCAGCTGTGTCCCTATCCTATGCAACAGCAGACCGTGCCCGTCGCAAAGTGCTGGAGACCATCAGTGAAGAATGCCATGAGCAGTGGACACCGCCTCCCATGTGCACTATGCACTGGGACAGCAAGCTAACACCAACACTTGACAATGTTCGGCAACTGGAAGAGCGCCTGACAGTGGTTGTGGGAGACACTTAATTACAAATAACATATACTTAAGTTCAATATTAAATTCAAGACACAGACAAAGACAAGGCAAAGCTGAAGCTGCTTGGGGTGCCAGCGTACAATGAGGGAACTGATGAAGCATGTGGAACAATTATTGCCCGACTGACCTGCCAGTTGCTGCAGAAGTGGGGTTGTGCCAATCAGGTTGTGAACATGGCATTTGACACAACTGCTTCTAACACTGGCCATCTCACAGCTGCCTGCATTGCCATACAGCTGTCACTGAATTGACCATTACTCTGGTCTGGGTGTCGGCACCACATTGGTGAGATACTCCTTAGTCAGATTTTCAACAATCTCAAACTGGAGGTGCCAGGCTCACACCAGCTGAACATTGATCCGTCATTTCTCGCACTTGATGTAGAGGAATGGGCCACCAGTGCAGCATTCCCGATGGGTACAGCAAACGTTCGAGCCATCAATGTTGTGAATGACTGTGCTGAACGTGGTGTGAAGCTAACATCAGACTTCAAACATTCCGCCAGGAGTGAGGAACACCTTCAAAATGTGCTGCAGGCTGTTGAGCATGGCCGATCTAAGCAGTCAAATCTTCGTAAACGCAAGCTGGATACAGATTTCGACTCTTGAATTTAATATTGAACTTAAGTATATGTTATTTTCACATATATATTTCTGTAATGTTCTGTTGAAAACAAATCTTCTTCGCATTGGCTGAATTTGTTCTGTACTTAATATTGCAAGAAAAGCCATCATTAAATGTTCAGGTTTAAACAAATGTTATTACCTCCGCCAGGGGGGGTCATATTTTTGGGAGCGTTGGTTTGTCTGTTTGCTTGTCTGTCAGCAACTTTACGGAAAAAGTGATGAACGAATTTGCATGCAGGGACCAATCCATTAACTTTTGACAGTGAGCCGTTTTGGCCGAGGCTTGCAGTCTGACTGTCTAGTTTTGTAATTAAGTTTCTGTGTGTACTTCTCATTTATGTGATTTAAATTATTGTATTACCAAATATTTATTTTCAAGTATAGTTTTTGTATCTTTGTGCGAAACCTCGTCAAAATCAGAAAACGTCAGAATATACAAATATTTCAAATTTCACATGCTGCGTTGCACCTCTAAATCTCGAACAAAATGCAACCCCAGCCAGTTCCATATTTTGAAGATAAAATTTTGCCTTACATTTTGATGCACCCTAGCACACACAAGTTCAAGTTCATTTATATTACACATTTCATATGATATACATAGACACACACACAGACTCAGAGGCGCTTACAAACTTGATAGCGAGGCATGGGATTTGAACCGTTAACCTTCCTAATACTAAACCACTTCGCTACCTACTGTACTAACACTGTCTGATTATTTTGTCACTTTAACACGTTTATCACAGTGTGAGACAGCCAACAAACTTAGTCATTTTTTCCGAGGGTTTGAGGAAAAGCATATTGTAGCGATCTCAGTCACTACGCATTGAGGGTTTTCAGTATTGATTCCTTTTTTAATTAACATCCATGGCACGTCACGGACGTGCGGGCAGGGAGGCAGAATAACTAGCCAAACTAAGAATGATGAAATCAAATAAATATGAATGCTTCTCTACTGATCTGTGCTATAAATGTAATGTCTGCATGATTCCAATACAATGCATACATAGGAAGGTCTATCAAGTCTCTAGCTTTAACATCGAGCTTTCCACAGGCCTTCAAAGATGCTGCAACAGAACGCTCACCGGTCAAATTGTCTGATTGGAATTTCTTAAAAATCCTGTCTCGCAAACACAATCTGGATTTGACAACAATCCTAATATCTAGGCCTATAAAGCAAACGTGCACTGCACTTATTATGTTTTAAAGGAACAGGCTAATATGCCGTTAGAAAGTTATTTAACAACACGCATATGCTGCATTTTAAATAAAGCGCAAACCCTCGGTTTCAAACATGAGCGAACTGAGGGATCCAACATGGCCAAGCAGACTAGCCTTAAAAGCTTTTTTTCAGAGGCCAAACACAACTGATTAGGGTAAACCGTCTGACGAGGATGAACCTGTAATACCTGCAGTGTTTCGTCTGAACGCGTTTAATTTCATTACTGTCTATGCCCGTGCGTGAGCGCGCCGACGTTGCCTATATATGAGCCGAGAGCGGTATTGCAGACAGAGATTTGGAAAAATTATTGCTTGCACTCGCAGCATATTGAAAATTGGAGCTGTGAACTTAGTTAAAATTTTTGAATTCTTTCCCAACACTGAATACCTGAAGCCCTAGATGTTCGAACAGCATCACCAGAGAAAAAGCCGAAATGTCGGGCGTTTAAGTCGTTATGGAGTGACAAGTTCTCTTGGCTAAGGTGCGAGGTAATTGATAGTCACAGTAAAATGTTCTGTTAGCACTGCGAAAAGGCGACGCAAAGGATTCACAAGAATCTCTTAAGAATCTCTGCTCTCATTGAACAGAGCAATGACCATGTTGCGGCGCTCATTTTAACGCCACAGCAGGTTGCGATTAAAGGCCACTTATGGACGTGCATCAGACATTAATGTTTTTGTTTCCCATTGTAAACTTAGGAATATAAACATGTTGCATTCTAAACTACCTGATTATGTTATTATTTAGGCTTATTTAGAAGCAGAAATAGATATTTGCCTGGCTTATCATTAAAATGTCGGGCAAATGAAAAACATTTTTCTCTAGCGGAACCTCTGGTTCAGAGAGGACCATCAGAGGACGTCAAGGGGACGTTTTGGAAGGACCGAATGCGAACGTCCTGCAGAGGACCACAGGTAAAGGTTACGGGGACGTTTTTAAAGGACGTCCTGGGGATGTATGCTGAGAGACCAAATAAGAACGTTCCCTAAAAGTCCGTTTTAAGGCTCATGCGAACGTCCCGTAGTGGACCACAGGTAAAGGTAATGGGGACGTTTTTGAAGGACGTCCTGGGGACGTGTGCTAACCGACCAAATTATAAGGTTCCCTAATAGTCCACTTTAAGGCTCATGCAAACGTCACGCAGAGGACCTGCAGGTAAAGGTTACAGGGACGTTTTAAAGGACGTCCTGGGGACGTGTGCTGACAGACCAAATTATAAGATTCCCTAAAAGTCCGATTTAAGGCTCATGCGAACGTCACGCAGAGGACCTGCAGGTAAAGGTTACGGGGACGTTTTTAAAGGATGTCCTGGGGACGTGTGCTGAGTGACCAAATTATAACGTTCCCTAATAGTCCGTTTTAAGGCTCATGCGAACGTCACGCAGAGGACTTGCAGGTAAAGGTTACGGGAACGTTTTTAAAGGACGTAATGGGGACATGTGCTGAGAGACCAAATTATAAGGTTCCCTAAAAGTCCGTTTTAAGGCTCATGCAAACGTCACGCATGAGGACCACAGGTAAAGGTAACGGGGACGTTTTTGAAGGACGTCCTGGGGACGTGTGCTGAGAGACCAAATTATAATGTTCCCTAAAAGTCCGATTTAAGACTCATGCGAACGTCACAGAAGGACCAAAGGTAGACTTGCTACGAACGTCAAAAACGTTCTGGTAACGTCCTCTAGCGAACGTTGTGGCGGGGACCAATTGGGGACGATTGGGGACCTTGCGAATGTCCTGTTAATGTCCTGGGGACGTTCCCTGTTTGCGGGGTCCTTCTCCACTGTAGAGTATCGCAACTCCCTGGGATACAATTTCCGGCTGATGTACGCCACTGGATGCCGCAGACCTGGCTCACCCTGGAGAAGCACAGCCCCCAAGCCTGTATCAGAGGCATCAGTCTGCAACACAAACTGCTGTGTAAAGTAAGGACAATATAAAACAGGTTAATTACACAACGCCTGCTGTATGTCTTGGAAGGCCCTCTTTGCCTCCTCAGACCACTGAACTTTGACTGGACAGTTCTTCTTAGTCAAATCAGTAAGGGCAGCCGCCCTAAGAGAAAAATTGGGTACAAACCTTCTGTACCACCCAGCCATGCCCAAAAAGGATCGTACCTCGGTCTTAGACTGAGGCAAGGGGCATCTAAGGAGAGCTTCCAGCTTCTGCACTTGCGGTTTGATAACCCCTCCCCCAATCACATAGCCCAGAAACTCAGTTTCCCCCTTGGCAATGGCACACTTGGTTGGATTGATGGTAAGGCCTGCAGTCTCTATCCGCCGAAGCACCTCTTCAAGATGTTTGATATGTTCTGCCCACGATAAACTGTATATGATAATATCATCCAAGTATGCCGTGGCGTATACACTGGTGCCTACCAGCACCTGGTCCATCAACCTCTGGAATGTCGCTGGCGCTCTGTGCAATCCAAAAGGCATCACGGAAAATTGGAAGAGACCCCAGGGGGTTCGGAAGGCAGTTAGTTCTTTGGCAGCATGACCAAGGGGGACTTGCCAATAAACTTTAGCAAGGTCCAAGGTAGTTACCCATTTTGCAGCACCTAAACAGTCAATGAGGTCATCAATTCTCGGTGTAGGGTATGAATCAAACTTTGAGACCGAATTCAAATACCTGAAGTCGACACAGAAGCGGAGACTCCCATCTTTCTTCGGCACCAAGACAAACGGACTGCACCAGTCACTATAGATGGCTCAACGATGCCCATGGTCAGCATCTGGTCAATTTCTTCCTTCAGTGCGGTAAGTAAACGCTCTGGAATATGATAGCTCCTGCAACGGGGAACTGCCCCCTCACATAGGGTGATGTGATGTTCTACCAGGCGGGTGTATCCTGGCTTCTCCTTAAACAAGGTTGGTTTGCAGAGATGATTGATATCAACTCCATGGGCCGGGGAAAGATGGCTGAGGTCACCAGTAGGTACTGCTCCTCGACCTCATCCTCATCCTGCACACGCCGGATCATGAGAACATCCATTTTACTGTCGTTTCTTGCCACTACCAGATCAGGAAAAGTAGGAAAATCCTGACCCAAAATCATCTGATATGGCAAATTATTCACCACCCCAACCTCAAGTAGATAAGTCTGTCCCTGGACCTGCACATGCACACTAGCTGATGGGTACTGTTTCTCCTCCCCATGAAAACATCGCAGTTTGGTTCTCACTGAATAGTTCAGAAGCTGCATTGGGACTAATTCAGAGGCAACTAGGGACTGCATACTGCCAGTGTTGATAAGTGCTTTAACCTCTTGCCCATTCAGGCCTACAGTGCAACAGTTTAGAGCTACAGGCTTCTTGCGGGGGAAAGCTCTAGAAACAGTGCAAATGTTAGCCTGGTTGGCTGGGCTGTTGAGACAGTTTGGCTTTGTGTGACCTTCCTGACCACACTCAAAACATACGGGGACTCTGCTACTAGGCCTTAAAGCAGGGCTTTGTCTGAACAAGCCACCCCTATTACCAACTGGCCCACCATCGCTGCTAGTCCATGTTGGCTGGGGTGGACGATGGAGTCGGTTGGGTTCTCTACTCCCTCTCCATTGATCATACGTCCAGGACTGTGCTTTATGTCTGGCGGCCACAAACACGTCCACCAGGGAAGCAGCCACTGCCGCAGAAGTGGGGTTATGTTCCTTTAGCCATACCTGGAGGTCTGGCGAAACCATGCGCATGTATTGCTCCATGATGAGGGCCTCCCCAATCTCTTCCTTGGTGCAGCCCCAATGGCGATGGTAGAGATCCTTCAGACGGACGTACACCTCTTTTGGAGACTCTCCTTCATTCACCTCAGTCCTTCTGAACTGCAGCCTGTAGGTCTCTTCATTTATTTAATTTTTATGCAGTATGGCTTCCTTCACTCTGTCATAGTCTAACGCATCTTCCTGTTCCATGTTGATATATGCGGCCCTAGCCTTGCCCGTCAGAATGGCCACTAGCCTAATAACCCAGTCAGTTGTCGGCCACTGACACGCCACAGCTATCCTTTCAAACATGACTAAAAAGTGCTCAATGTCATCTGTATCCTGTAGATACTGCAGTTTGGGTTCCCGCTCTATTGGCGTTCTGCCTTGCCTACTTGCCTGGGGAAGTCCTGGTGGTGGTGCCAGAAGGCCGCTCATGGCTGATGTTCCCCTCACTGGTACATCCCGGACAATGCTCTGAGGAGGCTCCATACGTATGGCAGGGTCTGGTGTAGTCCTCACATGTACCTCCTGATAGCTCCGAATCCGGCGATAAACTTTGGACAATAGAACCACGAGGTGAATCAAAGGTCTTGGTTGTTTATTTCTTACGTGAGCCTGCAGGGAGCCAATTCCAACACCATAAAGACAAGGAAGAGACTACTCCGCAAACAGGGAACGTCCCCAGGACGTTAACAGGACATTCGCAAGGTCCCCAATCGTCCCCAATTGGTCCCCGCCACAACGTTCGCTTGTGGACGTTACCAGAACGTTTCTGTCGTTCGTAGCAAGTCTACCTTTGGTCCTTCTGTGACGTTCGCATGAGTCTTAAATCGGACTTTTAGGGAACATTATAATTTGGTCTCTCAGCACACGTCCCCAGGACGTCCTTCAAAAACATCCCCGTTACCTTTACCTGTGGTCCTCATGCGTGACGTTCGCATGAGCCTTAAAACGGACTTTTAGGAAACGTTAAAATTTGGTCACTCAGCACACGTCCCCAGGACATCCTTTAAAAACGTCCCCGTAACCTTTACCTGCAGGTCCTCTGCGTGACGTTCGCATGAGCCTTAAATCGGACTTTTAGGGAATCTTATAATTTGGTCTGTCAGCACACATCCCCAGGACGTCCTTTAAAACGTCCCCGTAACCTTTACCTGCAGGTCCTCTGCGTGACCTTCGCATGAGCCTGAAAGCTGACTATTAGGGAACCTTATAATTTGGTCTGTTAGCACACGTCCCCAGGACGTCCTTTAAAAACATGCCCCATAACCTTTACCTGCAGGCAGTGGTGTAGTCCAGGGTATAGGCAGGTATACGGAGTATACCCACTTATTTTTCAGTCAGCATTGAGTATACCCACTTCTCAAAACAGGGCGTTTATCCTGTGCTGTATGGGCTGCTTAAGAAATTAAGATTAGGCCTATAGCCTACCCACTTCTCCAGGGACCACCACTGCCTGCAGGTCCTCTGCGTGACGTTCGCATGAGCCTTAAAACGGACTTTTAGGGAACGTTCTCATTTGGTCTCTCAGCATACGTCCCCGGGACGTCCTTCAAAAACGTCCCTGTTACCTTTACCTGTGGTCCACTGCGGGACGTTCGCATGAACCTTAAAACGGACTTTTAGGGAACGTTCTTATTTGGTCTTTCAGCATACATCCCCAGGACGTCCTTTAAAAACGTCCCCGTAACCTTTACCTGTGGTCCTCTGCGGGACGTTCGCATTCGGTCCTTCCAAGACGACCTCTGATGGTCCTCCCTGAACCAGAGGTTCCGCTAGAGAAAAATGTTTTTCATTTGCCCGACATTTTAATGATAAGCCAGCCAAATATCTATTTCTGCTTCTAAATTAGCCTATTGAAGAAAACTGACGGCCTGCGTAGCTTAAATAATAACATAATCAGGTAGTTTAGAATGCAATATGTTTATTTTCCTAAGTTTACAATGGGAAACAAAAACATTAATGTCTGATGCGCGTCCATAAGTGGCCTTTAATCGCAACCTGCTGTGGCGTTAAAATGAGCGCCGCAACATGGTCATTGCTCTGTTCAATGAGAGCAGAGATTTTGCATCCCAAAAACATTGTAGTGGAAAAAGTCACACCTCGTTATCACTTGGCCCTATTTTTAATACGCTCGATAATGCAATCTCACAGCTAGAGTCTACCTGTTTGAATCTCGAAAGTTGATTCGCGAAAGTTTGATTCACCAAAGTTGCCTGAGAGAAACGTCCATCACAGGAAAACGATGCTTTATGTCAATTTTATCAAATGTTGTCCCAGTTTTCATCGTTTTCCTGTGATGGACGTAACTCTGCTCACAGGACGCTGTCGGGGGTAAGTGATGCATGATTGCATGACACTGGTGACGGGGAAGCCAAACAGATTCATGTCTAAAAAACCGAACTATCCCTTTAAGGCTAGTCTGCTTGTTGGATCACTCAGTTCGCTCCTTGTTTGAAACCGAGGTTTTGCGCTTTATTTAAAATGCAGCATATGCGTGTTGTTAAATAACTTTCTAACGGCATATTAGCCTGTTCCTTTAAAACATAATAAGTGCAGTGCACGTTTGCTTTATTTTTTCGTTTGCTTGCATCTTTGAAGGCCTGTGGAAAGCTCAATGTTAAAGCTAGAGACTTGATAGACCTTCCTATGTATGCATTGTATTGGAATCATGCAGACATTACATTTATAGCACAGATCAGTAGAGAAGCATTCATATTTATTTTATTTCATCATTCTTAGTTTGGCTAGCTATTCTGCCTCCCTGCCCGCACGTCCGTGACGTGCCATGGATGTTAATTAAAAAAGGAATCATTACTGAAAACCCTCAATGCGTAGTGACTGAGATCGCTACAATATGCTTTTCCTCAAACCCTCGGAAAAAATGACTAAGTTTGTTGGCTGTCTCACATTGTGATAAACATGTTAAGGTGACAAAATACTAATCAGACAGTGTTAGTACACTAGGTAGGGAAGTGGTTTAGTATTAGGAAGGTTTACGGTTCATATCCCATGCCTCGCAATCAAGTTTGTAAGCGCGTCTGTGTCTGTGTGTGTGCCTATGTATATCATATGAAATGTGTAATATAAATGAACTTGAACTTGTGTGTGTGTGCGCCCTGTAAGCAAAATGACGGCTCCGCGATCTATTATTATTTTATTTTCTTCATTTAGCTCAGCAAAAACGGTCGTGCCTGCTACAGGGTACCCTCTAAGCAGGGTACCCTCTAAGCAAAATTACGTCCCCTCGACGTCCTGTAATGGTCTCTCTGAACGTTCTAAAAACGTAAATGTGTATGGTTCCCTTGACAACTTGAACGTTTTGCACGACGTTCCAAGACCATCACGAGGACGTTGCGGTGACAATTGGGAAACGTTTTCTATAGGTCCTGGGTACGTTCTGCAGGACGTTGCAAGAACGTCCCCAGGACATTGCGGTGACGTCTGGAAAAAGTGTTTCTATAGGTCCTGGGGACGTTCTGCAGGAAGTTGCAAGAACGTCCTGGGGGCATTGTGGTGACTTCTGGGAAACGTGTTTTAGACGTCCTTGGGACGTTATTCAAGGACGCACCGCGGACGGTGGGGGTAACGACCGTTTTTGCTGAGCTAAATGAAAAAAATTAAATAATAATAGATCACGGGCCGTCATTTTGCTTACAGGGCACACACACACACATACACACAAGTTCAAATTCAGGTTGATTTATATAGCACATTTCACATGATATACATAGACACACACACACGCGCGCGCTTACAAACTTGATTGCGAGGCTTGAGAATTGAACCAGCAACTTTCCTATTGCTAAACCACTTCTCTACCTACTGTACTACCACTGTCTGATTACTATTTTGTCACTTTAACACGTTTATCGCAGTGTGAGACAGCCAACAAACTTAGTCATTTTTTCCGAGGGTTTGAGGAAAAGCATATTGTAGCGATCTCAGTCAGTACGCATTGAGGGTTTTCTGTAATGATTCCTTTTTTAATTAACATCCATGGCACGTCATGGACGTGCGGGCAGGGAGGCAGAATAACTAGCCGAACTAAAAATGATGAAATAAAATAAATATTAATGCTTCTCTACTGATCTGTGCTATAAATGTAATTTCTGCATGATTCCAATACAATATAGGCCTACAGAGCATACATAGGAAGGTCTGTGTATAATATCAAGTCTCTAGCTTTAACATTGAGCTTTCCACAGGTCGTCAAAGATGCTGCAACAGAACGTAGACTACATTTTTTGCGCAAATTCAAGCACCCTGAAAACTATGATATATCCAAGCCACACCCTTGGAAGTTCATATACTTCAAGTAATGATATTTAAGCCAAGAAAGTTTGAATGAGCTAGTTTAAATACTTTTCTAGTTACAGTAGGCCAGTGGTTCCCAAACTTTTTACAGTCCCGTACCCCTTCAGACATTCAATCTCAAGCTACGTACCCCCGTTTTTTTTTCATGTTTGTAACCGCCAAAAAAAAAAGTTCTTTACACATTTTGGTGAATTGCGTTTTATCCCATTTCTGCTAATTTTGTTCACCCTGAGATAGATTGATGGCTTCAAATTAGTGAATAATATGTGCTGCAAATGACCCAAACCTTCTAAGATTGTTGTTTGCCTGCCATCAACAGAAGATGGGAAGATGAGCGAATAAATGTGACAGGCTGTAGCGGAACTGTATAGGGGGGCGTGACCGTAGCGTAATTCAGTGTAGAAGACATTTTGTCAGTGTTTTTGTTTTTAAATTAATGTTGGTTCATCATTGCGATCATTGTTGTGTTTATTTGAAAGAAATGCAGGCTTGCTGGGAAAAAAACAGGGGAATTTGGGCGATTTTGATGCACAAAATGATTGAATGAATGAAAGTTGCAATTCAATTTCAAAGGGTACATTTTGCGAATTCATTTAGTTGAACAGAGACAACACAATGAACATGAACATGAAGACATCAACACATACAGGTCATGAATAGGCTGAAGAAATTCAAAATGTTTTAATTCCCCTTTTAAAAGAGAGCACTGAGTGCGATGACCTTAACTCCAGAGGTAGGCTATTCCAGAGTGTTGGGGCACAGTAACTAAAGGCACCGTGTGCAGCATTGGTGTTTATTCTGGGGGTCGTGAGAAGACATTTATTGGAGGACCTTAGGCAACGCAATGGATCATAAAAATAAATCAAAATCGGAAATATAGGGTGGGGCAAGGCGTGATTTATAGACAAGAAGGAGTATTTTAAACTAAATTCTTTGTTGTACAGGGAGCCAGTGAAGTGATTTAAGAACAGGGGTGATATGATTCAATTTTGAAGTCTTAGTGACTATTGTAGCAGCTGCATTTTGCATAAGGTGAAGTTTGTTTAACATCTGTTTTGTTAGACCAGCATAGAGTGTGTTTCAGCAATCTAACCGACTTGAGATAAATGCATGCAAGTCCGTTTTAAGGCTCATGCGAACGTCCCGCAGTGGACCACAGGTAAAGGAAACGGGGACGTTTTTGAAGGACGTCCTTGGGACGTATGCCTGGAGAACAAATAAGAACGTTCCCTAAAAGTCCGTTTTAACCCTCTATACCCCAATAGAATTCTAGAACACAGCAGCAAAATCCCACGAAAAACAGAGAATTCCTTCTTTTTTTGTTATTCTGTAAACAAACAGTTACAGTTAGAAAACAAAAGAAAAATTACAATTACAAGTTTGTTTTGTTTGAAAGGGCATACATTCTTTGTTAATATGATATCAAATCAAAATTAAAAATGAAATTGGGCTGGCCATGACAGGGTCCTGATCTGGTGGTACTCCATCCACACCTTTACTGGCCTGGCTGTGTGGCATGGAGCATTGCCCTGCTGGAAAAAACACTTCTCAGAGTTGGGGAACATTGTCAGAGCAAAAGGAAGCAAGTTTTTCTTGCGGGACAACGTTGTACTTTGCCTGGCTGAGGTTTGAAAAAGACCATAAGGATTGAACCAAAGCGGACTGGAGGTCCTTCAAAGTACAACGTTGTCCTGGAAGAAAAACTTGCTTCCTTTTGCTCTGACAATGTTCCCCAACTCTGAGAAGTGTTTTTTCCAGCAGGGCAATGCTCCATGCCACACAGCCAGGCCAGTAAAGGTGTGGATGGAGTACCACCAGATCAGGACCCTGTCATGGCCAGCCCAATTTCGAGACCTGAATCCCATAAAAAAACACTGAAATGTGATCAAGAGGAAGATGGATGGTCACAAGCCATGAAAAGAAGCCGAGCTGCTTGAATTCTTGCGCCAGGAGTAGCATAAAGTCACCCAACGGCAATGTGAAAGACTGGTGGAGAGCATGCCAAGACACATGAAAGTTATGATTTTAAATCAAGGTTATTCCACCAAATATTGATTTCTGACCTCTTCCTAAGTTAAAGCATTAGTATTGTGTAGTTTAAAAATGAATATGAGCTTGTTTTCTTTGCATTATTCGAGATCTGAAGACACTGCATCTTTTTTGCTATTTTGACCAATTGTCATTTTTCTGCAAATAAATGCTCTAAATGACAATATTTTTATTTGAAATTTGGTAGGAATGTTGCCAGTAGGTTATAGAATAAAACAAAAATGTGTATTTTACTTTAACACATACCAATAAATAGTAAAACCAGAGAAACTGATAATTTTGAAGTGGTCTCTTAATTTTTTCCGCGGCTGTATGTATTAGTGACTTCTACAAATATTAAAATACAAATCATTACATACACCCTTAAGTTCAAATTCATACGTTTTGAACCATACAGCAGATGTAATTATTATATTTAATATATTCTTAATCTATTTAATTAGTATTTGTTAAATATTTTGTCAATAAATGAATAAATATTAAAATATTAACACTACTTAACCATACAGATTACCAACATTTTTGCTAATTTGGTGGAAAACACCTAACTCTATGCCTCTTCAAAAGCATCCTGGTGCAATACATTTGTGGAGGAGGTGAAGGTGTTTGTGAGGATAAACATCCTCATGGGTATCCATCATATACCCTCTTTTCTTGACTACTGTTCATCTGATCCAGCCTTACAAGTGTCCTATGTGGCAGACACCAATGCCATGAAACAAGTATGAGGAGTTATGCGGATACCTACCCTGTTCAAACCCAGGGATAGCAGACTCTGGTAACAAGCTTCAGAAAGTGAGACCATTACAGTTTTTTCCAATCATTTTCACACTTGGTTCAATACCATGTACTCTTTCTCAAAACACTTAACACATCCAGCAGTAAACTAACTAAATGGGATACTTTTCCATTGCTCAGATACAAAATGCAGTCAATGACCACTTCCTCAGTCTCAGTCAATGTTCACCACCAGCAAAATGCTGTGCAACTACAGCATTTATTTTCAAGATATTTAGATACTCTGTTCAAAACAGTTAACTTTAGTTTTTTAACCAGACACAATTTAGATCACTGTAGATGGAAAGATGCTGTATTTTCAGACAAATTAAATTATACACTTGGCATAAGACAGATTTGGTTTTTACATAAATGTATATACAGCCGCGGAAAAAATTAAGAGACCACTTCAAAATTATCAGTTTCTCTGGTTTTACTATTTATTGGTATGTGTTAAAGGAAAATGTACATTTTAGTTTTATTCTATATCCTACTGGCAACATTCCTACCAAATTTCAAATAAAAATATTGTCATTTAGATCATTTATTTGCAGAAAAATGACAATTGGTCAAAATAGCAAAATTGATGCAGTGTCTTCAGATCTCGAATAATGCAAAGAAAACAAGCTCATATTCATTTTTAAACTACACAATACTAATGCTTACACTTAGGAAGAGTTCAGAAATCAATATTTGGTGGAATAACCTTGATTTAAAATCACAACTTTCATGTGTCTTGGCATGCTCTCCACCAGTCTTTCACATTGCCGTTGGGTGACTTTATGCTACTCCTGGCGCAAGAATTCAAGCAGCTCGGCTTCTTTTCATGGCTTGTGACCATCCATCTTCCTCTTGATCACATTTCAGAGGTTTTTTATGGGATTCAGGTCTCGAAATTGGGCTGGCCATGACAGGGTCCTGATCTGGTGGTACTCCATCCACACCTTTACTGGCCTGGCTGTGTGGCATGGAGCATTGCCCTGCTGGAAAAAACACTTCTCAGAGTTGGGGAACATTGTCAGAGCAAAAGGAAGCAAGTTTTTCTTCCGGGACAACGTTGTACTTTGCCTGGCTGAGGTTTGTAAAAGACCATAAGGATTGAAAAAGCGGACTGGAGGTTCTTCTAAGTTCGTCTTCTCTGATGAGTCCGATTTCACAGTAGGTGCAAGACTCTCTGGCTTGTAGGCCTCTCCAGGTCTCCGTCTAACCATCAGACGACCATGTGTTGGGCAAAGCTGAAAATTGGACTCATCAGAGAAGACGAACTAGAAGACCCTCCAGTCCGCTTTTTTCAATCCTTATGGTCTTTTACAAACCTCAGCCAGGCAAAGTACAACGTTGTCCCGGAATAAAAACTTGCTTCCTTTAGCTCTGACAATGTTCCCCAACTCTGAGAAATGTTTTTTCCAGCAGGGCAATGCTCCATGCCACACAGCCAGGCCAGTAAAGGTGTGGATGGAGTACCACCAGATCAGGACCCTGTCATGGCCAGCCCAATTTCGAGACCTGAATCCCATCAAAAACCTCTGAAATGTGATCAAGAGGAAGATGGATGGTCACAAGCCATGAAAAGAAGCCGAGCTGCTTGAATTCTTGCGCCAGGAGTAGCATAAAGTCACCCAACGGCAATGTGAAAGACTGGTGGAGAGCATGCCAAGACACATGAAAGTTGTGATTGTAAATCAAGGTTTTTCCACCAAATATTGATTTCTGAACTCTTCCTAAGTGTAAGCATTAGTATTGTGTAGTTTAAAAATGATTATGAGCTTGTTTTCTTTGCATTATTCGAGATCTGAAGACACTGCATCTTTTTTGCTATTTTGACCAATTGTCATTTTTCTGCAAATAAATGATCTAAATGACAATATTTTTATTTGAAATTTGGTAGGAATGTTGCCAGTAGGTTATAGAATAAAACAAAAATGTACATTTTACTTTAACACATACCAATAAATAGTAAAACCAGAGAAACTGATAATTTTGAAGTGGTCTCTTAATTTTTTCCGCGGCTGTAGTTTACATCTTGATTGGAATTTAGTTTACATCTTTGTTTTGTTTGTTTTGCAGCCTTGCTACCAACTATACTGCTGTACAGCATTTGCGTTGAAATGAACATACATGTAAAATATAGATGTACTGTAGGTGTCAATGAAGACATTTTCCCACTATTACTGCTGCATATGAAAGTCATGGGCCATCAATGAGACAAAGTGACCCAAAAAGGGAACTAAAACAAACATGTCTATCCAAAGTGATTTTCACTATCATCTTTCATTGCCCAGGAATTGATCCCAGGTCAGATACTTGTTAGCCAACAACACTAACCACTGTACCACTTATCACACCTGGCAATCTTGCCACACAAAACTTGTATGTACAAACCAACGGAAAAGTTAGTTTTTACAGCTTTTTCCAATCATTTTCACTCGTCTCAAATACCATGTACACATTCCCAAAACACTTAACCCATCGAGCATACCAGTAGACTATGTGAGGGTAGTAATGGATCTAATGTCAGACTACTATAGACTACAGACTGTAATGTCAGACTACCTATACAAACACCACCACTTGTAAGCTGACAAATTTCCATCTTCAATTCCGTCAGTGAGAAACCTACTATGTCCTACTGAAGCTTCCTTACGCTCATCAGGCCTCTCGCTGTTCCTCTCCCCCCATGTCCTCACTTCTCTTTGCTGCCACAGCACCCTCACTCACTTCTCTACCCTCAGATGAGGTGGAACAACTGACATCCTGACACATAAAAGAAAAAAAAACTATCTTATTATTGTAAGCCATCACAGTGGAAGTCATTATTGTTTCATCCATTTTTATGTCAATTGTTTTATGCCACAACATCAGCTCAATATCCCAGTGTGTACTACATACGGACAAGCTATATCACATCTACTATACATTTTTGTAGTAGTGATGTCCTATACCTTGGTCCTGATTTCATTGTGATTAGCTTTTCTACAGCATAAAAGCTGTACAAGCTTAAAATTTAACATCACAACATATTACTAGTTGGCTGTCGAATAATCTGCTGAATACCATTTCAATATGAGGTTTTCAATATTCAATGATGACCTTGCTATTGATTGTAGCTACTGTTGTTACCATAAGCTTACAGTTCAAAACACAGGAGGGATTTGAAATACTAGTAGAGATGAAGTTTTTTTTTACTATACATGTTATTTATCTTAATCTGATCAGTTTAGTAAGTGATGAGGCTGAGTTTCATTTGATGTGTGTTTGAAATCTGATTGTGTTGTGGACCCCCTCGAAAACGAGATGGTACATCTCAAGGGGTTATTCCCAATAAAGAAATTTCCAACAATAGCTGGCTATCAACCAACTCCAGACGAACTCCTCAGACTAACGTTACCTCAGTCAATGTAGATAGCTAGCAAGTTAGCTGGCAAACTGGTCATGGAAATTGAGATGACGATACAAATTGTAAGACATTTCTTCTGAAAACCACAAAACACAGACGATTTCCCACGTCGTTTATTTGTGCAAATAATAGCTCTCACCCACAGACGCGGGTGCTTCCTTCGTAGCTTGCGAAAGTCACAAATTGACCGCCATTTCCACAAGTGAGGTAACGTGAAAATGAGCTTTACTGAACGTCCCTCAAAGACCAATTATTACATGTTACATATCTCTGCTAATAAAAGTGTCATGGGTTTACAATCTATTCAAACATCACTGATCTAGCTATGACTTTTGTCTATGTATACGATGAGGCTGGTGCTATTTGTAAACCAACACTTCTCAGTTACTGCCATACGAAGACGTTACTGGCGAGTTAGCTAGTCAGAAATAAACAGGAGGATACTTATATTTCTATTTGAATACGTTTTTTTATTATTGACTTCTCAAACAGGATCGTTACTGTCATACAAACGAGATTAGTCGTCGTCATTGGTGCACAAAAATACGGTATCATCCAGTGAGAACAGATGGAGACGTCTCTGATTTCTAGCCTTTACTCCAAGAGACACTGTAATCTTCAGGCGATCTGTCAGTAGCGAGGTTAAATTAGCAAATACTTAAAAAAAGCCAATGACAGCATATCCAGTTTCCGGTTTCAAAATAAAAGTAAGATGTTAATCTATCCATTAGCGGGGTGTTTTTTTCATATATTAATGTTGTAGTATTAACACTGTGTCTTTAAAAGTCGACGGCCGCTATGGGAGAATACAAGATGGCTGTTGACGGCCACTATGGGATCTAGAGGGTTAAGGTTCATGCGAACGTCCCGAAGTGGACCACAGGTAAAGGTAACGGGGACATTTTTTGAAGGACGTCCTGGGGACGTATGCTGAGAGACCAAATAAGAACGTTCCCTAAAAGTACGTTTTAAGGCTCATGTGAACGTCCCGCAGAGGACCACAGGTAAAGGTAACGGGGGCGTTTTAAAGGACGTCCTGGGGACGTATGCTGAAAGACCAAATAAGAACGTTCCCTAAAAGTCCATTTTAAGGCTCATGCGAACGTCACGCAGAGGACCACAGGTAAAGGTAACGGGGACGCTTTTGAAGGACGTCCTGGGGACGTATGCTGAGAGACCAAATAAGAACGTTCCCTAAAAGTCCGTTTTAAGGCTCATGCGAACGTCACGCAGAGGACCACAGGTAAAGGTAACGGGGACGTTTTTGAAGGACGTCCTGGGAACGTGTGCTGAGAGACCAAATTAGAACGTTCCCTAAAAGTCCGTTTTAAGGCTCATGCGAACGTCATGCAGAGGACCACAGGTAAAGGTAACGGGGACGTTTTTGAAGGACGTCCTGGGGACGTGTGCTGAGAGACCAAATTAGAACATCACAGAAGGACCAAACGTAGACTTGCTACGAACGTCAAAAACGCTCTGGTAACGTCCTCTAGCGAAAGTTGTGGCGGGGACCAATTGGGGACGATTGGGGACGTTGCGAATGTCCTGTTAACGTCCTGGGGACGTCCCCTGTTTGCGGCTTAAAGAGCATCACATTGTTTACAGGTTAAATACTAGTCAATCATGGGAGGATACCTTGGGGTGATAGGTCAAGGTGGGCAAAGGGGCATGTGAGTGGGAGGGGAGGTTGTTGCCCATTCTGACTTGTTCCCAAGATAACTTGAATGCTTCGATATTGTCATTTTCAAGGTATTCCACACAGTCTTTCAGGGAAACATCAATATCGTCGAGGCACTGCTTTTGTTTAACAGCTTTGAGATATTCTTCGAACTTCTCCATCAGCAAAAAAGTAAATGGCTTCAGCTACCAGACTCATCCCTTCTTTACCTTTAACAAAGTGGCCGCCAGTCATAACTTTCGAGTCAATGATACCCTGACCATAAACATATGATTCACTCAAATCAAGCTTGATTCCACTTGATGGAACTTGAAATATTGCTATCTCTTGTAGTAAGACATTAACTGCTTGTTCTGTATCTGCAACTTACTCTGGATGTGTACTCTGTCTGTCTCTCCCTAAGCAATTGACATGTGACCCCCCCCCCCCTCCCCCTCTTTCTGCTAGAGTCCTTTGTGTCCTGTCATCAACCCCATCCCCCCTCCTCCTCTCACCTAAAGGGTGTGGCCCTCCCTCCCCTCCTTCTGTAACCTGACTGAATGTATAAAATGCCATTGCATTCTGCTATCAGGTAGGCCTTTCTCTGAGCAGCAGCTGAGAGGGGGACTCCACGCTGAAATAAACCTACAGAAACCTGACTTTGTCCTCCATTCTTCTACTTTAGCGGGCTTATTAATATTCTAACACACTACAATCCAAGAACTTTCCAAGACATGCAATCACATTTTTTTCAGTGTCAAATGGTCCAAGACAAAAAAAGATGTTTCCAAACACTTCAGGCTTAAGCATCTGGATCTCCTTTGCTAATGCATACACACCCTCATCCATCCAAAGTGCTCCCTGTAAGTCACCCTTCTGTTGCAAAGCATTCTTGAAGTTCAGCATCCCAGTAAACACACTGTCCATCGATGTGACCGGTTATCCTAAAGTGGGAAAAAAGCTAAGAAGACATCTCTAATGCCCGATTGAATGCTCCTGCTAAAGTAGAAATATAATTTGTGCGATTTTAATCTTTTTGCGCCCCACGCGATGTTTTTTCTTGTGTATCTCGAAAAGTAAAGGGTTTAGAGCTTAGAAACCTTAATAGTGCATATATAAACATGCATATTCCGGTCATTTTGAGACCAAATTCAAGTGTCTACGACCTTCAGAAGCTGAGATACATATGCGCTGGATGGGCCGCAAGCTCGTTAAAAGGGCGTGGCAAAATCTCAATCTTCGCTCGGGTAACATGAAATGACAGCACCCTAGTTTTGTTCCTCATGGTCAAATTAGTCAGAAAAATTACTCAGAATTAGTCAGAAAAAGTCATGCCGCTCATACTGCATACTCAACCTATTAGCTGCTACTAATAATAAATACCCTAGCTAGCTACCTTACAGTATACTAATAATAAATACACTAATTCGTCTCAGCTAACTTACAGTATACTAATAATGAATACCCTCATTCGTCTCAGCTAACTTTCAGTATACTAATAATAAATACACAGATAGATAGATAGATAGATAAATACTTTACTAGTCCCGTGGGGAAATTCTGGGATCTTGCAGCTCTCTCATATTTACAATAATTACAAAATTACAAACAATATATAAGTGCTGTCAAACGATTAAAATATTTAATCGCGATTAATCACATTTTTTTCATAGTTAACTCAAAATGAATCGCAATTAAATTAATCAAAATTAATCGCGATCACAAATTTGTATCTATTCTAAATGTCCCTTCAATTATTTTTTTCCATCATTTTTATTTTATTTTAATGCTCTTATCAACATGGAAAAGTGGATTGGCTTGCTTTAAGCAATGTTTTATTTTAAGATAAACAAGGACTCAGCCTATAGTGCAGTTAAACCATGGCTTAATATATATTTTTTTTTTTCAAATTTGCTGTGATACATAGTCAGGCCTCTTATTTCAAAAACAATAAACCGTAACAGTTAGGTTACCAATAAAAGGTAAGCCAACTTCTTCTGTGCTTTCAACCAGCTGCCTGTTGACATTTTCAGACAACAGTGAAGCTCGCTTCTTTTGCACAACACAACTTTTAAAGGTAAACTTTCTATTCAGAAGCTTTTTATCATCTATTTCGCCGTATCGCGCTCATCATTCACTCAAACGTGACGTTAGCCTACTACACAGTTTGGGAGGGCGTTAATCGCGCGATAAAAAAAATAACGGCGTTAAAATGGGTTCGCGTTAACCTGACAGCACTACAATATATACATACAATATGATACAATACAAACAATCCAATTCAGCTATGTACAGTGTAGGATGAAGGATGTGTGGTGTAAAGTGCATAATAATTCAAGTTTAATGGCAGCTGGGACAAATGACCTCCTATGTCGCTCAGTCCTTGATCGTATCGTGTTGAGCCGCCCGCTACGGAGGCTGCTGGACTTCCTGCCAGGACATGATGGAGGGGGTGATTAACATTGCCCATGATGGCCAAGAGCTTGCCCCGCATCCGTCTTTCTACCACAGTCTCCAGTGAGTCCAGGTTCTGCCCCACCACTGAGCTCGCCTTTCTGACTAGTTTGTCCAGCCACCCAGTGTCCCTCTTAGACGTGTTGCCTCCCCAGCAGACTGCAGCAAAAAAGAGCACGCTCGCCATAACAGATTGGTAAAACATGCACAGCATCTCTTTGCATACATCAAAGGACCTGAGTTCTCTCAGGAAGAACAATCTGCTCTGTCCCTTTTTGTATGTTGCACCTGCGTTAGCCGACCAGTTCAGCTTGTCGTCTAGATGCACCCCCAGGAACTTGCAGGTCTGCACCACCGCAATGTCCTTGCCCTGAATGGTAATAGGCTGTAGATGTGGCTTTGACCTACGAAAGTCAATGACCAACTCCTTGATCTTGCTGGTGTTTAGAAGTAGGCCATTCCTGTCACTCCAGTCGTCGAAGGCTCTCGTCAGTTCCCTGTACTCCCCCTCCTGCTCCTCCCTCACACACAACACTGTAGCCGTGTCGTCAAAATATTTTTGGACGTGACAGGACTCAGAATTATAGCTGAAGTCTGACGTGTAGAGGGTGAACAGGAACGGAGCCAGCACAGTCCCCTGCGGAACCCAAGTGCTACTCACAACTATGTCAGAGGCACAGCCCCCCAGTCTGACAAACTGCCGCCGCGCTCAAAAAGGCAAAGAACAAAATCCTCACTTGACTTCCCGGCTCGTCCAGGTAGGAGTAGGCCCGGTGAAGCAAGTAGAGGACAGCATCATCCACTCCTATTCTCTCCCTGTACCCGAACTGCAGGGGGTCAAGTGCATTTTCAGTCAGAGGTCTCAGGTGACGAAGAACCAGCCGCTCAAGTGTCTTCATGACGTAAGATGTGAGGGCCACCGTTCTGTAGGTGTTGAGCACGGGCGGGCGTCCAGTCTTGGGTACCGGCACGAAACATGGCGTTTTCCACAGAACCGGGACCCTCCCTAACTGTAGGCTCAGGTTGAAGAGCTCTTGAAGGGGCTCGGCCAGTTGATCAGTACAGACCTTCAGCAGCCTCGGGTACACTTCATCCGGGCCAGACGCCTTTCCTGCGTTCAATTTCTTCAGCTCCACCTTAACCTCGTCAGCTGTGAGGCACAGGGGGAGGATTGGTGGGGGAAGGGGCTCATCCGTGATGTTAGTGCTGTACCTGTGAGGAGGAGCTGGTGAAGGGAGAGGGCAGGCTGCTGCTGGAGGAGGAGTTGGGGGGGAGGACGGGAGAGCTGATGATGATGAGGCCGCTGAGTCAAACCTGTTGTAGAAGTGGTTGAACTCATTGGCCTTGGCCACATCAGGGGCTGTAGTCAGATGCCCTTCGGCTTGTAGCCCCGTGACGGTCTTCATTCCCCTCCACACCTCTCTGTTGTTGTTGTGCTGCAGCTTCCTTTCCACCTTCATTTTATAATCCTTCTTGGCCTGCTTCAGGCTCCTCTTCAGCTCTCGTTGTACGAGCCTGCGCTTCTCCCTGTCACCCTCTCTGTATGCTGCCTTTTTCTGATTCAGGAGCCTATTGATGTCACAAGTGATCCAGGGTTTATTGTTTGGAAAACAGCGCACAGTCCTCGCTGGTACAATCATGTCCCTGCAGAATGTCATGTAGCCAGTGTAGCAATCAACCCCCCTGTCAACTTCCATGACTCCCCTATTTCCCTCTGTGTCTTGCAGTACATCCAAGTCTGTGCATTCATAGCAGGCCCGCAGAGATTCTTTGGCCTCTGGTGTCCACTTCCTGAATGTACGGGTGGTGACAGGCTACCTCACAACACAGGGTTTATAGGAGGGCTGGAGTAGGACCAGGTTGTGATCTGATCTGCCAAGTGGTGGGAGGGCTGTAGCGGTGTATGCCTCCTTTACATTTGCATAGAGAAGATCGAGGGTCTTATTTTCTCTGGTGGGACAGTCAACATACTGCACAAAGCCAGTTAGATGGGAGGAGAGACTGACGTGGTTGAAGTCTCCAGAGAGCACTATTGCTGCATCAGGGTGCTGGGTCTGTACTCTTGCGACAGTCTCGTGGATGACCTCACACGCCACTGCCGGCACAGCCCATGGCTGGATGTAAACAGCAATGGCGGCGATGTGTGAGAATTCCCTCGGAACATAGTACGGTCTGAGCCCAAATACCAGGAGTTCAACGTCCTGACAACAAATCTTCTCCTTTATAGTGATGAGACCTGGGTTACACCACCAATTGTTCACATACAGAATCAGTCCCCCACCTTTGTTTTTGCCGCACGTTCTGGCATCCCTGTCCGCTCGCACCGTAGTGAAGCCGGCTATTTCCACACAGGAGTTGGCAATGTCGTCGTTTAACCAGCTCTCAGAAAAGCACATCAGACTGCACTCACGGTACGCTGGCTGATTCCTCACGAGTGCCTCCAGCTCGGCACACTTGTTTGATAAGGAGTTTTTCCCATCACTATCGAAGGCAAGGACGGCTTGTATCTCATCCTCTGTGTTGTTAGCTTAGCCTTCAGCTTAGCTCCGCCTCTGCGCCCGCGGAACGGCTTACGTAGCTCCGTTGGGATAGAGTGTTTTATTCCCAGTTTAGCAGTCCCTCGTAGCGCCACAAGGGCATGCCTATTGTAAACAACTCTAACTGAATTTGAAGTAGTCATCATCTTTGTAGTCATAAATCCAACATAAAGCTGCTTAAACGGACTGCCACTTTCTACGCCATGACAACCAATGCAGTGATAGAATCAAATCAAATCAAATAATGCCGGTAGTGTCCGCTGCTCCGGCTGGTTGCAAAAAAAATTGAAACACGTTCATCTGGCCATGTGAGACCATGAAAAAAACTATACACCTGACGGTAGGTCAGTAGACTATCCCTATACAAACAAACTCATTACAGTATAAAACAATTTAGTCAAGAAAAAAAGAAGAAAACAGTAGAAAAACGAAGAGCTGCTAAGACAGCTGCCTCTCGAAGCGGCGATACGTCACAATCCGTACATACACTCATTCATCTCAGCTTACTTACAGTATACTAATAATAAATACACTCATTCACCTCAGTATTGTTGCATACTAATAATAAATATCCTCATTCGTCTCAGCTACCTTACAGTAAATTATCAACACCTTGATAATAAGGTCTAAGTTTACAATGTCCATCCCAACTAAAAACAAATCGAACAGAGGCCAGTCACAATGTCAAAAATGTTCAGACAGAGAACTTTAAGTGGGTAAAATGTTCAGACAGAGAACTATAAGTGGGTAAAATGTTCAGACAGATAAGTGGGTTAGCCCAAAACTAAAGAAACTGCATGATTCAAGTTTGGTTACACACACATAGGATCTTAGGGCCTGATTTACTAATATGCGAGCGCTGCTTAATCTGCGTTCGCATATTAACGCACAGTGTTTTTGCGCATTTTCCGTGGAATTTATCAAGCCAGATCTGCGCTGGGCAAACTGTGCTTACTCCACCCTTTAAAGAGCCTGATTTACTAAGATTGATTTGCGAACGCATCTTAATCTGCGCCTTTGCCAGGCGCACATTAACGCACGGTGATTCCCCGTATTTTCCGTGATATTTATCAAGCCAGATACGTGCTGGGCAATCATTATTTAGCGCACCGTTAAAAGACTGGAGAACTTGCCAGCAAGTTACTGCCACCATGAAGATTTGAGGAAGAAAAAACTAAGGTTCAGCGAATAGATAGCGAGATAGATATATTGGTTCACGTTCGCTCAATCACTGAACCTGATTCAATGGGTTATATTGTTGTTTTGCCCGCCATCACCTACAGCGAGATGTTTAAAAGAACACGATTATAAATAATATGCTATTGGTGGCATTAATGCATAAACTGTCTATTATAACAATATAGATGTGTACATGGCGAGATTAATACATTCTACAAGGGACATGGGTTCACTACAATATATCCCCAATGAAACAAATACATTTACCAATTAGCCAGGCCTCTCCAAAATCACCGTTGCTCAATCATGGATAGATGGCACTATTCCGGAAGATAAAACTGTCATGGACAGACCACTACCACGTACAGTGGGGAAAATAAGTATTTGAACCCCTGCCGACTTCGCAAGTTTGGCCACTTGCAAAGAAATGTGTGATCTAGAATTTTAATGGTAGGTGTATTTTAACAGTGAGAAACAGAATATCAACAAAAAAATCCAGAAAACTGCATTTTATAATATTTATGACTTTATTTGCATTTGATGCAAAAAATAAGTATTTGAACCCCCAAGCAAACAGCAAAAATTCTGGCTCCCAATGGCCAGTTATGTGCCCAAAAAGCACACAGATTAGTCCTCATTAGGTCTAACAAGGTATACCTGATCTCAACTGGTGACCTGTATAAAAGAAACCTGTCCAAAGAATCATACTTCACACCTTCAACCTCACCACCATGGGCAAGACCAAAGAGCTGTCCAAGGACGTCAGAGATAAGATTGTAGACCTGCACAAGGCTGGAATGGGCTACAAAACCACCGGCAAGCAGCTTGGTGAGAAGCAGATAACTATTGGTGCGATTATTCATAAATGGAAGCAACACCAAACAACTGTCACCCGCTCTAGGTCTGGGGCTCCATGCAAGATATCCCCTCGTGCGCTGATTAGTGATCATTCGAAAGGTGCAGAATAACCCCAGAAATACACAGGGGGAGCTTGTGAATGATCTCAAGGCAGCTAGGACCAGAGTCACCAAGAAAACCATTGGCAACACACCACGCCGTAATTTTTTGAAGTACTGCAGCACTCGCAAGGTCCCCCTGCTCAAAGAAACGCATGTACAGGGCCATCTGAAGTTTACCATTGCACACTTGAATGATTCTAGGGAGGATTGTGAGACATAATGTGGTCAGATGATACCAAAATCAAGATCTTTGGCATCAACTCGACTTGCCGTGTTTGACAGGGGGGGAATGCTGAATATGACCCCAAGAGTACATCATACCCACCATCAAGCATGGAGGTGGAAACATTATGCTTTGGGGCTGTTTCTCTGCCAAGGGTACAGGAAGACTCCACCGCATCAAGGGGACTATGGATGGGGCCATGTAACGTGGAATATTGGGCTTGAACCTCATTCCCTCATTCCCTCCCATTGAAAACACAATCTTAAAGATTTGGAGAGGATCTGGAAAGAGGAGTGGACCAAAATCCCTCCTGAGATGTTTGTAAACCTGGTGACCAACTACAGGAAACGTCTGACATCTGTGCTTGCCAATAAGAGTTATTCCACCAAGTACTAAGTCATTTTTGTCAGTCAGTTTTTTGGGTTCAAATACTTATTTTTTGCATCAAATGCAAATAAAGTCATAAATGTTATAAAATGCATTTTTCTGGATTTTTTTGTTGATAATCTGTTTCTCACTGTTAATATACACCTACCATTACAATTATAGATCACACATTTCTTTGCAAGTGGCCAAACTTGTGAAATCGCAAGGGGTTCAAATACTTATTTTCCCCACTGTAAGTAATGGTCATGTTGGCATCACATATGACCTGGACATTCATTGAATATGTGTGCTTTCTGTTTCGGTAAACGTGTTTGTGGATTGAAGGTGGGACTGTTTGCATGTGGGTGCGATCAATTTCTCCAATTACGTTCGGAAAGTTTAATTTCATATGAATATATGAATTATACAAGTTGAAAAAAATATTTCTGGTCGCTGTCTCTGTCTATGTCTTTGCCTTGCTGCTGCCATATCAACGTTTTCAGACTCAGTGGAAATGCGCTTCCTGGTTAAGACGTGCTTTTATGAGGCGGAGAATTAGCCTGCAAATCAGAGATGTGTGCTCGCCGGGCAGTTTAGTAAATACCACGCAGTTCATCATTAGGCGCACTCCTCCCATTAAATAGCGCTTCACGCCTACGTTACCACCCACGTTTCCGAACCATCCCACCTGTTTGCAGATACACACCCCCAAAGCGTTAATATGCGACTCTACTCAAATGCGCCCCCTTAGTAAATACCGTTTTATGTTTACGACCGTTATTTTACGCCAGAAATGGGCGCAATCCTGTTAGTAAATCAGGCCCTTAGTTGCAAGTAAAATAGCCTTAATATGTAGTTTATGGAACACTCATTTCCACACACACTCACTCACATACGCATACTGAAACACTATGTTACACACATATTAATTTACAGAATTATTAAGTCATTTATAAAAAATTACCAATGTTCAATATCTTAAAGCATAAGCATTTAATGCATGTTTCATGAAAGCAACCCTAACCCAATACAGACACACACAGACACACACACACACACACACACACACACACATACTCATGTACTCATGTACCATTCTGATCCTGGAACGCAGCGTCTATGTCATCCGGGACGCCGGGCCAATCACGGCCGGTGCTGTGGGAGTGGGCGGGGTCCACGAGGTTCTGAAGCGGGTCGAAGCGCCAGTAGCTGCCGGAGCGGAAGAAGTAGGTGTGCTGCTGCCCCCCCTCCCTCCAGCGCAGCGCCGCCTGGATGGGGGACACGGGGAGACCCAGTCAAACACACACACACACACACACACACACACACACACACACACACACACACACACACACACCAGCCTCCATAACCCACCTGGATGGGCGACACAGGTAACCCCAGACTCTGCAGCCAGTCTGGGCCCGTGATCTGCTGCTCCGCATCAAACACCCAGTAGCTGTGATCTGGGAGGAAGGAGAGGTGGACAAGACAAGGGAGAGAAGAGAAGATTAAGAGGTCACACACTTAAGATTTTGGGGTCACACACTTGTGCAAGTTGTCCTTATGTGTGGGGGGTCATTATACAAACACATCAGTAATTATAGGAGGGGGGGGGGGGTCAAACTATATAAACACATCAGTAATTATGGGGGGGTTCAAACTATACAAACACATCAGTCGTTATGACATTGTGGTGGCAATGTCATACTGCCGACAAACACTCATAGTCAGGACACAGCTTTGAGTTGTTGAGTTCCCTCATATCTGAACGGCATCACTTAATTCACTTCATTCACTAACATAGCTGTGTGCTCAGAAACCACATCTATACGTAGAAGGAACAATGACCCACATAACCCACTCTCTCACACACACACACACATGTGTATGTGTGTGTGTGTGTGTGTGTGTGTGTGTGCGCGCAGGCATCCTGCAGTCTTGTCTGGTCATGCCTCACGAAAGGCTCACAGCTGGAAGAGTAAAGAAAGACATGGGTCATTGAGGTGCAATGCACACGAAGTCTAGGGCCTCCGAATCGGATTTACTTTTCACACCAATCGAATCTTTTAATTTCGTAAATACGGAGGCTGGCAACGAGAGATTTGCGTAAACACGGAGGCAGCAGATTGCGGTGAACCGACTGTAGTACATACCTCACGCCTGTGGGTGGCGCTTTAGCGCTTTATTTACACAACTGAAAAAACGTGAAAAACCTAGAAGAAGAGACTCAAAAGCACAAGGTAAAGGAAGCAGCAAATGGATAAACAAATTACACAAGACATTCAAGCTCCAATTAACAACATTACATTATGATGGTTAATAAAATCAGTGGTCAGACTAAAGGATATGCGAAAATGAATTCTTTTTTCTATTGATAATAAAGAGTTTGGAACAGTAACATGACATGTCTGTCATCCCATCTCCCATGATGCATTGCTCCGAGCATTTTACATACATTTATGAATAAAAAAGCAAATTAAATCGCTGGCCAATTTATATTTGTGGTCATGAAAGTTATGTTACGTCTGAATAAGAAGAATTAGATCAAGATAGGGGGCTAATCAAAAATCAGAAGACTGGGTTAATGTTAGTGAATTCGAGGCCCACCATGAATGAGATTTTGAGGGAGAACAAGTTATTTATATACTGGTTGGAGATGGCGGAAAAGATCACGTGGGGCAGTGACGTCATCAGGTTGCGTGAAACCGTGCAGACGAACACCAGCCCCCGTACCGATTCAAATCTACTCACTTTCTACCCCGGACTGCGATCGTTGCAGAAACGAGGTGCGGATAGAGAGTGTTCGTATGGATGATAGGGCTATCTGTATTAGCTATCCGTATCAGTTTGACAAACTAGGCTCCATGTAAACGACACTTGAGGGCACAGCCTCCATAACCCACTCAATCAACAACACACACACACACACACACACACACACACACACACACACACACACACACACACACACACACACACACACACACACACACACACACACACACACACACACAACCAGCCTCCATAACCCACTCAACCACACACACACACACCAGCCTTCTTAATCCACTCAAACACACACACACACACACACCAGCCTCCATAACCCACTCAACCACACACACACACAAACACACACCAGCCTCCATAACCCTAACCCTCCATGCAACCAACCCACACACACACACACACACCAGCCTACATGCAACTCCTTCTTCCAAGACCTGCCACATACACCACCCAAGCAGCCACCAACCACATACACTAGCCACCCACCACCCACCCAGCCACACACACCAGACAAACACACAAACACCCGCACTACAACCACCAAAACACTTCATACTTCACCCAAAAGTGACTCATGCTCCCATAACTATAGTATATGCTGTCTTCCATTCCGTTGCTGTATCCTCTATTTTTGAACAGTTAACACTGCATGAAATGTGGGATTTACGACAGTATTCGACCCTGTGTATTGCCGTAGAAGCCCACATTGGTGTGAAAGCCCCCCCACCCCTTCCCTTGACCAGGCCTAGGTTTTGTTATGTTAATTGATTTG
This sequence comes from Sprattus sprattus, assembly GCF_963457725.1. Classification (NCBI taxonomy): domain Eukaryota; kingdom Metazoa; phylum Chordata; class Actinopteri; order Clupeiformes; family Clupeidae; genus Sprattus; species Sprattus sprattus. Next base: position 32,874,609 of record NC_137928.1, on the reverse strand, counting down.
ACCTGGATTGAAAACAACGCCCCCCCCCCTCCCGTCACTGCTTCACTGATTTAAAAAACCTGAAAGTCACAGGTTCGATCCCTACTAGTGGCAACCATGGCCCAAGTTGCTTAACGACTGTTAACGACTCTTAATGACTGTTATCAGAGTAAGCCTGACTCTGTATAATTACATGCCAGAAACGAATCTCAAGAACATTAAGGTGAAATAATAATATATAAGTTAGGAACATTACACATAGCTGAAGTTAAAACTTTTAAACACATACCACCATAAACATGTGAGATAATTCGACAAGAGACATTGAAAGACAGCTAACTCACTGCTTTGTCAAATAAGAGAGATCAACTATATATATATCTGGAAACCACTTACAGATTCCGATTAGCTAAATTTGCGTCTGGATGGAAAGGTGTTATCTTTCCCCATCCCACCCATGCTAAGCCATTTCTAGCATAACATGCGATCAACCGTGGAAAACAGAAGGCAGGCGATTTTTTTATCAGTTCTCACCACACAACGACGTCTCATCTTTGCTCCTTGAATGTCCAGTGGTGTAGTCCAGTGTATACGCAGGTATACGGAGTATACCCACTTATTTTTCAGTCAGCATTGGGTATACCCACTTCTCAAAACATCCTGTGCTGTATGAATAAATAAAAAGTATACCCACTTCTCCAGGGACCACTACCACTGTGAATGTCGATATGTAATGGTATGGTGTTATTAAAACTTACTACGTGTAAAAAAGACTAGAAATTGAACGTTTATTATTCGAGTCTAAAGTTTCTAATGTTGCCTCGGGCGCCTTTACGTGAACATAATTAAAACGTCACATAAGTCCACTAAACAATTCCCAATTCGCACACTCCAGTAACAGAAGAGAAATACGCCAGAGGAGGGAGGAATGATAAACCAGGTACTTGGTCGCACCGACGAGCTTGATGTTTACCAGCAACGTGGCTAAGCGGTTAGACACAGGTATACAATACCATTAACCTGAAGAGGGCAGGTTTGAAGCTCGCGCAAGATTTCAAAATCTACCTGAAAAGACACAGGATAGATATTCACGAGTGGCAAACATGTCCCACGTTGCGAAATGACTATCTCAATATCAGAGTAAGCCCGACTCTGTATAATTACATGCCAAAAGTGAATCTCAAGAACATTACAGAGAGGAAGCTCGGGAATATAAGTGGAACAGCCTCCAAAGTACATTGCAACCCTCGAACTCTGAAAATGAAAGGCAAAGCAAAGCAAGAATCGTGACATCCACGGAATCAAACCCTAAAGGCAGAACTCTGAAAACGGAAGGTGAATCAAGAAATGTGATAACCCCGGACCAAAAGACAGAATATTGATTAAATTATTTTTTATTTCGTTTTTATGGGGCAATAGCTGTAAATGGGAGGGGATACGTTTTGTCAGTTGAAAGCTGACCTATAGACAGAATCTCATTCCGTCTCATCACAAGACGTTTTAATTCAATTCCTTGTCGTTTTCAACCAATGGCTGCAGCAGGGTGTGTGTGGCTAGACTGCTGACAGTCAATATGCTAATGAGAGCATTTCGCACCTCTGTCAGCGGGAGGTGAGAATGCTAAACACATCGGCCCCCCTCCCCTCGCAGGTTCCTTCCCGGGAAATTCCGTCAGTATGCGGCAGACAGATATTTCGGGGGAATGTCCGCGATTAGCCAGGAATGGTGATCATTCGCGGCTGTATCACAGCGTATACGGGCCCGATAATCTTGCTTTTCGTGCAGTGTAAATGTTGCATTGTAAAAGAAGACAAAAACGTATTACATCTCGTACATATTGTAATATAAAATAAAATACAGTAAATGTAAAATTCAGTTATATGCCTCAAAACAGTTCCATGGTAAATCTTCTGTGGTATACTATAGTACAAAAGAGTGTAAAGACACTTTTCAGTCACTTTTGGGTGAAGTATGAATTGTTTTGGTGGATGTAGTGCACCACACAGACCACCCACCCACCCAACCAGCCACCACACACACCACCCACCCACCCAATCAACCCCCCAACCCACCCACTCGTCCACTGCACACACACACACACAACCACCACACACAACACCCACCCAACCAGCACACACACACACACACACACACACACACACACACGCACCCACCCTGGAAGAACCATATATTGACAGTTTTGTCTTCGAAAGCAGCGTCGATGCATTGGGGAATCACACACAACAGCCTCCATAACCCACTCAAACACACACACACACCAGCCTCCATAACCCACACACACACACACACAGACACACACACACAGACACACACCAGCACCCACCCTGGAAGAACCATATATTGCCAGTTTTGTCTTCGAAAGCAGCGTCGATGCGTTGGGGAATCCCCCTCCAGTGTCTAGAGGCCAGGGCGGGGTAGCCCTCCTGCAGACGGCCTTCTCTGATGCGCCACGTGTAGCTGTCCTTAAAGAAGAACAGCTCCCCACGAATCACTGACACCGCATCAAAGTCCGTGTGGCACGCATCCGGCTGTAACAAGAGAAAGGGGATTTACAGAGAGAGAAAAAGATGTGCGACCAAGGGTGAAAAAGACTTGGAGAAGAGATAGACGGAGAGAGAATTTACTTATGAGTCAATGGATTAATTTCAAAAGGTATACATTAGACTTGAGTTTGAGCGTAAATATATGTATTACAGTCTTTAAAGCATTTGTACATGCTGAAAGAAAGTACACTAAGCAGTGATACGTTCCTCAGTGAATTGTATGTGATGTAATTACAAGTTCATGAGTTTTAACCTTTCAGAACGTAGGTTTTTTGTTTTACCAACCTACCGCAGTGGGTGAGTTTTTTTTCTGGCTGATTCACAAATGTTCTACAGAATGTTCTACGGGAACATTCTACAGTCATTGTTAAGGCTTTAAGGAAATTATTATGCAGAGTTTGCCTGATCTGATCTGCTATCTAGACGTTTTTATCAGTAGTGTATTCATTAAAAATATTTTACAAATATTAGACTAATCAACAAGTGGTTCTTTGTCAACTGTTTGACGTCATCATAACAACGTGGACCGACTGGTGCGTGCACGTTTGTAGCGATGATAACGTCGTGGCAGTTAGTTACCAGCCAGTCTCACGTGAATTTGTCATCACCTCGCCCCAACAGTTGATGATTGTCTAAGACTATTTCCTTTCCTCACATGGATTCAACAAAGGGTAAGTGACCTTATAATGTATTTCTTTATGATATCCAGAAAACATCAGAGTTGTAAATTAGGCTATAAAATCGATGTCAAACCGTTTGTAGGTCAATAGAGCTAGTAAGCTGAATATGACATTTTGTGAATGCAATGCAATCATGTGAATGCTAGTTAGCTGAAAATGACAAGTGTGAATGCAATGCAATCATGTGAATGCTAGCTAGCTGAATATGACACGTGTAAATGCAATGCAATCGCGTGAATGCAAAACAATACAAATGTGAATAAAATTGATGTCGAACAGATTGTAGGCCAATAGAGCTAGCTAGATGTGAAAATATACTCCAGAAAGTAAACGTCTCATTCTGTCTATTCAACAACAATAGCCAATTGTTTTTTGCGCAAATCCAGAGCTAGTCAGATGAGGCGAACGAGAAGTTAAAGTAACACTATGCAACAATTATACTTCAGGATTAGGGTTAGGATAAGCACTCCAATGCCTTTCTTTATTTCAACCTGGCTTTTTCAGCCCCTCCTGGCCTCTTCCTCCCATCCATCCTCCCTGACTCGTATCGTTGCGTTAGGGCTGGCCCAGCTATCGGTAGAGTATCTGAGAAAACGTTTTGGAAAAGACAGGTTATGGACCCAACCAATACTATTTGTGAGGGGAGAACTTCCTCGCATGGTACAACCCATGCAGAGGCTGCGATGTCAGAATGCGAAACCTGTGTAGCCTACTTTAAGATAAAATGGAATAACGTGACAAATGTCAAAAAATAAAATTCTCGACCGGCCCAGAAGTGAAGCGGCCCACCGGGACCTCTCCCGATTCTCCCGATTACCCACCCCGGGCCTGGTCCATAGGCATACAACCGCTAAATGTAAGATTGCCTACGCCGCCCGGCTTTCTACTGTCTGCCGAACTAGTAAGTAGATTATTTGCCGTCTTGCTTTGTCTTGTGTTGCACTTGCTTGATGTTTGACTGTGTTAGAACAGTTGTTGAGTAACTAGTTTGTCATAATGTCAAAGTCAGCACATTTCAAGAGATTTTGTTAGTTTTAGCCGCTAGCATATTGTTAGCGAATAGCAATTGATCTGGAATGCTTCTTTAAGGTGAAATTGCCTTATTTTTTCATTGTTTTTAAGTGCACAGATACCACATATCAGTGTATTACTTTGCGAAGTTAATGTAGTCAGTTTAGTGTAGATTTTGGGAACATGATTTGATTTTGAGTTAAAGTTAGGCTAAATGACAAATAGTGTGTACAACTCTATAGCAAACTGTTTGAATATTTCAAGAAACCAGAAACATTTATTTTAAAAGAGGCCAATTACATTTATGTGCTCATAGACACACACACACACTCAAACACACACGGACACACATCCACTCATGAACAATGACAGTTTTCATTTGATTACCTTGTGTTGAGACATCGACTTATCTATGCTTAGCAATGAACAGTGTTTGTACCGTATGATTATGCATGTATGTGTCTTTACATTTCGGCCATTACACTAACAGACTGGTATTTCTGTGTGTTTCAGCTGCTGCCTCGGGCCTGGGGACAAACGTGCCTTTAGAGCAGCAGTAGTGGGTTGGGCCGGGCTTGGTTCAGGAGTTTTGGGGGCAAGCTTATGGGCCCTGCTTGTCCGGAAGGAATGGTACTTCATGGACACCGAGTGCCTGGAGTACTCCAGTTCAACATTTGTCCATTATTAAAATGCTCCAGGTCACCCATGGACATCTTTTCCCTGAACTTTGGCATCCCTTTCCTGTTTGATCTAACCAGTCACTGAGGCACCAGTTTTTTGTCTCAGTAAATTATGAAAAAGGTGGAACTGCTGTACTAGTGGTCCACATACTAAACATGACCCTTGCCAAGGAAAGGCTACATTAAAGTGGTCACGACTGACCCTGACATCCCCAGGTCTGTGACCATTGTAATGTCTGTTGCAAGTATATACAATTATGTCCTGTTATTTTGTTTCCATAGTTGAAGGGGAACATAAGTATATATTAGCATTTTTGTATGCAAAGTTTCACTTAAAACTGTTGTTGATGTAAACATTTTAACAGAGCTGTCCAGAAATATGTTGTGTAATTTTATTTGAGGTAATTGTAATAGAGCAAAATAGGAATTGAAAAAGCAGAAGATTTCTGCCTGGTTTAGCATGATTCACATTTGCCAGCTTGATGCCAAAACTTCGAGGGGATAAAGCGTTTGAAGGACAGCCTTCCTTTCCAATTCATAATGTGATGTCAATTGGGTAAAAAATCTGATTAAAAGAGATAATTATTGGGGTGGAAAAGGAGCTCCTCGTAAGACAAGTTGTCAGATTCAGGCTCGTCATTTTAGTCAGCATCAACATCCCGAATTTTATTATCAGTGAGCTGATGCCTCCTTTCAAAATTTCTTGTCATGTTTACGTTTACGCTATTTGTTTTTCTGTAATAAATTAATGAATGAGATGCCGGTATCGGTGTGTCGTTATTTTTTTCAAACTGTAGAATGTTGTGGATGCGCTGATAGTGCGCAAATATGATTTGTGAATGACAAGTGATTGTAATATGAAAAGGTGTCTGCACAGTTTGTGTGCATCAATGATGAGACTACAATTATGCGTATCCTGAGGAGTAGGGCTGAACGATTAATTGCATTTGCGGTTTAATCGCGATATGATGAGACGCGATTTTCAAACCGCAACTTTAAAAAATACCGCGATTAAAAAAAATTAAAAATAAAAGTTGTTTTTTTTTTTTTTTTTTTTTTTTTAAGATGGAAAATTTTGCACACAGTGATTAAAGCAGCATAACGGATCACTTGCTAATCACTAACGAGATGCTAGTGGCTCAAACTAGCGAAATCTCTTGAAATGTGCTTACTTTGATGACCAACTAGTTAGTCAACAACTGTCCTAACAGTCAATCATCAAGCAAGTGCAACACAAGACGGCAAATAAGCTACTTACTAGTTCGGCAGACAGTAAAAACCAGGCGGCTTCAGGCACACCTACATAACGCAGTCATTTTCCTACGGACCCTGGTATGGCAATGGCACAGAGGCGATTCTCCATATTAAAAGTCATTGTAGCGCCCCAATTTTCAGAGCTTGTTTTAAGGTAAAACTGCTTATCCTAACCCTAACCCTGAAGTACAATTATTGCATAAGGCCAATTTAAAAAGTGCATCCCTTGTGTTTATACTTGACTTTGTTTAAATAACTTAAATGCACAGTGGCAAAGCCACCGATTTGTTTCTGTAATGAGCAGTTAAATACAAATGTAAAATGTGGGAAAGAATATTTCACACTAAATGTATCTAATATTGTGTCATATTTAAATCATTCAGTACGTTTTGTTGGAGAAAAAAATCGCATATCGAATCGCAATCGCAATATTTTGGGGAGAAATCGCGATTAGATTATTTTCCCAAATCGTTCAGCCCTACTGAGGAGCGTATGCCTCTAAGCTAGTCAGCTCTCGTGCAATGCTGGTTTTCATATCGAGCTGTCGTTGGCCATGATATTTGACCGAACATTGAGTGATGTACCACACATTTTATTTTCCGTTATGTATATTTAATGTACCATTATTTCCCTACAGGGATTAATAAAAGTTTCATGAAAAAAATCACTTGTGCTTGTCTTGTTGTACCGGAGGTCATGTCTTCCCTATACTTGCAAACGTTGTAACTTTGTCATGTACAATTGAACGTGGACCACACAAATATCACAAGACTACATATAGTAAACAAAATGATAGTGACAAGACGATTTTAAGAGGCATAATGGATGAAGGTGGCTGAATGTACAATGTTAGCTCACGTGAGCGAAGTTAGTAGTAACCCACACACAGGCTTATTGTTACGCTGCTATTGGAACGCTCGTGTCGCCTCATTCTAATCACACCCGTGTGACAATACACTTTTAAGGAAAGTTGGCTGCTGTCACACTGGTAAATGTATATATGAAGAGCTCTTTTCCAAAACGCGATAAACGCCAAATAAAAAAAAAAAACGACTTTGTCACGTCATTCTGCTGTATACCGAGCCTACTCACTGCTCCATAAATGTTTCTAACCAAATCGCTACATATCCCTGTTTAAACTGTACCGAAAGGTGTCATTTTACTCCAAACTGCGATAGGCGCTACACTCGTTTCGAGTCACAGTGCGACGTATCCTCTCGGCTAATCAGAGTGTTCAGTTCAGTGAGCGGGCGTCCCAAAATATCTGTCACGGCGGCGCACTGAGGCTTGAGGTAAATCTTGTTGGTACGTCGGACAAATGGATGTTTTGAATGTGGTTAACACTTTTGATGGTTCCGAAGAAGCCGTTAAGCCCACACCAGGTGGAAGACGACGGCGATTAAACGAAAACAATCATGAACGCCAACAAGCTAAGAAAATGCGCTACTCTGGTGGAGGACAAATTCCCACAGTTGGATGTACACACACCTCGGCTACATGCTTTTGCCAAGCAGATAAATTGACACCCGATGACCTTGTCATGAATTTTCAGAAGTTTCATGACAAACCTAGTAAGGTGGAACAGGACGGGGCACTTCTTCACCTGATGTCAGTATCTGAGGTAAAACGACAGCGTCAGAACGTCAAAAACCGACAGAAGGAGAGGAATGTCACCGTAAAATACAGCCTGCTGTGTGATGAGCACCCCAACAAAGTAACAGTTTGTAAGGCCACATTCCTGTCAGTTTTGGGTGAGTACAGTTTTCATTTTTGGAATAGTTGAAATTTGTTTTGTATGCGATTTTCCTTTGCAGTTACACTGATGGGCGTCATGTTTCATACTATAAGAATGATTGTTTCTTAGCTATTGCTCAGAGAAAAGTAATGATGATACACAACCCTTTATTTGTGTAGTGGATGGCTGAAGCCATTTCTAGACAAAACGGTGCTAACTGTGTGTAAACTCCAGGGGTGGAAGTTTTCATGTCTTACTGGTGCTACTGGTCAGACACTTTATGAAATGCATTGTAGTAGGAAAGTGTAGTGTGTGTGTGTGTGTGTGTGAGTATGTATGTGTGTGTGTGTGTGTGTGTGTGTGTGAGTATGTATGTGTGTGTGTGTGTGTGTGTGTGTGTGTGTGTGTGTGTGTGTGTGTGTGTGTGTGTGTGAGTGTGTATGTGTGTGTGTGTGTGTGTGTGTGTATGTGTGTGTGTGTGTGTGTTTATTTGCTTGTGTGATGTTGATAGTGGAGGAGACTGGGGCAGCGGTGCAGTGTGTGTGGTGTGTGTGTGCATGCATGCGTGCGTGTGTGTGGTGTGTGTGCGCGCATGTGTGTGTGCGAAATCTACATTATTGGGTGCCGTGACTCAAAAAAGGTTGCGAGACAATGCTTTAGACTACTTGGCTAAAACTAGGCTACTTGGAACATCAAGATAAGTGTTTTAATTTGATTGTGTACTGGGCTATGTTTATAGTGTGTGTAATGATGTGTATATTGGTTTTACATTGAAGTCAATCTAATTAATTCATTTACCTTCACTTTACCACAGGAATCAGCAAAGACCGGGCCTCCCGGGTTGCCCGGTATTATGCTGAAACTGCAGAGGCTCGTCCGGAGAGAAGAGGTGGTGCGAGAAACATTGATGGGAACGACAATAGAAGGCAACTGATCATAAATCACATCAAGACCTTCACGTGCAGGGCCAGCCACTATGGGCGGAGGGGAGCACATGGGCGCAGGTATCTGCCAGCTGACCTGAATGTGCGCAAGATGCACAAGCTCTTTGAGGCTCTAAACCACGCACACACAAGCTACTCCCTATACTACTCTGTTTTTGCCAAAAATTTCAATCTTGGCTTTGGCCACCCAGCAACAGATGCATGTTCTGATTGTGGCAAATACAAATTCAGAATCAAAGATCCGAATATGACCGAAGCAGAGAGGCAGATAGAATCTGCATCATTCATCTTGCATCGTCGTAGAGCTCGTGTTTTCTATGACCTACTAGGCAGAGTTGCGAATGATTCTGTATCCGTCTGCGTTGATATGATGCAGAACCTGATCCTTCCAAAAACTCCAATAGGGCAGGCCTACTACTCTCGTCAGCTGTATCTCTACCTGTTTGGTGTTGTTAGACACCATGGAGAGAATAGTCACCAGCCAAAGGAGGATGTCCATCTGTATCTGTGGCAGGAAAATCAGAGTCCCAAGGACAGCAATATGATTGCATCTGCATTGAATGACTGCTTCGCAGTTCGCCTTGCCAGTCAAATTCGCAGATCCAAAGGGCTTCGGCTCTTCAGTGACTCGTGCTATGGACAAAACAAAAATATGACCATGGTCTCCATGCTCATGGAGCTAAGGCAAACCTTCCCCAACCTTTGCATCGAGCACACATTTCCAGTCAGGGGGCACAGCTATCTCCCCGCAGACAGAGTTTTTGGCAGGATTGGGCAGAAAATCAGAAGGATCGACACAATTCTCCTGCCACAAGGCTTTTGATTACAAGTCTAAGATTAAAGAGTGCATGAAGGCGCAGAGAAGCTTCAAGATCAGTGAAGCATGCATGCTGGATTTTAGTACCAACAAGGTTGGCATGAAGATAGCATACAATGGGGAGTACTGCTTCCACAGTGTGTTGAAACAGGGCAAACGGTGGGCTGACCTGAAACCTGCCATTCTTGCAAGCCACACCACAGTGAAGGAAGCAAAGAAGCAAGATGTGGTTGCACTCCTGAAAGCAATAGGTGTGTCTGAGGCAGTGAGCGCTTTTTATAGTGATGCACTATCTGATGTGAATGAAAACGCTCAGAGTGACGAAGACCCAGAATGAATTCCTACAGTGTAGTGAATGAATGTAATGCAGTATTAAATTTAATCTGTCTGGTTTTCTTATAAAGGTTATGCACTTCAAGCAATGTTGCAACTTTTACAGGTTCAGTACTTTTGAATGGACTATTTAAGGTATTATCAATGTTGAAATTGTTATTTCATTACTTGTCATAATATTTAAGGTGAAATTTTCAATGGTTTCGCACTGAATATTGCACTAATTGGCCATTTGTATGTGTGTTGTTTTTTACTGTGTCTCTTTTGGACAATCTTAATGAACTTCAACGGTTAGAAGGGGGTAACTATGGGGGGTAGCTACCGACTATTGAATGTTTTTTTTTATCAATGTTAATATGATGTTGTTAGGCCTATACTTTTTAAGATGGCACGTTTAATGTTTTGCACTGAAGATTGCACTAATTGACCATTTGTGTTAATTTTTTACTGTTTCTGTGGTGGATAATCTTAAAACGTTACATTTAAAGATAAATACATTTGTATTACTTCATAATTTACAAAACTTGATTTTATTACACACTACACTGTGAGCTCATGATATTGTATGTTATCTTGTTTTAAAAACAGACTGAAAAAAATGTATGGTTTTATAACATTTTGAGCAAAGAACACATGGTGGCTATGTCGTGGAGAGTGGATATATAGCGCTTTGAAAAGAAATATAATAAACTTTGGATTTATAATTATTTACATTCTAGTTTGATTTGTCAATTATTGCTGATGGTGTTCAGACTGACCCAAAAATGATTTTTAACAATATAAATTAAATACTTGCAAAATATGTAGGTCTGGGTAAATAATTGTCCTTTATCTCAAAACAATCACAATGGATTTATAGTGTTTTGGAAAAGAGCTCTTCATATGTACAGTATGCAAAGTTATTATAAGTTCATCATTTCAATATGATCTTCATTACTACGTACACTTTACCATCTGAGGAGTAATCTCATTGGTCTCTGTATTTCCTGGTGGTGGAGGTGGAGGCGGGGCTTGTGGACGAGGGCCGTACAGGTATTGGATGCCTTGCTTGTCATCCTCACTGAGCTCCAGTGGATAAGAGAAGCTGTAGAAGGGCGACATGATGGCTCCAGGCTCCAGCGAATGCTGCAGACCCAACACGTGACCGAACTCATGGGTGGCAACCTGCAGGAGGTCTGTGCCTGCGGGACCACAGAGAGGCAGGATATGACATCACAGGGAGGCAGGATATGGACCACAGAGAGGCAGGATATAACATCACAGGGAGGCAGGATATGGCATAATAAGTGGCGTAATCACCACAGAGGGGCAGGATATAACATCACAGGGAGGCAGGATATAACATCACAGGGAGGCAGGATATGGCATAATAAGTGGCGTAATCACCACAGAGGGGCAGGATATAACATAATAAGTGACATAATCACCACAGAGGGGCAGGATATGACATAATAAGTGGCATAGTCACCAGAGAGAGGCAGGATAAGTGGCATAATAAGTGGCATAATCACCCAATCGCAAATAAACACTCAATTCCATAATAACAGGAGCAATGTGACATACATTGCAATCCCATAATAACCCATAATATGAGCCATACAGTATATTGCAGTCAGAAAGTTTTCAGACCCCTTCACTTTTTTCCCATTTTGTTACTTTGCAGCCTTAAAGTAACACTATGGAGTTTCTGGAGGCGCCAGGTAGGGGGCTACTTTTTATAATCTTGGTTTAGGGTTAGGGTTAGGGGGTGGGCTATGCATTGTTGATACTCTCAGAGTCTCACATATGCTAGTGAAGCTAGTAAAGAAATAAGCATGGTTCAGGGAGAGCTCCTACCCATCTCCTTGTTGATACTCGTGTCTCAGAGATGCTAGTGAAGCTAGAGAAGCGTAGCTCAGAGATGCTAGTGAAGCTAAAGAAGCGTAGGTCAGAAATGCTAGTGATGCGTAAGAAGCCTAGCTCCGAGATGCTAGTGGAGCTAAAGAAGCGTAGCTCAGAGATGATAGTGATACTAGTGATGCTAAAGAAGCGTAGCTCAGAGATGCTAGTGAAGACAGAGAGTAGGTGTGTGTGTGTGTGTGTGTGTGTGTGTGTGTGTGTGTAGCTCCTACCCATCTCATTGCCTAGAGTCCAGGACTCATCGTAGTCAAAATGGATGTCTCCTGCCCGGTGAGTCCGAGGAAAGAAAGCATGGGCAAGAATCCCACCAGGACCATCAAAGGGCAGGTTATCGCCATGCCAATATCTGTAGAGGAGGTCAAAGGGCAGGTTATCACCATGCCAATATCTGTAGAGGAGGTCAAAGGGCAGGTTATCGCCATGCCAATATCTGTAGAGGAGGTCAAAGGGCAGGTTATCGCCATGCCAATATCTGCAGAGGAATTCAAAGGGCAGGTTATCGCCATGCCAATATCTGTAGAGGAGGTCAAAGGGCAGGTTATCGCCATGCCAATATCTGTAGAGGAGGTCGAAAGACAGGTTATCGCCATGTCAATGTCTGAAGACGAGGTAAAAGGGCAGGTTATCGCCATGCCAATATTTGAGATCAGAAGGTGGCCAGTGCTGACACGCCCGTCATTAGGCAGATGCCTCAGAGAAGGTGCCTACTATAGGTTAGGCACGCCCACCCCGCAGGCCTACTATGGCTGTGAAACACGCCATTACTGGACCTTTCTGTGGATAATGACCACATTGATATCACATTATTGCAATAGACCTTTATGTGGATAATGACGACATTAATATCACATTATTGCAATATACCTTTATTTAGATAATGACCATATTATTATCACATTATTGCAATGAAGGAACTGTAGGGGGGTGATGTGGTTCGGGGAAAGTGAATGTTTAGGTGAGCAGACAGAGTCTTGGTTAGAAGACTTAAACGGCATGGAGTGGAGTGAGGCAATGACGCAAGGGAGGAGGCAGGTTTGATACAACACCAGTAGTTTATTTCCCTTTTTGTTCTTGATAATTAGTTTCTGTGTCCTGCATCAAAAGACATAAACAAAGAAGCAATACAATTACAATTAAATAACGGAGTGGTCAATTAAACAACAAACAACCCACAATCAAGTGCAAATACACAAGCCATGAAACAGCAAAGCAACCAACAAGCAACAATCATGTAAGAATACTCAATCCCCAACTAAGCAGCAAAAGTAACAAAGAAGCAACGAACAATCCCTCATGGCTCCTGGCACATGTCTGGGAACAAAGGGATTAGGGCAACAGAGCACATCACATCACAAAGCCAACACAAAAGGCATACAAATTAAACAAATTAAACATTCAAAATGATGAATTGAACACTCACATTACCTTCGAAAACGCACACTTTAGGGTAGTGGATATAACGAAAGGAGACAGGAATCTGCTGGAGTACTGGTGGGGAGTGCCAAAAGGGTGAACTGCCAGGTAAACAAACAGGTAAACAAACAATCAGAAGTGGTCTGATTCCCGAGAATCACTCGTAGGGCGTTCTTGACTGATCTGATCGCGTTCACAGACTCCTCCAAAGTGTGGAGAACCTGGCGGATTGAATTTGCAAGAAATCTGCTGATTGGCCAAGTGTTCTTGAAGCTTGGGTTCCATGGCCTTGAAACATTGATTCAACGCCTTGTTCCCAGCGCAGAAGTTTGTTCCCCTGTCTGCCCAGATCTCAAAGGGCTTGCCACGACGGGAGATGAAACGACAGAGCGCTAGGAGAAAGGCATCAACATCCATGCTTCCAAGGAAATCCAGATGTAAGCAACGAGTGGCTGTCCAGAGTCGGTGTCAGCATGACAGATGATTGGTGACTTGTTTCTCCACGGACCCTATTCTCAGAAGCTCCGGACGCTACTTCCTGCTTGCTAGGCTTGCTACTGAGTCGTGCTGTCTAGCCCCGGAACGCTTATCTGCTTTGTACTGCTAAGTATCCCAATGACTGCGCTCACTATCACTACCTTTCACATTACATCGAATCTGGGAATTCTCTCTCTCCCCCCCCCTATTTCCTGTCCCTCTCAGCTAACGCTTAGCTGGCCATGGCGTCTTGTTAGACCCCTGTCCACTGCCCATCGTGTAATATGTTTAGCGACTCTCCAACAACTTTCAATGGCCACAATACTTGCACCAAGTGTAGGCTACTGGCAAGCTTCGATGAGAGGATATCTCTACTTGAGTCGCGTCTCCTCAACATAGACTTTATTACTTCGTTAACCCAACCTAGCGAAATTCAGCATGCAGATCTAACATTAAGCGACGCTACTCTATCTTCTAGCTCGCCCGTGTTAACACCGCAACCCAAACCCCTCGGTAAATGGGTGACTGTAAAATGAGGAAGTAGTAGAAGACACTCAAAGCCCGTATCACACTCGTATCCCATCCTAACTTCAAACCGTTTCTCTCCCTTTAATACCACTGATACTGATGATAAAGTTCTTGTTATTGGTGACTCCACCCTGAGGCATATTCAACTCGCAACCCCGTTACAAACAGTGAACTGTATACCGGGAGCTAGAGCAAATGACATTGAATCCCACATATAGATAAGCCAACTAATCGTTGATCGGAGATTCTCTAAAATAATTATTCACACAGGCGTAAACGTAAACGATGTCCGCCTACGGCAATCGGAAACCACCAAGCTAAATTTTATATCGTTATTCACTACCGCAACACAAATGGCAGACTCTGTAATGTGTTCGGGCCCTATGCCTATCAACCGCGGCGACGAAATGTACAGTAGACTATCGGCACTTAATAACTGGCTAGCAGTTTGGTGCTCACAAAATAACGTGGATTTTTATAAATAACTGGCCAACTTTTTGGAGGAAGCCTGGGCTACTACAGAAGGATGGCATCCACTCCTCCAAAGAGGGTGCTAGCCTCCTTTCTCAAAACTTAAAACACCACCTCACCCAAACGTACTACTGACAACCAATAACTCGAACTGGAAGGCAGACCTATTACCCCACACTAACTCCTGCTGCACCAGTACACTCTCTGCCCATATTAAACCACATACAAACGGTATCTATACCCAGAATACATAAGCCCAACAAAATTCACAATAGAAGAAGCATTAATCAGGAAAACCTAATAAAGATACAAATCTTATCAGCACAAAATGAAACTTGCACAATACTAAAACTGGGCTTATTAACATTCGGTCCCTAACATCAAAAGGTGCACTTATAAATGAGCTGATAACAGACAACAACATCCAAATACTTTTCCTAACTGAAACCTGGCTTAAACCAGATAAATTCATAGCCTTAAATGAATCTACCCCCCCAAGCCATGTTAACTGCCACATCCCCCGCAGCACTGGACGTGGAGATGGAGTTGCTACAATTTCCCTCGCTAATCTATGTATTTCCCCAAGACCTACATTTAAATTTGCATCATTTGAAGTCCTCGTACTACATCTTATGCATCCCAACTCAAAAGCCACTAACCCGGTCACTCTTGTGACACTATATAGACCACCAGGTCCCTACACTGAATTTTTATCCGAATTTTCCGATTTCCTATCCGCCCTGATTGTAAATTCTGATAAAATCCTGATAGTGGGAGATTTTAATATCCATATGGATAACGAAAATAATAGCCTTACAATTGCATTCCAATCACTGATAGACTCTATCGGGTTCTCACAGCATGTAAACACACCAACTCACTACCATAATCACACCATTGACCTTGTATTAACGCATGGCCTAGAAATTGACCGCCCTATAGTTCTACCCCAAAATACTACCCTCTCGGACCACCACCTAATTACATTCAACATGAAATTAGAACTCCGTCCAACATCGGAAATAACCCACTTCTACAGCCGTTGTCTATCCGACAGAACTACAGCTGAATTTATATCAAAACTACCCGTCGCCCTCACCTCAGCTCCTACCGCTGGCAAAGCAAATGGCATATGCACTTCCCCACCTTATATCGACCTACTAACTGAAGGCGTCATACATGCGTTGCACTCAACCCTTGATGCTGTTGCACCACTAAAAAAGATAATAAGAAAACTGAAAAAACTAGCCCCATGGTACACTGATTCGTGCACTTAAACAAACCACACGAAAACAAAAAAAAAATGGTACTCCACCAAACTTGAGGTATTCCTCCTGGCGTGGAAGGATAGTCTTCTAAGATATAAACGAGTACTCTCTGAGGCGAAATCAGCTTACTATTCTTCATTGATTGATAGTAATAAAAACAACCCAAAGTTCCTATTTAACACTATTTCTAGGCTAACAAAAAACCACAACACAATCGAACACTCGGTTCCCATAATCTTTAGTGGTAATGATTTCATGACCTTTTTCAATAATAAAATCCTCAAAATAAGAGCACAAATTCAAAGTTTCCTCCCCCTCTATGACCCTACACCCCTTCCAAAATGTGCCATGGCAACACCCCTTCAACCGGGTGCTATCCTTGAATTCTTCGCACCCACCGACCTCCCTGAACTAAACTCCTTGATCTTCTCATCTAAATCATCGACGTGCCTACTAGACCCTATCCCCACAAAATTACTTAAACATGCACTTCCCTTATTAAGTGAGACATTACTCAATGTAATGAATAATTCACTAATCTCAGGCTACGTCCCACAATCTTTCAAAATAGCAGTGATAAAACCATCTCTGAAAAAACCTAACCTTGCTCCTGATAATCTCGCTAACTATAGACCCATATCTAACCTCCCTTTCTTGTCAAAAAATACTTGAAAAACTAGTTGCTAAGCAACTTACTTCTTTTCTACAACAAAACAAAATTGAAGAAACCTTCCAATCCAGTTTTAGGGCCCACCACAGCACTGAAACGGCCTTAGTCAAAGTCTTAAATGACCTACTAATCGCATCTGATCATGGGTGCACCTCAATATTAGTTCTCCTAGACCTTAGTGCTGCTTTCGACACTATAGATCATCAGATCCTGTTACAGAGACTTGAACATCACGTTGGCATCAAAGGCTGTGCCCTATCTTGGTTTAGATCTTACCTCTCTGATCGCCATCAATTTGTTCATGTCCATGAGAAGTCGTCAAATCACACCAGAGTAAGCTACGGTGTCCCACAAGGCTCTGTCCTTGGACCACTGCTTTTTTCCCTTTATATGCTACCCTTAGGTGCTGTCATAAGGAAACATGGCATTAACTTCCATTGCTATGCTGATGACACCCAACTCTACCTATCAATGAAACCTGATGAAATTGTACATCTACCCAAGATAGAAGCTTGCCTCCATGATGTAAAATCTTGGATGACTAACAACTTTCTGCTCCTCAACTCTGATAAAACTGAGGTTATGCTTGTAGGCCCCGATCAACTGAGAACTACACTATCTACTCATCTTCCCACACTCAATGGCTTCCCAACACCCAACACTATCATCAAAAACCTTGGCGTAACTATCAACCAAGACCTCCTACTTGACTCACACATAAAACAGATCTCAAAGAGATAATTTTTTCATTTACGCAATATTGCCAAAATTAGAAAGGTCCTATCCCTCCAAGATGCAGAAAAACTAATCCATGCATTTATTACTTCCCGCCTCGATTACTGTAATGCTCTCCTGTCCGGATGCAGCATTAACACAATAAAGAGCCTTCAACTTATACAGAACGCTGCTGCTCGTACACTCCCCAGAACTAAAAAATATGAACACATCTCACCGGTACTCGCCTCGTTGCATTGGCTCCCCGTCAAAAGTAGAATCGATTTCAAAGTACTCCTGCTAACATATAAAGCCCTAAACGACCTGGCTCCAAACTACCTCAAGGAATTAGTCGTCCCCTATTGCCCTACAAGGCTGCTCCGTTCCCAGAGTGCAGGCCTCCTGGTAATTCCAAGAATATCAAAAACCACAATAGGAGGCAGAGCCTTTAGCTACCAAGCACCCCTTCTCTGGAATAACCTCCCTGCCTCCATCCGAGATGCAGACACCGTACCTATATTCAAATCAAAGCTGAAGACATTCCTCTTTAGTGCATCCTATAACCAAAAGTAAATACGTCAACAAACCCATCACCTGCTGCGCTAGCCAAAAGTGTATCCTGTTTGCTGAGTGGATGCATGTACGGCCCCGGCAAAACAGCTTATACTTCAATGTAACGAACAATACAGCCTCTCGGTTTGTCCACACCATCATCTCACCGTCTCAAACATTGCCGAGTGGATGCATGTACGGCCCCGGCATAAATAAATAAAACTTAAGAAGAACAATAGTGTGCTTGCAAGCACACTAATAACAAATGCCAGCATTACTAAATATATCTTCTCCCTTTCTCTCTCTCTCTCTCCTTCCATATCATATTGCTTTTGCCTATAATAACACTGATAAAATAGCCATATTGCCTACTGTTAAATTCTACTACCCAAATGCATCTCCCTATCTGTATCTGAAATTGATGTCTACTAACATAAATGTTCTCTCTCCCCTATAGCATGTTCCAATCGCTGATGGAAGTGGAACTATCGCTCCTCATCCCCACCACTCCGCATCTACGCACATGGACAGCTGAACTCTACCCACTCACTTTCTTCCTTCTCTCCCTTTTCTTTCTTTCCCTACTAATCAAGACTATCTCCGCTATGGGACGCTGCCGTAGTCTCTCCACCTGGTCAACCTGGAGAAACCAACCTGGAGAAAGCCAATCGCACCCACCGCCACTGCATTGCCGTACATCTACTCTACCCAATACCCTATGCTAGCGTTTATATACAATATACATTATTGCCACCACTGAAATGTTTCTTTGTCCCTACATCCCTTACCCCTGTAACAGTAACCCTATTGGCACAGTAATCTGATCTTGCCTGTATCATGTATTTACCACCAGATGTCTGTATACATATTATGTCCAGTGACCAAATGCTGGCTGTGTATAACCCCTGTTGCTTCCTTTCCCCTTCTGCCACACAACCCTTCCCCTTCCCCCCTTTCCCCCGTCCCACCTTCCTGTCTCCACCCGGCCGACCTCAAGCAGATGGGTCCCCACTTATGTGCCGTGGTTCTGCTTAAGGTTTCTTCCTGCCCAACAGGGAGTTTTTCCTTGCCACTGTTGCCGTTGTGCATGCACTAAGGGGGTTTAGGCTCTGGGCTCTGTTAAGCGCCTAGAGGCAATTGTATTGTTATGGCGCAATACAAATAAAATTGAATTGAATTGAATTGAATTGAATTGAATTGAACGAGTGGTTAGGCAATTGAAGATAATTCCCCATCGCTTCTCTGTTCTACGGCCATGGTGAATGATAAAGGGTCCGAAACAGTCTACACCGGTGGACCAGAATGGTGGTTTGAAGAGACGCAGCCTTGCCGGGGGCAGATCAGCCATCTTGGGTACTTCAGGAGAGGATTTCCACCTCTGACACTCCCTGCAACCGTGCTGATGTTTATGGATGGCTGGTCTTCCTCCCATGATCCAGTACTTGTGTCTCAACTCTCCAAAGACCCTCTCTGGGCCCGGATGCAGCAGGGACTCATATTCACATCATATTGCTTAATGATGAGCTGCGTAGTGGGATGCTTTGGGTCCAGAATGATTGGGTGGATGATGTCTGGGTCCAGGTCCGGGGAGCTACGTAGTCTTCCTCCTACTCTCATCAGCCCAACATCTGGATCCAGTTCAGGGGAAAGTTGGAGTAGACGGCTTTGCCTAGAGAGGGGCTTTCCTTTCCGGAGAGCGTCAAGTTCTTCAGGGAAGCAGGACTCCTGGGATTGTCGCAAGATGAAGGTTTCCGCTGTTGCACCTTTGGGTACTTGATCGGATTGGGCCAATGTTTTCTCTGTAGCAGTGTTGAGGTCACTCCAGCTTTGATGCTGAGAGGCATTCGTCCATGTACTGGTGGCAGCAGAAATTTTCAAGCAAGTAGCAGCTTTCCTTAATTCAGTGCTTTCTACGGGTGATGAGGTGTGGAAGGCACCCGGAGCAATAGGCAAGCAAGTCTCAGGGTGTTGGAGGAAGTAAGGTCCGTCTGTCCAGTAGTTAGGTTGAGATAGGTCTCGTAGTGTCTTGTCTCGAGGTCAGGGCATCAGCTGGGTTGTTGGGACTGTCCACATATCTCCAGTCATCTGAGTCTGTGAGTTCTTGGATCTCTGCAATACGAGTGCCAACAAAGAGGCAAGACTCAAACAAGGTCAATACTGTTGTGGAGTCACTCCAAAGGTGGGCCAATGACAAGGTAAGTTCAGACTTCAAGGTGGTGGCCAACTGCGCGTCTAACAAGGCAGCACTCAGTTCAAGTCGAGGCATTGACAACTGTCTCTTTGGTGACACTCTAAAGCGGGCCATGAAGAATGCCACATGAAAATCATCATGGACACGTAGATAGACCACAGTGCCATAGGCCCTCTCCGAGGCGTCACAGATGACATGCAGCTCTCTGTAAACACCTGACTGATCAGCACAAGAGGGCACATAGCAGCGCGGCAGTCTGATGTTTGAGAGGTCAGCCAGTTCCTGTTCCCACTTCAGCCATCGATCAACCAGGTCAGATGGAGTGATGGGGTCATCCCAGCCTTGTTTGGTTTTCCATAAGTCCTGAACCAACACTTTGGCCCTGGTGGTATAAGGTAGGATATACCCTAAGGGGTCATATTGACTGGCAAGAAAACGATAGATAAGGCGGAGCGTGGGAATCTTAATGAGTGTCACACGGTATTTGTATCCCAAGATATCAGGAAGGCAGCTCCAGCGCAAGCCTAAGGTGGATTCCTGGGGGTCAATGCCTGCTTGAGAGAGCCACAAGTCCGTGCTAACAGATCTTGCCTCTGGAGGGAGGTGTTCGACAACACTCGAGTGATTACTAGCCCATTGGCGTATTTCAAATCCCCTGTGAGCCAGTGTAGCACGAAGTTTGTCCAAAAGTGCTTTGGCTGTGGCTGAAGAAGGGAAGCTTTGCAGGCACTTGTCCACATAGAACGCCCTCAACACCGACTCACTTCCTCATCACTCTCTGGGTGCTCTTTGGCTTGACGCTGCAGGGCGTAAATGGCACAGCAAGGACTACAAGTTGCACCGAAAGGTAACACCTGCCACTCATAGGTCTTTGGGTGTGTAGCTTGAGCCATAGCCCGCCAGAGGAACCTGTCAGCAGGGAGTAGATGAACTTGGTGGAACATTGATTTTATGTCACCACTGATGGCCACACTATGCTCACAGAAACGGAGGAGCACGCCAAGAAGAGAGGAACCCAGAGTTGGACCAGGAAGAAGACTGCGGTACAGGTTCAGACTATGAAGCTGGAAAGAGCCGTTGAACACCAGTCGATGTTTCCCACTTGCTTGTTTGATGATGTGATGCGGGACATTCTAAACCTGGCTGATCATCTTTGGGATCCACCTCCTTCACATACTCCATCTCAACCAGTTTCTCGATCCCCAGGTTGCAGATCCCAACGAGCTCCGGGTCCTTCTTCAACCTGCGTTCAGTTCCTCGCAGCCATGGCAACAAGTTATGGGTTGAAGAGATTAACTGTGGACTGTTGGGTGCTCTGAGCAATGGGGTAGCATACCGAGACACTCCCCCTGCCTCTGTCACTGCAGTTCTCGTCTCGAGGAGCTTTCGGCAATAATGATCTTGCTTAGACCGGGTTACTTCCTTCTCCTTACGGTGTGGAAAGGAATCTAGTCTCCACAGTCTCTCCACATTCTCCATCAACTCGGCAGTAGCTGGGCAGGATATGGTGGTGCAGAGTGTAAACAAGGCTTGTACACCAGAAGTCTGAGGTTGAGGTAAGGCATTGGCTGGGCACTGAACAGCCCAACCCAGGGCAGTATGGATGGCGATGGGTCCCCCATAAGGTCCAATGTGGACAGGCTCTTTGGGCACCAACAAGTGGCAATGGTATTGTCTCACCACTTATGGGAATCACTTCATGACGCACTGTTTTGAGATTGAGGATCTCTTCTGGTCCTTCTAGTTGCAGCTGGGACACTGCAGAGGTTAGGATGATCGTTCTTTCTGAACCGTTGTCAAGTATGGCATATGTCCTCAGCCTTTGCCAGCCATTGATTAAGAAAACTGGGACCACCTTCAACATCACACGGGGAGAACTGTTTGGCTGATCTATGTACAGAGTGTCTGCAGGGCAAGGTGCACGAACGAGCAGATTGAGGGTGTTTCCCGTAGCTGATTTCTCTGAGCCATGGGGGGCCTGTAGATGGTTGAGGTACAATGTTATGCAGGATGGTGAGATGCAACTCTTTGCAGATGTTGCAAGGCATTTTGAGGGTGCATGTATCTGGCTTATGACAGTGGGCACATCTGTAACAACCATCATTCTTCTCTATCCATGTTCTCAGTTGTGACAGGCTGAATTCTTTCACTTTCGGGCAAGTTCCCAGAAAGTGTTCACTGTTGTAACAGTATGGGCAAAAAGGTTGGAACTTGGGTTCACCTGGTATGGTCGTCCCCCTTCCACGGCTCTGTTGGACATCAGGCTGGCTCTCCACAGTGGCTGTGTTGCTCAGGTACATCGTAGTCGGCGTAGCCCTTCTCCCCAGGTTCTTTTGCACCGGCTCTCGTCTCTCCATTGGCGTAAGTCCCGAGGCTTGTTGGGCAATACTCTTGGCCCGGGCTTTAACCTGGAGCCATGCTGAAAAGTCCTCCAAGGTGTATGTTTGTTGTTCACCCTCTCTAAGGATGCCATGAAGTAGACAGTGCTCAATGAAACTGTCTCGATTTGAAATGGGAAGCTTGGTAAGAAGCCTGTCTACGTGAGAGCCACACTGCAACTCACTTCCGTCTGCATCTTCCACTGACCGCAGCATGCCAATCAGTGAATGCACAGAAAGAGCAAAGTCCTGGAATGAGTTGCTGTCATCATGTCTGACAGGTGGTGAATGAAGAATGCTAGCGATTTCGCTTTGGACCAACTGCCGTGGCTGGCCATACTTTGCCTTAAAGGCAGCAAGAGCAGATGTGTAGGGAGTTGAGGCGTGCATATAAGACTTCGCTAATTTGTATGCACTTGGAAGCCCCCAAGTGATCCATAAGGACTGTACTGAAGTACTGTTCAGAAAGGTGAGCGTGGGTATCTAACAGATTCTCCAGCGCCAGGTTAAGCAGAACAAAGTCACTCTCTTTTCCGCTCTCAAAATAAGGCAATCGTGGCTTCGGATGCCAAAGGCCGTCGCCACTAACAGCTCCATGATACCAGTGCCCTCTGCTACCCTCTCAGTGGGGTTAGGCAAGGAAAGAGGTGCAGGTTTCTCACAAACTGGATCTGAAGGCCTTTGACTCCTGGCCGGACGAGGTGCGGTCAGCGCTATATGGTGAAAAGAAGGAGGTGAGGGAGCTGCATGCTCTGGACTGGAAGTTTGAACTACGGGGTGACTCCCTGTGGTGGGATAAGAAGCCACAGCCTGACTCACAGCATGTAATGGTAGACTCACGGCTGGAGGTAAGTGTTGGAACAGAGAAGGGGATGGGTGATCCACCGGAACTGGATAGGAGGCAGATATTTGAGGACTCGAAGGAGGATCCTGCTGCTCGGAGAACAGGTCAACAGGTTCGGCTGAATACAGAACTCTGGAGCTTGTGGAGAAAGAAGCCAGCTCTTGGCCTAGGTCATTCACACTGAACATAGCCGGCGGAGCGGGTGGATGTTCTGTGGTCATGCCTACTTCCCCTGTGAAGTATGTTATTAATCGAGCCTCTTCCAATTCTCTTGGGACCTTCCGCAACCGTCGCTGTAGAGTAAGAGACCAGGTCATCCTCTCTAGCTCCTTTAAAGCTTCTTGGGCTTGCTTATCCAGTTCTTGTGCCTGTCTCTCGCGCTCCTTAAAGCTTCTTGTGCTTGCCTATCCAGTTCTTGTGCATGTCTCTCGCGCTCTCTTAAAGCGTCTTGTGCTTGCCTATCCAGTTCTTGTGCCCGTTCATCTAGAGCTTGTTCCTCCTCAATCTGACTACCTCCTGAAGTTCTCCAAGTTTCCTCCTCTCCTCAAGCGTGGCCGCCTGTTGAGGGGTGAGCTCCACCTGCTGGCTCGTGCGTGAGCTTCGGGAACTCCCAATGGCATAAGTGTAGCTATAAGAGAAGTCCTTCTTTGACCCTGGTAATGACTCACGCTTGCCTCTAGACCTGCTGGGTCTCACCTGTCCCAGTTGTTGAGCTGGCTGTAGAGCTGGTTGCAGAGCTGGCTGTAGAGCGGGCTGTAGAGTGGGTTGTAGAGCGGGCTGTGGAGCAGGCTGTAGAGCTAGTTGTGGAGCGGGCTGTAGAGCGGGCTGTAGAGCTGGCTGCTCTCCCACTGCTGATTCAGGCTGGGCATAGTTGTGGGTGACTTCTTCCTCCACTTTGACCTCCCCAGCTGCTGTGTTCTCGTTGAGCGTTTGCTCCGGGTCTTCCTGGTCATCCGCCTGGACATCAGCAGCATCTGGGGGTGAAGGCAGTTTGTCTGCTTGACTGTGATGAGGGAGGCATTCTGACTTACAGGAGATACTTCCATCAGGATTCGAGAAGCCATAGCGGTCAGGTGGACGCCTCTCTTGTTGAGGCCTGGTTACCGTCTCCTCACTACTGGCTTCAGCTTGGAAAGCCTTCTCTCCCAAGTCTCCTGACTCCTTACCGTTGCCTGCCATGGTATCACTCACTCAGCCTCTGGCTCGAAGGACCATTGAAGGAAATGTAGGGTGATGTGGTTCGGGGAGAGTGAATGTTTAGGTGAGCAGACAGAGTCTCTGTCAGAAGACTCAAACGGCAAGGAGCGTAGTGAGGCAATGACGCAAGGGAGGAGGCAGGTTTGATACAACACCAGTAGTTTATTTCCCTTTTTGTTCTTGATAATTAGTTTCTGTGTCCTGCATCAAAAGACATAAACAAAGAAGCAATACAATTACAATTAAATAACAGAGTGGTCAATTAAACAACAAACAACCCACAATCATATGCAAATATACAATCCATGAAACAGCAAAGCAACAAACAAGCAACAATCATGTGAGAATACTCAATTCCCAACTAAGCAGCAAAATTAACAAATAAGCAGCAAACAGGGTAACAGAGCACATTACATCACAAAGCCAACACAAAAGGCATACAAATTAAACAAATTAAACATTCAAAATGATGAATTGAACACTCACGTTAACTTCGAAAACGCACACTTCAGGGTAGTGGATATAACGAAAGGAGACAGACATCTGCTGGAGTACTGGTGGGGTGTGCAAAAAGGGTGAACTGCCAGGTGCCAACAATTTATAAACTCCACCCGCTTAGCCAGCAGGTGGAGTTGGATTTGGCTCAGCAGAACACCAGAGTCAAAGAAATTCAATATGGCAGATTGACCACAGTCAATTAACATAAATGAACAGAAAAACCCAGGTTCCAGGGAGTCTGTTCAGCAATATACCTTTATTTAGATAATGACCACATTAATATCACATTATTGGACCTTTATTTATATAATGACAACATTGATATCACATTATTGCAATAGACCTTTCTGTGGATAATTACCACATTGATATCACATTGCTACATTGTTGATCTATCTATAGATTTTCTACATCATTTCTTTATATTGGCGATGAGGTAGGCTAATGCTAACCCTAGCTAGTGTCTGAATTAATTTTAACCTGAAGTAACTTTACTGATATCACAGCTCTAGACCACGTTAAGCCTGAAGAAGTTTTACTGATATCTCGGCCTAAACCAGTTTAAGCCTGAAAAAGCTGTACTGATATCTCAGCCTAAACCAGTTTAAACATCACTGATATCACAGCCTAAACCAGTTTAAACATAAAGTGGCTTTACTGATATCTCAGCCTAAACCAGTTTAAGCTTTACTGATATTTCAGCCTAAACCAGTTTAAGCTTTACTGATATCTCAGCCTAAACCAGTTTAAGCTTTACTGATATCTCAGCCTAAACCAGTTTAAGCTTTACTGATATCTCAGCCTAAACCAGTTTAAGCTTTACTGATATTTCAGCCTAAACCAGTTTAAGCTTTACTGATATCTCAGCCTAAACCAGTTTAAGCTTTACTGATATCTCAGCCTAAACCAGTTTTCCAAAGACTGTCGAGGTAGAACAGACTAACCCTAACCCTCACCTGTTGAGACTCTGGAGGTCAGAGGACAGACCCTAACCCTCACCTGTTGAGACTCTAGAGGTCAGAGGACAGACCCTAACCCTCACCTGTTGAGACTCTAGAGGTCAGAGGACAGACCCTAACCCTCACCTGTTGAGACTCTAGAGGTCAGAGGGCAGACCCTAACCCTCACCTGTTGAGACTCTGGAGGTCAGAGGGCAGACCCTAACCCTAACCCTCACCTTTTGAGTCTCTGGAGGTCAGAAGGCAGACCCTAACCCTAACCCTCACCTGTTGAAGTCGATGACGATGTCTGCCTCTGCGCTGTGCACCTCTGAGAAGGTGAGTGGAGTGACGTCACTCCAGACCCTCAGTGCCTCCTTCAGCACCCGTCTCACCTTCTCCTCCGTCATCTGCCAGGGGAAGCGCATTATCCTGGACACACACACGCACACACACACTCTCACACACACACACACACACACACACACACACACACACACAAACCGCACTGCAGTGATGCACACGTGCAACGAGTTTGCATCTTTATACAACCCGAATTCCGGAAAAGTTGGGACGTTTTTTAAATTTGAATACAATGAAAACTAAAAGACTTTCAAATCACATGAGCTAATATGTTATTCACAATAGAACATAGATAACACAACAAATGTTTAAACTGACAAATTTAACACTTTTATCCAGGGTACCCCCAGGATTTTTCATCTCAAATTTAAGACTTTTTAAGACCTTTTCAAGACCACTTTAAATGAAATTTAAGACCAACATCGCACCTTTCCTGATATGCATATGAACAAAATAAAAAAATGTATTCATAAGACAGAACCATTTAAAACAATAACTGTGAGAGGTGGACGTGTGAGTGTGTGTTTGTGTGTGTGTGTGTGTGTGCATGCGTGTCTGGATACGTCTGTGGGTGAACCTGTGTGCGGTTGTAATACAAGAGATCCTACAGCCTTTGGAGCTCTGCGCTTTTGGCAGCAATCTGTTTATCCAGTTGGATGAGTTCAGCCAACTTATTATAGCGGGAGCTTTTCCATAAAAGTTGCAGTGTTTTTTAGGTGTTTGTTGCGATTAAATTGCGGGAGCAAGTGGAAGTTGTGATAGAGTTGCGAATTTCCCTCTTTGTAATTATAATTGAGTTATTTGTTAAAAATAAGTTATTAATAAACAAACATTCATTAAATAACAAAACCATTGAGAAATGGTCCTCTAAATAACCTCACCAACATGCCAAATAAAAGATTACCGCGACTACAAAAATGTAGCAAAATAGGCTGTTCTGGCCTCTGCTTATTCAGGTCAGCAAATGTATATTACTAGTATTGTTGTTATGGAAACAAACACCGTTCAGTATTGGACTTTTACTTTGACATCATTCAAATGTTCCTGTCGTGGAAATTGCAACAGCTGTTATCCAGAAACATAGTTATGCGATGTAAAGCTAAACATGTAGTGAGTACAGTACATATGCAACAACGAAGTGCACCTGTTGGTATTACAAAAGAACCACCAGTAAGACTGAATAAAGTGTTATGAATATCTCAGCCTTCACATATAATGGGAAAAAGACAGCCTGTGTCACTGTGATCTGACGTCCTCACCTGCACGCCTTTCTGCCGTTATCAATCGGTTTTGCTATCCTTGTTAATTTATTTTATCTGTTTATGCTGTTCAATCTCATATATTAATTTAAAGTTGTCCTATTTCAACTAACCCATTCTTCAACACTATGCTACCTTATCTTCAAACAGAAAGTAAAGTTACAGCTTTCGAGGGTTTGGGAACTAATAGCTGCTAAATTTGCCTACTTCTTATTTACATGTTTGGTGGAGTCAATCCAGAATTAGGGTTGATGAAATTATAATCAAGTCACCCAAACTGCCGTGAAAAAAACGGGAGTCGCCGAAACTGTTGTTGCATCCCTGTACAACATTGTGTTCTTTAATGTTAGGCGTTTCAATTTCTTTTTTCACCCAAAAGCCCCGCTCCACTGCTGCCTGTGATAGCAGAAGCTTATCAACTAGCATCGCCCTGTCCCTGACAGGGCAGTGTCCTAGATAAACTGTCTAGCTAGCTAGAGAATAGCTAATGTTAGCTAGTTTTATCCTTTATATCGTGTCAGCATCTCAGCCAGTTCAGAGCCTTATACAGGTTGCCTGGTATTTTGGTTGCGACGTTTGGGTGTACTAAGATTCGTTGTCACAACGAACAATAAACAAATGTGGACTTGATGACCGAAATTTAAGACCTGTTGACGAAATTTAAGACCTGTTGACGAAATTTAAGACCTTTTCAAGGCCTTAAATTATGAATACTAAATTTAAGACTTTTTCAAGTTTTTAAGACCTCGCGGGTACCCTGTTATCCACTAAATTAGGTAATTTCAAATTTGATTCCTGCTACAGGTCTCAAAAAAGTTGGGACGGGGGCAACAAATGGCTGAAAAAGCAAAAAAAATTGAAAAGATTCAGCTGGGAGAACATTTGGCAACTAATTAAGTTAATTGATATCAGGTCTGTAATATGATAAGCCTTAAAAGGGATGTCTTAGAGAGGCAGAGTCTCTCAGAAGTAAAGATGGGCAGAGGCTCTCCAATCTATGTAACAGTGCGTAAAAAGATTGTGGAATACTTTAAAAACAATGTTCGTCAACGTCAAATTGCAAAGCCTTTGCAAATCTCATCATCTACAATGCATAACATCATCAAAAGATTCAGAGAAACTGGAGAAATCACTGTACGTAAGGGACAAGGCCGAAGACCTTTATTGGATGCCCGTGATCTTCGGGCCCTCAGACGACACTGCATCACTCATCGGCATGATTGTGTCACTGACATTACTAAATGGGCCCAGGAATACTTCCAGAAACCACTGTCGGTAAACACAATCCACCGTGCCATCTGCAAATGCCAACTAACGCTCTATCATGTAAAAAGTAAGCCATATGTGAACATGGTCCAGAAGGGCCTTCGTGTTCTGTGGCCCAAGGCTCATTTAAAATGGACTATTTCAAAGTGAAATAGTGTTCTATGGTCCAACAAGTCCACATTTGACATTCTTGTTGGAAATTATGGACGCCGTGTCCTCCTGGCAAAAGAGGAGGGAGACCTTCCATCATGTTATCAGCGTTCAGTTCAAATGCCAGCACCTCTGTATGGGGGTGCATAAGTGCATACGGTATGGGCAGCTTGCATGTTTTGGAAGGCACTATAAATGCTGAAAGGTTTATAAAGGTTTAAGGGCAACATATGCTCCTCTCCAGACGACGTCTATTTCAGGGAAGGCCTTGTGTAGTTCAGCAGGACAATGCAAAACCACATACTGCAGCTATAACAACAGCATGGCTTCATCGTGGAAGAGTCTGGGTGCTGAATTGGCCTGCATGCAGTCCAGATCTTTCACCTATAGAGAACATGTGGCGCATCATTACGTCAAAGAATGACCACGAACATTTCAGCAGCTGGAAACCTATATAAGGCAAGAATGGGACCAAATTCCAACACCAAAGCTCCAGACACTCATAACCTTGATGCCCGGACATCTTCAAACTGTTTTAAAAAGAAGAGGAGATGTTACACCATGGCAAACATGCCCCGTCCCAACTATTTTGAGACCTGTAGCAGGAATCAAATTTGAAATTAGCTAATTTTTTGCATAAAATTGTAAAATTTCTCTGTTTAAACATGTGTTATGTTATCTATGTTCTATTGTGAACAAAATATTGCCTCATGTGATTTGAAAGTAATTTAGTTTTCATTTTATTCAAATTAAAAAAACGTCCCAACTTTTCCGGAATTCGGGTTGTATATATATATATATATATATATGATTGATTGAATTGATTGAATTGATTGATTGATTGATTGATTGAAAGTCTTTAATGTCCCCGAGGGGCAATTTGATCTACAACATATAGCCAGCACATATAAGAGGACACATAAAACATGAAGTAATAAATAGTTAAGAACATAAATTCACATATAAACCACCATGCTATAGTACAAGATGAGTGCTGTAACATGGGCAGGGATAGAAGATGACCTATCACTTGTTGAGAAGCCCAATAGCTGATGGTATGAAAGATCGCAGGTATCTGTTGGACCTGTTTTCTTTTCGGTAGGTATACCTCCTCCCTGATGGTAGGAGGCAGAACTCAGAGTGTAGTGGGTGAGTGATGTTAGCCAAAATGGCCATTGCCCTCTGTGTGACCCTGGCCTCAGACACATGCCTAATACACATGCCTAATGCTCATACACATGCCTAATGCTATATATAAAAGAATATACCCTCTCAAGTACTTTATAAAAATAAATGCATGTACTATACTAACTATAACTATATCATATATTTACTACATGAATACTAGGACCACTACACATCATGGATACTAGGACCACTAAATGTCTTCCCCTTGAACAATGAAGTGAACTTTTGCCACTTCAAGTCACTGTAAAACATACTTCTCTAAAAATCAAATAGTATTGCTCAGTAAAATTTAGTTATTGTGGGGTACATATCTAATGCCAATAGAACATCAGAATGCACTCCCTGGGAATCCAGCTTAGTAGTTTTAGATCCCCCCCCCCCCCCCCTCACATACACACACTCACACACACACACACACACACACACACACACACACACACACACACACACACAGGGTATGGACACGATCCCCTTACTTGTAGGTGAGTTCACACAGGGTATGGACACGATCCCCTTACTTGTAGGTGAGTTCAGTTTTCTCCCAGCGGCCTCCAAAGAGGACGAAACGTTTCTGCCGGTGTCTTCTACTCTTGATCGCCCCCTGGTGTGTTGGGTAGTCTGGTACGCCACATCGCGGGCGGTTGAAGTCTCCCGTCTCATTCCAGTTGGGAGCGCTGTTCCAGACAGGGGGCTTGAGCGTGTCCTGGGGATGGGGCTCATGGCCTCTCTTCTTCAGGCTGCAGGTGCTGGAGCTCTGATGCCATGCGACCCCCTGAGAAAAAGATTGGCAGAGCGTTACCATGACAACCTCCAATGGAAGCACAGTGTTACCATGGCAACCTCCAAAGAAAGCACAGCGTTACCATGACAGCCTCCAATGGAAGCACAGCGCTACCATGACAGCCTCCATAGGAACCAGCTTGTTACCATGACAGCGTCCAAAGGAAGCACAGCGTTACCATGACAGCCTCTAATGGAAGCACAGCGTTACCATGACAGCCTCTAATGGAAGCACAGCATTACCATGACAGCCTCAAATTGAAGCACAGTGTTACCATGGCATCTTCTGCATTCCCAAAGGCTTTGGTGTAGGGCCAGACACTTGCACCTGCACAGCACACCCAGAGTGAAACACTTTCACACACACACACACACACACACACACACACACACACATCTCTCTCTCTCCCTCTTTCACACACACACACATGTGTAACGGAGGTAATCTTCCCCCGGTGTTTCACTCTGCGTTGTGTAGTTTTTTAAGAAGGACACAGCCACCGACCTGGTATTCATACATTTATTTCCTGATACATGAAAGTAAAGAAAATGAAATCAGTCAAGACAAAAGCTTGCAAGTCGCACAGCTCCTCTGTCATGTACTTCCAGGGAAAGAGACCGCGCACAAACACGTGCATGAAATACTTTAATATTAAACGTGACCCACCTGATACATGAAAGTAAAGAAAATGAAATCAGTCAAGACAAAAGCTTGCAAGTCGCACAGCTCCTGTCGACACAAATCAGGTAAGCCACTTAAAATAATGTTCACAAAACAAGCTATACCATATAGACACATGTAGGCTAGTTAACTCGTTAGCCTGTGTTTTTAAGACTTTTACCTACCTCTGTCATGTACTTCCAGGGAAAGAGACAGAGGTAAGGAAGAACCAGGAGATAACTAGTTTATCACGCCCATTTAAAAACATTGTATCTAAACAAATCTGGGAACCAATTATCTGCACCTTGACCGTGCTAGGGAGAATTAACCCATGAAGGGAGGGAAATTCAGGGAAGCATATTTGACCCTGTTACACATGCACAGCAGACCCAGAGTGAAACGCGCATCATGACTCCACCCCAACATCCTGTTCACATGCTGTTCTGCCATGTAAGATGATGAATGTAATGAGATAAAGTAACCCTCACCCCAACCGTAGGTTTGGTGTGGTGTGTGTGTGTGTGTGTGTGTGAGTGTGTGTGTGTGTGTGTGTGTGTGTGTGTGTGTGTGTGTGTGTGTGTGTGTGTGTGTGTGTCTGTGGTGTCTGTGGTGTGTGTGTGTGTGTGTGTGTGTTTGTTTGTAGTGTAGGGTTAGTGGTGGCACAGGGATAGAAAAACTGGCTTGAAAGAGTTAGGTACAGTGTTTTGCTGTAATCGATGGTAAGCACTAGAATAGATAAATTGCACAATATTTTTTGTTGCTTTGGTAAGGTGTTGACTGCTTCCTTAATTTTTGATTGGGATATCAGTATAACTGTTGCCGTTATAGGCTATGTACACACACCCACACACACACACACACACACACACACACACACACACACACGCATACATACACAAGAAAAAAAGCACATACACACACAAAGGTCTTGAGATAGACTTCTCAAATGCACATCTTCTTTCAAAAATAAACTCTTTTGTCTCTGGGCTGAGAATACTCACAGAGACAGACACACACACACACACACACCATGTTGTTGTTCAGGACAGTGAGCTGATAAGATGATGTCATCTTCCCCTGGTGTGACCTGTTCATATTCACATGGGGGGGGGGGGGGGGGGGGGGCAGCTGTGTCTAGACTCAGCTAGCTGCTGTCGCTGGGCTTTCAATACACACCTGACATCTCAGATACTAGCAAAAGCTGGCTGTGTCAAAAAAACCTATTTAAAATATTTATACTTGACTGATTTAAATCCGTTATAGTGGACTGATTTAAAAATATTACAGTTGGCTGATTTAATCCCATTACAGTTGTTTATCAACAGTATATGGCCTGGTAGGCGCGCATTAGTGCTCTTTTCACATCAGAAGAAGGAAGAAAACCTATTGTTCCTAAAGTTCATATAAAACATATTGTTCCTGAAGTTCATACAAGAACCCAACAGAACAGCTTAGGCTATGACGCACAAACACGGAACACACTCCTGGAGGAGACTAGCCCAAACACTTTAAATTAGCCTTAAAACATTTCATGGCCTGAGGCGGTGTTTCTAAAACCGGTCTCATAGCTTGCATGAGCCGGTGCAAGTACAAAGCCGACTACAGTTTCTGGCAAGATGCCATGGACATCGGAGGCAACTTTTCCCTGAATCCGTTACTACCGTTTGACGAACAACAAGGAACAAAGTGACCAATGCCCTTTTCACACATGGACCAGACACAAAACGAACTATGTTATATTTGTGTTTCGTGGCGCTAGAAGGGTCTGTGCTCACTTTGAACAATCCTCCTCAAGCCCCACAGGAGCACAATGACTGCAGCCAACAAAGGACTGGGGAGGTATTCCAGTCGGAAGTTGTCAAATCGAGCACTAACTGTAATTGGGATCTAAGTAAGCAATCTTTTCTGCCACTCTAGGACATACGCTAAACCCACGTTCTTTGAAACTACAGCCCACAGCCATCTCACTCTTTGGGATTCGTTGACAATCATTTCTTTAATGTGCATTGAGCCCAAACGTGCATGCAATCTCCAACACCAACACACATCATTTGAAGCCCCATGCAGCAGTTATTATTCACCCGTCTAAAGGACTGGTTATGCGCTCAAATCGACTAAATTAGTTGCTTTTACTTACTCGTGTTTGGTACTATTAGTACATTATTTGATATCATGCAACCGCTTGTTTAAAGTGCAACGAAGTGTAGTAGACTATCTGACTTACCTCAGGGTGTTTGCGTTTGTCGATGTCCCTTCTCTCCACAACTGGCAGGCAGTCAAGGCACAAGAAAAAATGAAGGGCGAAAGCGTGAGAGAGAAGCCAAGAGACCCACATCGCGATGAACCCGACCAAGCCTGCTACCGGCTGCACTTAGATCCACACATGAAAGTCAACCGTGCGTTATGGAGAGACACGGCAAAGCCTTTTAGCGCAGAGGCAAAGCAGCAGATCAAAAGAGTGGAACTTTTATGTGCTGTGATTTCTCTTTTCTTTCCTCAAATTACTCTCTTATCCCCCTCTTCATGGGCCAGGGTGACAGTATCACCCGTCACCACGTGATACTTAACCCTTTCCCACTACTGACGGCGTACTGTACATATTCTCTGCTTTGCGCTTCCTGGCCATTTCTGCTGCTATTTCAGAATCAGAATCAGAATCAGAATCAGGAATCTTTTGTGGGACGTTGGTGCAATAATAACAATAAACATACACAATAAAGAATACACATATTAAGTTATTAAACATAGGAAAACGTAATATAAAATATATTAAAACTTTTACAGTATATGTTAAATGGAATTTCTCGGCACATTTCCGAACAGCCACTAATGCTCACATACGAATGAGGTCCCGCGAGTTCCATTAAGTAGTTCTCATCCAAAACTGGAAACGTCTCTGAATTTTTATTAAAGTAATGCTCTTGGTTGAGCAAATTAAGTTGGTTAAATTAAATCTACTAACACCCCAAATTGAATGAAATTAAAAATATGAGTTTAATGTACTAATAACCAAGTTATAATAATGTAACCTTACAATCAAGCACCCCTGAGCCATCTATTTAACTCAGTTTGTTAAGTGAGTATTACTCATAACTGGATCCTACCTTCCAACTGATCAAACTAAACTTGTTTAGTTACTAGAACACAACATGTTTAACAATTCTCACATTCATTCCACGAGCCCTATGCATATATCTACTTACACCCCAAATTAAAAATATGAGTTTAATGTACTAGCCTATGGCCTAACAGCAACATTACACCAATATATCTATCAAAAATAAAGGAAGCAGTCAACACCTTTTCAAAGCAACAGAAAATATTGTGCAATTGATCTTTTCTAGTGGTTACCATCAATTTATAAGGCATTGATCTATTCTAGTGCTTCCCATCAATTACAGCAATACACTGTACCTAACTCTATAAGGCAGTGGCATGCCTATGGCCTGAGTACTGTCTGCTACACATTAGTTTGACAATC
Organism: Sprattus sprattus; assembly: GCF_963457725.1. NCBI lineage: Eukaryota > Metazoa > Chordata > Actinopteri > Clupeiformes > Clupeidae > Sprattus > Sprattus sprattus. Next base: position 32,839,426 of record NC_137928.1, on the reverse strand, counting down.
TGATGAACTGTCTTTTGTCATGTTGAACAATTAAGCAATAGCAATATAGCACGAGTGGGAGTGGGGTAGGTAAGGGATTATCCCTTACCTACCCCACTCCCACGAGTGCTTTATTGCTTTTATAAAACAATTCTATATTCAACCAATTAACATTTCAACACAAAGATATTGATTTTAAAAAAATGTTTATTTCGCCATTGTTTCTCCGCAACAAAAAATAGTTCCATTGTCAACATCTTGGTTTTGAATTATAAAAAAATTGAATTAACGGTTATCATCAATGCGCTATAGAATGTTTCATCACGGAGCAGTGGCGATTCTAGAAAATTTTACATGGGGTGGCAGCAGGGTGGCAAGTTGAAATTCAAGGGTGGCATATCTCAAACACATTTTTTTGTAGGGATAGGCGCGCTCTACATCCAAAATAAAGGCGTTTTTGGGGGTCGAGTAAAAGATTGTTTACTTACAGTAGAAAAAAACCGCACTCGTGTAACGGACTTTAACCAGCCCGCTACAATGATTATAAATAAAATGTCTGTATGGTAAAGGAACGTGTAGCGGAGTCGTGGGCACAATCTGTCATCAATTTATTCACCTGCAACACAGCAGTAAGGGGCGATTACACACACACGAGGGTAATGCTGGTATCCCTTTAACAGACTTCCAAACAAGGGTAACTAATGAAAAGTTTGTAAGCTACCATATGCTGTCCAGTGTTACATCCATTACAACCTACCAGCTACAACACTAGTAGTAAAACATACAGTGATCGTATAGTGTATTTATGTAAATGATAAAATTGCAACCATAGAAACAAACATAGTACATGACAGATTATAAATGTAAGTATTCACTTCAAATTCAAATATAAGTACACACTCAGGCTCAACATACCTGCAACACAGCAGTAAGGGGCGATTACACACACACGAGGGTAATGCTGGTATCTACACAATAATGAATTAGCCAGTTAGCACCCATTTAATGGCTAGACAAACATTTACATCTAACACGTATTAAACGCCGCTAATTTGCATATTCAACACAATGCAATTACCGGATATGATAGACAACAAGCTAATATCACACAAAAAACACATATCATGGGAAACTTTGAAAAATACATACTACTAATTCATTTTGTTAACGGAGAACTAAAGACACCCAGCTTACCCCTTTAACAGACTTCCAAACAAGGGAAAGTCTTGAGGTGTGTCACACCAATTATCGCCCCATTAGCAACAACACCTGAGCCCAGTAGTAGAACCAACAAAAATATATACATATATGCAGAGATTTGGGGAAGTTCATAAAAAGCACTAAACTTCATTTTTTACATTGTTACATACTCCCCTTTGAACTTCACCAAAATATCACTACAAGCCCAATACTAAAAGACCTGTATCAGTATCACTGAACAAAGTATACTTCACAGTATACTGCAACATATGTGTTACCCAACTCAAAGGGAAAGCGACTATAGAGGGTTGTGCAGACCCCCCTACAGGTTACTTGCTACAGGTGTGCCTTATACACTACCTATCTAATTTCAGAATGACTACTGATACCTGACTGGGCATGAAAAAAATAATGATCACTCACTCTCTTGTTAGTGGATCAGTGTGCGTGCTTCTCTATGTGTTAATGCATCAGTGTTCTAGCCAAACTATGAACAGAACTGTTTGTGTGTTGAGCATATTGCCGAGTCATGTTCTGAATCAGCCGATTCATGGGTTTAACTATTCTTCCCACACGTGTCTTAACTACACTCACCCTACTACTGGGGGAACTACTGACAGTGGAAAGCTTCATGGAGGTTTGAGATCTCTGATCGTCACTATGACTGGCAGGCACGTGGGGTTCTGGTAGAGGATTGCTTGGCTCACCAGTCTCTCCTGTGTTCAACTGCACCGCCAAGTCAGTGCCCTGTGTGTTAGAACCCTCAGGGAGTTCGTTGGAGGCAGAGGCCTCTACCACCCAACTGGCAGTCCAAACTGACTTGTCAACTTCTGAGTCTGTGACATGTGAATCTTCAGAAGATAAGTCGTTCTGTTCATTCCTTGACTCACATGATTCACTTAGAAATGATTCATCAACCTCATTTTCTGTCTCAATTGGCAGGAAGTTAGCCAAAAGAAGCAAGTTCCGATGAACGACGCGCTCCTGTCCATTGGAAGTGTTCCTGACACGGTAAGTATGGCACCTAGGGTCAGCAGAGACAACGACATATGGAGTAGACCCCCACCTATCTGCTAGTTTTCTGCGTCCACGCTCCCCTTTGTTCGCCAACAATACCCGGTCACTTTCCACAATGAGGTTGCCTTTCATCTTCTTGTTGTACTGTTCAGCTTGACGTTCTTGGCTAGAGAGAGCGTTGGATTGTGCAGTAGCCATAGCCTCCTTGAGATCTTGCCTCATCTTAACAACATACTGATCATAGTCTGCAATGTCACAGTCCCTTTCAGCACTCTGAAACATAACGTCAACAGGTAGACGTGGTACTCTTCCATACATTAAATAGAAGGGTGCATACCCCGTTGACTCATGTGCAGTGCAGTTGTATGCAAACCCCAGGGTCTGTAACATCTGCGGCCATCTCTGTTTTGCTCTTGGAGGGAGGGTTCTGATCATGCTGCCCAAGGTTCTGTTGAACCGCTCAACGTTCCCGTTTCCCATCGGATGGTAAGCCGTGGTCCTAGACTTCTTCACTCCAGCAACTTGCAATAACTCTCGAATCAATTCACTTTCGAAATTTGCACCCTGGTCAGAGTGAATCCTTTCAGGGAACCCATACACACAAAAGTATTTATCCCAGAGTGTACGTGCAACTTGCTTTGCAGTTTGATCATGGCAGAGATAGGCATGGGCCATCTTAGTAAAATGATCAGTAGCTACCAACACATCAACACTTTTCCCATTCGAGTCTTCCGCGGACCAAAAGTCAATACAGACCAGTTCAAGTGGGTTCGTGGTTCTAATACTTTCAAGAGGGGCTCTTGCTTCTGGTTCAGGAGTCTTGCTGACCACACATCGCTTGCAGGTTTTCACATACTCTCTGACATCCTGTTCCATATCCGCCCAAAAGAACCTCTGCCTCGCCAAATACAATGTTCTGTACTGCCCTTGATGGCCCGCATCATCATGAATACCCTGCAGCGCTTGCTTGACTAACGAGGCTGCAACCACATACTGGAACCTTTTCTTCGCAGTCAGAGGGTCTTTGCTCACTCTATAAAGGAGTCCATCCAACATCTTGAGCTTGTCCCACTGCTTGAGCATTTTCAAGACTTTGCCTGTCTCATGAACCCTTTCCCTTCTCGACGGTCGCCTACCACGAGTCACATAAAACAGGACCCTGGACAACGCACTGTCCTGTTGCTGTTTGTCTTGGAGCTCCTTGATGGAGAACACAGGTAATGGACTTTGACCAGCAGTCAACTGCTGAACATCATGAGCAAGCCAAGAGACGGCTCTTCCTTTCGAGCCCATTTCCCACTCAACATGACCTTCAAGCACTGCTTTCACCTCATCATTGTCGAGTGAGTAGTGCTCCAGTGTAGTGGTGGGTGTGAGGCATTCGATACCTTGTTGATTGGTACTAAGTCTGAAGACTTCCTGTATGGTGTTCTCTTTTATCTGCTTTGCTTCTTCAAGCAGAGTTCCGTATGACTCAGACACCAGCCTCTTACTAACGTGACTCTGAACAAAGGGCTGCCTGCTGAGAGCGTCTGCGACAATGTTTTTTTTGCCAGGAATGTACTTGATACAAAAGTTGTACGGCGCTAACTTCGCCACCCACCTTTGCTCACATGCGTCCAACTTCGGTTTGGTCAGTATGTATGTTAACGGGTTATTATCTGTCCAGACGGTAAACTCATGACCTTTGAGCCAATGACTGAATTTCTCGCAGACTGCCCACTTGAGGGCCAGAAACTCCAGCCGGTGTGCAGGGTACCTAGTCTGGGCATGGGTGAGAGACTTACTTGCGAAGGCAATGGGACGGGCCTTGTTTTCCCCCTCTGGCACCTGAGAGATGACTGCACCCAGCCCGTCAAGAGACGCATCAGTTGACAGAACGAAAGGCCGGCTGAAATCAGGATGAGCTAAGACAACTGACTCGAGCAGGGCGGATTTCAGCAGTTCAAACGACTTCTGATGTTCACTCGTCCAGTCACTAGGCTTGAGTTTCTTAAAGGCAGCACTACCCCTTGCCTGACCCTTGTTCTTCTTTGGTGTTGCAGTCAATGCGAAGAGAGGTTTAGCAATACCAGAACAGTTCTGAATGAAGCGCTGATAGTACATCACCATCCCCAAGAAAGACTTTATCTTCTTTGGAGAAGGCGTGGCATCATCATTTCCCATCAGCGCCTTTTCGGTCATGGCAACAATTGTCTGCACCTTTTCAGGGTCAGTTGATACACCACTTTCGTCAATGACATGGCCCAGGAACTTTACACTTCGCTGAAGGAAATGGCACTTCTTGGGAGCAAGCTTCAGCCTGTGTGCACTCAGCCTGCTGAACACCATCTCGAGCCGCCTCAAAGCCTCCCCTTCATCAGGTGCAAAGACCAAAACGTCATCTAAGTAGCACAGCAGTGTCAAAAAGTTCTGGTCGCCGAAGATGTTGGTCATAAGGCGCATAAAGCTGGCTGGCGCGTTACACAGACCCTGAGGCATGCGGTTGAACTCGTGCAGACCCATGGGCGTGGTAAAGGCGGTCAGCTTCTTGTCTTCTTCACACATGGGGATATTGTAATATCCTGATGTTAGGTCCATGGTGCTGAAGAACGCACTGCCCCCCATAGCAGCGAGACAGTCTGCCTGATGGGGTAACGGGTGAGCATCTTTGACAGTCCTGGAATTCAGCCAACGATAGTCCACACACACTCTCAAATCACCATTCTTCTTCCATACGAGTACCAGGGGTGACGCCCACTCACTGGAAGACTTTCGGATAATTTCCATCTCCTCCATCTCAGATAGCACTTGTCTCAGCTTTTGGTAATGCCCTGGCGGAACACGCCGGTAAGGAAGTCTGAATGGACGGGCGTCCGTGAGGTGGATTCGATGGACAAACCCAGGGGTTTCACCACAGTCTAACTTGCTCCTGGAAAATACCCCCTCAAACTTCTGTATCAGGCCGACTAACTGTCCTTTCCAGTGATCTGACACGTCACATGAATCAATGTCAATGTCACTCAACCCAAGTCTCTGCAGGGCGTCACTGTATTGAGAGGCAGTCGGGGGCGAAGGAAGACCACTAGTGTCAGCATCACGCACACTCTGGCTGTGCACCTGGAGATTCTTCGGAGAGGTACGAGTCACATTCACATCCAAGTCTTCTAAAGCAACACATGGAAAAACATCAGCCACTTTAGCATTTCGTCTCAATGTTACATGTTTGTCACTTGAGTTTATGATTTTAACAGGCACCCAGCGGTCTCCCGACATCGTGGCAACAGCTCTCCCCACCATGAGGTTTTTCTTGTGGGGCTGAGAACGTGGTGCATCAACAAGAACGGCACTCCCCTCAGAGACAGGTGCATTGGCTGGCAGCCTACCCCACACCAGATGTTCATGATGTGGCAACAATGTCACAGCTTGGGCCAACTTGACTGTTCCTACGATGTCAGGAATCACGTTCCCCTTCCACCTGTTAACTCCAGACAACATGTTAAGAAAGTGCTCAACTGCTGGGTCATTTGTGGATTCAGGCTTGTTCATGACACGCCAGTAACTCGGGGTTCGTTTGAGTTGGTGAATCAGGTGTTTAATCACATTTGAGCCCAGTATCATTTCATCGTGCTGACCTGGAACAACCAGTGTAGGTACACTAACTTCTTGTCCATAGACATTCATTTCTAACTGATACACACATTTAGGTTTGACTTGCACTCCGCCACAACCTACTAGCACAAGATCAGTATTCAAATGGCAGATCTCAGGACATAGGCCAGCACTCTGTAACTTTCGTTCGGCCTCTTCGCTCATTGTACAAGCCATTGACCCACTGTCAATCAACGCATGCAATGAGACTTGCTTTCTCACAACAACATCGGTATAGAAAAGAGAATCAGATTTCCTTAAATTATGTACATTCTGACATACTATCACACTACCACTAGGAGCAGACTTGCAACTGTCTTCATAAACTGAAAGCATGTCATCATCAAATCTGAGGGACTGACTAAATGCACCCACATTGCCCCCTCCAACATGTGGGTAGATCAGTTTCCCTGGGCGAGTGCTGTATGGTTGAGGTCAGCGGTCCCACGCACTGTGCACTCCCTTCTCTGATGTCCAACTGCAAAGCACGCAAGGCATCTCCTCTCTCTCATACAGTGTGATCTTGTGGAGTGAGCTTTGTCGCCACATACATGGCAGGGTGAGACCCGAACCCAGGGCCCTGACTGTGTAGCACCTTGTGGGTTAGCCTGGTTGGTCCTCTCCAGCACCCTATCTAACATACACAGGACGCGCTCGAACGCAGCCCCCTCTCCACTCAAGGACTCACTAGGCCTGACTGGGCCGTGTGGGCTGGGCACACTCTGTCTCACCTCCTCTTCGACATCTACCATAGAGTAAGCAGCAGCAGCAGCCACCTGGAGCGGTTTAACTTTCCCCAGCTTTCTCTTAGACAGGTACTCTCTTTGATATTCATCAATGGCCTCCTGAACTTCCATAGACGTCCATCTACTCATTGGTTTGCCCTTAAACACACTGGACAGCTCAGCATCATTGCAGTTCCTAATGAACATCATTGAGATCTCGGAACTCATATTTTCTAGCTTCCTGCCCTGCAGTTTCAGGTGACGATCTGCCTGCTCAGCCGCTGTGTTTAACCGCACCCAATAATCCACTGGATTTTCTCCCACACTGGGTTGAGTGGCATAAAAATCTGCTAACGGCAAGCATGATGCAGGACTCTCACTGAAGTAACGCCTGAGAATATCATATACCATCTCTGGCTGGACTGCATTGTCAGGAATAGAACTGCTCCTTAATCCCACCTTCACAATATTCTTAGCCTTTCCCATCAAATGACTCATAATCTCATCGGCTTGATCTGAAGCAGGGCATTACTTTTTTTTTAAATATATTTCCATCATCTCAATCCATTCTTGCACTGTGCACTTGTCAGATGCTTCTCCTCTGAATACAGCAGGTTCACGGGCATCTGACTTGACAACTACATTTACTTTGGAGAGATCCAGAGTGTTACTGCCGTAACTGATGTCTCCCACCACAGGAGAAACTGGGACAGGTGGTGGGGAAACAGGTTGATCGGGGGGAAACAGTCGGCTGACTATTGAATCTCCTATCTGATTTCCTAATTCAGTAATCAAGTCACGGAGGTCGGCTAATGGGTCACTGCCACTGACGGGTACAATGGGTGTGGAGGATTTTGGCCCTACAGGGGATGTAACTACATGGCCTGCCTTTGCATGTGTATACCCTACACTAACAAGTGGAGGCGGTGTCTGTGGAAAAGATGTGGATCCTACAGGGTGTGTAGCTAGGCGCCCACTCACTCCAAAAGTGTCTGTGAAATCCAGTTGTTGAACTTCCTCCCCCATACACAGCATTAGACCTCTGCCTCTCCCAACAGAAGGAGTCACATTACTAAAAAAATGCCCACTAGCCATACTGTAAGTAGAATATTCTTAATACAAAACTAAAATTATGGGAATTTTTCTCTCAGATATACACCCTTTTTAAATGAAATGGAAAAAAAAAATCAATAAAAAAATCTGTTCATTATTCACTCATTGATCAATTATTCACTAACGAACTGAAAACTATCACTGATGGCAATGAGGATCCGCTGGTCTTCGAACACAGTACCTTCACCACGCAGCTTGATCAGGCAGACAACTTCACCCGGCGATCGGCGGCAGCTGATCAGTGGGATCCTTGAAAGGTCACGGCACCAGTTTATGTAACGGACTTTAACCAGCCCGCTACAATGATTATAAATAAAATGTCTGTATGGTAAAGGAACGTGTAGCGGCGGAGTCGTGGGCACAATCTGTCATCAATTTATTCACCTGCAACACAGCAGTAAGGGGCGATTACACACACACGAGGGTAATGCTGGTATCCCTTTAACAGACTTCCAAACAAGGGTAACTAATGAAAAGTTTGTAAGCTACCATATGCTGTCCAGTGTTACATCCATTACAACCTACCAGCTACAACACTAGTAGTAAAACATACAGTGATCGTATAGTGTATTTATGTAAATGATAAAATTGCAACCATAGAAACAAACATAGTACATGACAGATTATAAATGTAAGTATTCACTTCAAATTCAAATATAAGTACACACTCAGGCTCAACATACCTGCAACACAGCAGTAAGGGGCGATTACACACACACGAGGGTAATGCTGGTATCTACACAATAATGAATTAGCCAGTTAGCACCCATTTAATGGCTAGACAAACATTTACATCTAACACGTATTAAACGCCGCTAATTTGCATATTCAACACAATGCAATTACCGGATATGATAGACAACAAGCTAATATCACACAAAAAACACATATCATGGGAAACTTTGAAAAATACATACTACTAATTCATTTTGTTAACGGAGAACTAAAGACACCCAGCTTACCCCTTTAACAGACTTCCAAACAAGGGAAAGTCTTGAGGTGTGTCACACCAATTCAAAGACGCGTTTTGTCACACTGACGATGACTTAGGCCAAAACGCGTCTTTGAATAGATGGTCTAAATAGAATAGCTATGAGAAAAGCTAAAGAGTGCGGGTTTTTTCTACTCTAATATCACACACACATGCCTGGTGTCTATATGTATGTATTTATACAATTCCAGATAGTGAAAACAGACAACAGCAATGTCTTGCCAAGAGTCTAGATATTGCTACAAAAAGCCAGAACAAATATTTGTCTTTTTTAATAAGACTTAAAACACTGTCAGATATTACATATATTAACATATTCAGCAGCAAAATGTTCATGACATATTTCCCTTCATAATGACAAATGTGTTTCTAAATGGCCAATTTTATTTCTAATGGCTTGTTCTGTATGTATTGGGTTATCACATACAAAATAATTTATACGTGACAAAACGGTTAGTGGTATCTAAAATCTGATTTCTTAATGATACGTAATGAAAATAAAAACGGCAATAACATTTTCTGTCAGTCCACTTTACTGTAGCCTACTAAAGACGTTAGTAAGACGTTGGTTAGCTAAGCTAGCTAACAGTGGTAACTTCAAGGTTAGCTAGCGCAAGCAAGCTGTATAGCGAGCTAGCTACTGTATGCTACCGATTTTTGCAAGCTAGCAATAAATAAACGATTGAAATTACAACGGAACTGTCTACCACATATGACCACCCATCACATTTTCTTGATTCACGATTCAGCTGTACTGTAGATTATTTTATCACTGCAAGCCTACAGAAGGCTTGTCTCAAGTTTGTTTTTAGCTTCTCAAATGCTTTCAAACTGGTTCTTTCCTTCACTTTAATGTAGGGGGCAACCACGCACGGAGCAAAGCAAACTCATGGACTCAACCATTTTACAGGGGAGGGGGAAGATTTTAGAACAAGTTGCCAAAGAGATCAACAGCTTAAGTAGCAAAAATATAATACCATTCAATAAATTAATAGTATATTATAGGAAACACTTCTGACAACCTGGGTGGCAAGTGGGGTGGCAAGCAAAACATTTAGGGTGGCAGCTGCCACCCCGGTGGCTTCGCCACTGTCGCGGAGTGATTTATTATTAGCTGTGAAAAGTCCCCGTTGGGTTGTTCTGGGATAATCCAGCGCATGGAACGTCTCTCGTCCAATCAGAAACAGCTAAATAACGAGATAGAACCTAATTGTTTTATATACTGAAACAACTAGCATACTTTAACACTTTAAGGGGCGACAGTGGTACAGGAGGAGGATAAGTTGTTTGGTAATCAGAAGGTTGCTAGTTCTATCCCCTGTCAAAGAGCCTTGAGCAAGACACTGAACCCCTAATTACTCCTGATGTGCAGTATGCGACCAGTGTAAATGATAAATGTGTAAACATCCTTGTAACTTGCTGTGGATAAAAGCGTCTGCTAAATGACTGAATGTAAATGTAACACACGTCAGTGATAAAAACCTTTGTGGTGAAAATATCTGCATTTTATCGAAGCCCTACATTTTACATTCTTAAAATGTGTACAGTTTACAATTACGTTCCGACATATTCACCTAACAAAAACATTTATCTCTAAAAAACCATGTTCCCTGCTAGTACTGGAATGCCAAAAACAACAACAAATGCACAGTACATTTTGCTGTGTTAAAGTAACACCTAAAGAGTTGAATTTAACACAGTTTCAGAGTGTATTTGGTCCTACTCCAAACTGGTGTTAAACTCAAGTGTTAAAATATTAGAGTAAAATATACTCTAAGTAGAGTCAAGAATTAACACTTGTGTACACAATATAGTGTTATTTAAAGTCAACACTGCATGTTAAATAACTCAATGGAGAGTAAATATAATTCTTAAGAGTGTTGATAACTTACTCTGTTAGAATGTTAAATCAACTCTAATAAGAGTTTAATTAGTGTTCAGCAACACTGCATTGTTGAGCAAATTTAACACTTTTAAGTGATGGTTAGTTACTCTCTTACAGTGTAAATCCTGTTCCTATCAACACCACAAAGGTGTCAATGGAACTCACTGCTATTTGTTAAAATAAGACACTGTGGTGTCAAATTAAATCTAATTAGATTTACATTCATTCATTTGGCAGACCTATTTATCCAAACAATCCAAATTACATAACCACGAAGTGGGTAAAAATTCATTCATTTGGCCACATGGCCTAATACATTTAGCAATCTTTATTTTCAGATTCACACATCTCATGAATACAAAAGTGACACATCTTTAGGTTTATATGAAATGGCAGTACGGAAAAAAATAAAAACTTCTTCCATGGATGAGGTGAAAGTATTTACGTTGGACTGACTCAATCCAGCTGCCTTGAGCTGTGCCACAGCAGTAGCACACATATCCAAGGTACTTCTATTGGACTTCAACAGTTCTGATGTTATGACTGTTTCATCTACACTAGTAGTCACCTCCTCTTCAAAACTGATTAAAGGGACAGCAGTGTCAACCTGCTGGTTAATATTGTCTGTGTGTTTGGTGTTTAAATGTTTCCTAAAACCAGAAAATGTACCAAACACAAGGCTGCATCCAGTCTGAACAGACCTCAGGCGAAGGTTTTTGCCAGGAAAATGACCATGAACTGATCGTATATGCCTAACAAGCTTATTTGAACCATCTAACTCAGCCTTACAAACAAAACACTGCATAATGGAGAAATCAAGTATTAACGACCAGCACTCAGTTCTATCGAAGCAGTCTTGCCCTAATTTCAGCTACACGAGGACTCTCTTTGACTTTGGAAACATCACTGTTGTACACTGTGGTCTGAATGAAAACATACATGCTGTGCAGCATAATGTTGTATGAAGTACCAAAGACAAAATGTGCCTTAAAGAGTTAATCGAAGGCACCAAGGGACGAGGTGGACCTGCATGGTATGGCGTTCTAGTCAAGGACTATGAAGAATTGGTGGAGCTCACTCTTCTTCGGTCCTACCGCCAGGAGATAGGGCTGAGCGCTGGTCCTGATTGCATCAAGATGTTCCTGGATGCTTGTTCCACTCTGAGAAGACAAATACACATGGAGTGGCCATTACATTTATGTGGCTGTAAAAATATCATAAACTTATTGTCATAAAGAAGTAAACACACAAACCTTCTTGAAAACAACAAGATGTTTTTCTGCTTGGGAGGCCGCCACTTTTCCTGGTCTCTTCCGACCCTGTGCTGTCGGTGGAATTAGATGCAGCAGCAGTAAAATTGATGCCAGATCACTGTCCCAAGCTGTTAACAACGCAGGTTTCAGTTAAGGTGGATAAAGAGTTTTAGAGATATAATAATAATAATAATAATAATAATAATAATTATTATTATTATGTGCAATACAGCCAGGATATGTTAATTTATTGGCATAACTGTGCAATATAATGGTAGATATTTTTTTGGGTAGATTCAGGTACTGATTATCTTATTCTTGCTGTCTGGATATCAATCTATCTGTCTATAATGTGTTATGATGTATTGCACTGATGTGTGTTGAATGCTAGGAAGCTGTATGTAGTACTGTACCCTGAAACAAATTTCCCATCTGGGGCAATAAAGTTGATCGAATCTATCTAAAACAAATACACTATTTTTGATTTTGAGGTCTTGTATACAGCATCAGCCAAAAACGTGGATGCATTTGATTAGAAATTAAAACTATTACATTGACGACGATGTTTAGACGTGATGCATGAGGTCAATACAAATTTCAGTGCCACACAACAGGAACAGAAACTTACCAAAGTCAAAATCCACTTCAGTGGCATCCTCAGGAGGATCAGCGGCCAGGAGGAGTTCTTCAACCTCGCTGATGGATGGAAGCTTTCTGCACTCTTTGATGATCTTTTTCTTAAATGTGGTCGGCCACCGCTCCGGAAGCTTGCCTGATACATCCTCTCCAAACATCAGAATGAAATCCTGTTCAATCTAAGTTGGGGGTGTTGGCACAATTTCAGAAGTATTCAGAAGTAAATAGTACTAGTTATTTTAGTTTCAGTACTCAGGTCTACTGTTCAAAAATATATTGTCAAAAGTCAAAAAGTCAAAGTGTGTTTATTATTGCATGTACCAAATTGCTTCAGCACAGCAAAATTCTTATGACTTGGCAAGCATCATTCATCTACGCAGTAGACGTCATACATATAACATATACCAAAAAAATAACATTAAACTCTATAACACTATGACAATAAAACATATAAAATGTAACATTAAGATACAACAATTTAAAGTACAACATATATCTCTGTAACACTATGACATTATAACAATATAACATATAACATATAACATATAACATTAACATTCAACAATTAGAGTACAGTAGAAGGGCTAGCAGCAGTTTAAGTGTGAATTGAGAATAAGTTAAAAAGAAATGTTAAGAATAAGTTAAAAGTTTTTAAATTTGTGCAAATATATCTATGAAGTGAATTGTATGAGTGGGGGAGCAGGGAGTAGGTGGAGGTGGCAACTGTTCAGTGGGTCAGTGTTTCTGATTCAGAAGCCTTACAGCCAGGGGGAAAAAGCTATTTGTGAGTCTGGTAGTCCGTGTTCGGATGCTCCGGTAGCGTCTACCAGACGGCAGCAATGAGAACAGTCCATAGCCTGGGTGGCTGTTGTCCTTCAAAATCTAGGGTTAGATGCCTTGCACGGAGGGGAGATGGCTGCCGGTGATACGCTCCGCTGTCTTCACCACCCTCTGCAGGGCCTTGGGTCGGCAGCGGAGCAGCTACCATACCAGGCAGTGATGCAGCCTGAGAGGATGCTCTCAATGGTGCATCTGTAAAAGTTTGTTAATGTTTTTGAAGACATGCCAAACTTCTTGAGTCTCCTCAAGAAGTATAGCCGCTTCTGTGCAGTTTTGACTGCTGAGCCTGCCTGCATGGACCAGGTTAGGTCATCCTTGATGTACACACCGAGGAATTTGAAGTTGGAGACTCTCTCCACTTCAGCTCCCTCGATGTGTATGGGGTCCTGACCCCCCCTCTGCAGCTTCCTGAAATCCACGATCATCTCCTTGGTTTTGCAGACGTTGAGAGACAGGTTGTTGTCTTGGCACCATTCTGCCAAGACCCTTACCTCATCTCTGTAGGCGGTCTCATCGTTGTTAGAGATGAGACCCAGGATGGTAGTGTCGTCTGCAAACTTCAGGATGATGTTGGAACTGTGTGTTGCCACACAGTCATGCGTGTACAGGGAGTACAGGAGGGGACTGAGTACGCAGCCCTGGGGGGCCCCGGTACTCAGGGTCAGTGAGGAGGAGGTGTGGTTGCCCATTCTCACCACCTGGGGTCTGCTCGTCAGGAAGTCCAGGATCCAGTTGCACAGGGATGTTTTAAGACCCAGGCCCCTGAGCTTCGGGACGAGCTTGGCAGGCACAATGGTGTTGAATGCTGAGCTGTAGTCCACAAACAGCATCCTCACATATGTGTTGCTCTTTTCCAGGTGGGAGAGGGTGGTGTGTGTAGCTAGGGCAATGGCATCGTCTGTTGATCGGTTTGGACGGTATGCAAACTGAGAGGGGTCCAGGGTGTTGGGAAGGGTAGAGCAGATGTGGGTTCTGACCAGCCGCTCGAAGCACTTCATGATGGTGGAGGTCGGTGCTACAGGGCGGTAGTCATTCAAGCAGGTTACTGAGGTTTTCTTTGGTATGGGGATGATGGTGGCCTGCTTGAAGCAGGTGGGGACTTCAGACAGATGCAGTGATAAGTTGAATATGGAGGTGAATACCTCCGCAAGCTGGTCAGCGCACCCCCTGAGGGGCCTGGGACTCCATCGGGCCCCGATGACTTCCGGGGGTTCATCCTTTGGAGCTCTCGCCTCACATCAGCCACGGTCAGGGACAGAGTGTAGTCGTCCTGGTCTTCGGCCAGTCTTGCTGAAGGAAGGAGGTTGGTTGCCTCAAACCTTCCGTAAAAAGGTGTTGAGGTCGTCAGGGAGAGAGGCGGCAGGCTGATCATCACTGCTATTTCTCCCTTTATAGCCAGTGATGTGTCGCAGGCCACCCCACAGGCATCGGGGGTCAGAGCTGAGGTAGGTGGACTCCAGCTTGTCCCTATATTCTCTCTTTGCATCTCTGATGGCCATCCGCAGGTCACTTCTGGACTTCCCCAAAGCCTCCTGGTCACCAGAGTTAAAGGCAGAGGACCGTGCTTTGAGCTTAGCACGGACATTACCATTTACCCAGGGCTTTTGGTTTGGGAAGGTCTTAACACTGACCCTAGGTACGACATCATCAATGCATTTGGAGATGTATGAGGAGACAGAGTCTGTGTATTCATTGATGTCCCCATCAGCTGCAACAAAGAACATCTGCCAGTCTGTTGTGTCAAAGCAGTCCTGCAGAGTGCTAATGGCTTCAGCACTCCAGCGTTGAACGCCCTAGAAACCGGTTTTTCCTGTTTTAGGCGCTGTCTGTAGGTAGGGATTAGCATAATGGAGGTGTGATCCGATTTTCCAAAAGCGGGGCGGGGGAGGGGTTTGTAACACTTTCGAATCTGTGAGTAGCAATGGTCAAGAATCTGATCACCCCGGGTAGGAAAGTTTATGTGTTGGTAGTACTTCGGTAAAACTTTCCTCATATTGGTCCTATTGAAGTCTCCAACAACAATAGAAACCGCCTCAGGGTGAGCATCCTCAAGTCCATTAATTACTCCGTAAAGTTCCTCTAACGCGCACGTTTTGTCTGCATGCGGTGGAATGTATACTGCTGTGACAATAACGGAGCTGAATTCCCGTGGGAGGTAGAAGGGGCGAACTTTAATCGATAACAGCTCCATATCTGGTGAGCAGTGTGCTGAAAGTGCAGCAACATCCGAGCCCCAGCGAGAGTTAACCATCAAGCATACCCCTCCTCCCCTTCTTTTACCTGACTCGGTGCCAAGATAATTACCAAGCCTTTGACGTCTTTGAAACGTGGGAAATCCGACAGTATGTTGTTTGACTGGTGGGGGTTGAGGACCAAGTTGTGGCGATAGGCAAATGTCAGCTTCATTTTCTTCATCACAGTGTCCTCATCCGTCGAATGTATCATTAACGAGATTGCTTCCTTGATTTGATCATCATTCAGGGTAGTCTCTGGTATGTATTGTGACTCTCGTCGGACAGTTGGTCCTCCAAAAATGTCTTTACCAGATGGTCCTTCTGCTGAATCTACACAAAAGGGGAAAATGCACTTTCTATAACATTAATTTGACTGAACTGGATTTTTGAATGAATTTTTGAATTATAGGCTGCACAAACAATGTGTTTGCAACAGGTTCAGTCATTATCAGTCATTACCTTTTTGGGTACCACTTTACAATAAGACTCCATTATAAATGGGTTGTAAATGGTTTATAAATAGGTTATTCATTAGATTGTAAACCCTTTGTAAGTCATTAATAAGCTCTTATAAATGAGTTACAAACACAGTTTTTATATGTCGATTTGGGCTCACTATTTGGGAAGATCCCCATCTTGGTAACCCACTGTCTATCCCTTAACTTGCTCTACTAGCCTAATTGCACACTCCCTACCATTCTTGTATCTGTTACTACACATTAAAAACCCCAGGAGGGGGGGTCTCACAACGTGCCCCCCCCCCCCAAAAAAAGGTTTACAATAAGGCTCCATTTTGCCAGTTATAAATGTTTGTAACTGATTACTAGATGATGATGTGTTTCACACTTTACAATAAGGCTCCGTTTTGCCAGTTCAAAATTTTAGTAACTGATTAATAAAGGGTGATTTGTTGTGTCATGAGTAGTAAGCAGTAGCTTGATCTGGGATGGATGGATACTTTATTAATCCAGAGGAAAATTTTAGGACATCCAGTAGCATCCAGACACAACATCCACAAATCACATCCACATAGGGAAAAAACAAGTTCAAAAGGAGTGGGAACGAAACGGATTTTTAGGACATCCAGTAGCATCCAGACACAACATCCACAAATCACATCCACATAGGGAGAACACGTTCAAAAGGAGTGGGAAAGAAACGGAAACACAAGAAGCCCCCTCCCCCCCCCCATATAGGCAAGATATAAAACTCAAGCTCCCTATTTGCCGTGGGCGCACTGTGACCTTCTGACCTATGTCGTCACGTCACTAGCTAACAAAGAAAGCACGATTAAATTTTTTTTTTTTTGTTCTGTATCAGCTCTGGAAAACTATAATAGACCATAGTGTGCATCCCATGTAATTAAAATTCAAATAAAAAAAAAAAATGGATGTTGTGTCTGGATGCTACTGGATGTCCTAAAATTTCCCTCTGGATTAATAAAGTATCCATCCATCAAAGATCAAGTTACTGCTTACTACTCATTACACAACAAATCACCCTTTATTAATCAGTTACTAACATTTATAACTGGCAAAACGGAGCCTTATTGTAAAGTGTGAAACACATCATCATCTAGTAATCAGTTACACACATTTATAACTGGCAAAATGGAGCTTTATTGTAAAGTTTTTTTTTTGGGGGGGGGCACGTTGTGAGCCCCCCCCCCCCCCCCCCCCCCTCCTGGGGTTTAATCTCTAGTAACAGATACAAGAATGGTAGGGAGTGTGCAATTGGGCTAGTAGAGCAAGTTAAGGGATGGACAGTGGGTTGCCAAGATGGGTATCTTCCCAAATAGGGAGCCCGCATCGATGTATAAAAACTGTGTTTATAACTAATTTACAAGGGCTTATTTATGACTTACAAAGGGTTTACAACCTAGTTAATAACCTATTTATAAACCATTTATAAACCATTTATAATGGAGTCTTATTGTAAAGTGGTACCCATTTTTGCAATATTTTCTTTGAAGAGTTACCTCCAAAAGATGCTTGTCTGTCTTTAGCAGTGCCTCTCTGAATCGTTTTAATTCTCCAAGCAAGGTATCCACTGCCACTCTCACCATCATAATAGTGCTCCTTGAACAATAAAAGGATTCCATCAATTATGTTTCATCATTAGTAGGTAACAAAAGTAGAAAATGGTTAACATACTGTGGTAGCATTTAAAATGTTCAACTGTTTTAACAGGTTTAGCATTTACCACAACCAACTGAATCTAACTCACATAGCCATTCCTTGAGAATGGGTCACCAAGGTACGGAAATAAGGTCACAATTCCTCTGGCATACTTCTCTTTTACCTGTCTGGGTGGTGATGTACTACAACAATAAATACATTTTCAGTCATATTCCTTTCGTTGAAGTTAGATATCAAACTGAACTGAAGCTACAATGAGAACACAACAGCTTACTAAAAACAATTAGCAATTTACCCATTTTCTCTGTCATGTCAGCTGCTAGTATGTTCACCATTTTCCGTCTAGTGTCATCCGTCAAGGACTTTGTTCGGTTGTATTCATTGACAATGCGTTCTCCACCAGGTTGCTTAGAAAGAATGGATTCTACCAACTTCAAACATGCACAACAATTCAACTTGTTAGGGATATATCCATAGCAATCCAAAATTAATATAACCACTGGAGATAAAGCAATATGCCTTCAACAATATGTTCATGATGTGATATGAAATGAGGGAAAGATAACGCACTCTCAGGCTGGCATAGGCTGAAACGCGTCCGTCTGCATGCTTCCAGTAAAAAAGTAAGAGTTACAGCCTGCGAGTGCGTTTTCTTTCCCTCATTTAGTAATTCTCCTGTTAACACACCCAAAAAAAACATGATGCGATATGAAAATGTTTTATGTTTTATGTCAACATGAATTGACACGAGAAGGATCAGATGCTTCACAAGAAAACATTATTATCTGTGTGTCAACCCTTACTTGCTTAGCTTCGGTATCCAGCCTCTTGCGTTTTCGGGAGGGGCTATCTGGAATGATGACCGTCTCCTGCGAGTCCAATGAATGAAGGGATGACGATTGAGAACACTCAGGAGAAGCCAAAGTGGAGATAGAATCTGTCAAAAATGTTACAAAAAAGAGGTTGAATACATGTTCCTTATACATTCCTCTGATAAACAATGTAAACATTGCATGACAATTATATTACCATTTAAGGCGAGACACTACAGGTGAATAGGGTATTTTTTTTAAATAATAGATATCACCATGAAACTTTCTCAGTTGATTACTCACACATGTTTGAACAAAAAATGTATTACAAGTTTCTGTAATTACTATGTTTGATTATGCAAATGAGGCCTTATCTAATTAAATATGCTCAAATTTGCATATGTTTCCGGTAGATATATCTGGACATACGATAAAGCCAGGTGATTTTTTTTATTTTCATTTTGTTAACATACAAGATGCAAACAAATTTACAGAGGGATTTCAGGATCTCTGCTTTCATTACCTAGAAAATCAAAATATACTGTCTGTAGCCTTAAAAAACCGATTTTCGCCACCTTTTTTTGATCAAAATGTCACATAAATCAGGCCAGGAATGATTAATTAACAAATCCTTTTGTAAATATCTTCAGAAGACTGCTAAGTGTATAACTGGAAAGTTTGGTGTACATAGGTGCTACATAGGCTGAGAAGTATCTACCGGAGAATGACAAAAAACTAATTTTGAGAAAATCGCATTTAAAGATTCAGGAAGTGTCAAGCCATACCACGTGATGCGTCTGAGCGAATCACGTTATCAGAAACCACCGCAAACCAATGAAATTGCGTCCTTATGTTTAAACCCCCGTTTTTGCTGACATCATTGGTTACTGCTGGAAAGGAAATGTCCTTATTTGGTTTAGATAACGTTGTGTGAGAGCTATAGCGCTTTCCAACGGTACCAAACATGTCAAGCATCAGAAAGCCGACATACTGCACGTTACGTTAGACTGCTAACTTTCCTGGAAACCTATGAGAATGCTGACGCTGCGAACAGACAAAATGTGAATAAATATACACATTAATGTATAATTAGGATATTTTCTTTATGCTAGTATGAAAGATTACATGTTTAGGGAGTGAACTAGCTCAAAATCTCAAAATTGACCACTGCTGAAAAAACGATGTTTTTGCCTGCCGTGTCCCTCCTTAAATATACACATTTTCCGTTTCATCTGTATCTGAAACAAACCTGTATCATATTTGATGGTTAACACCCCAGTTGTGGGATCATTTACTTTCTCCTCAAAAACATCGTCATCCACACCTCTGTCCCAGAACTGTCAAAAACTTTCACACCTTCCATTACAGGTGGGACACCAAACTTTTCAAATGCTAAGAAATGAGCACAAAAGCTTGTGTTAGCGGAAAGATCAATTAATCTAATTATTTCTTTTCAATAAAACTAACTGCACATGTTAGTGTCTTACCTGCATTCAGAAACTCCATAAGATTAAGCTCGGTTACTCTTACAAACTTCTGGACATCTCCAAATTTGGCTTTAAGTAGCATCCTTACTGCAGAGAGAAACAGCACCATTAATTATGGTTAGTCCATACAAGTCCACATGAATTATTGAAACAAACATGTTAAAACGATGTGGTCATGCATGCACAAAACAGCTCTGCTGCAAAGCCAATTTGTATGTGATGAATCAATTCAAAGTACATATAAAAAAAGATCAGACATTTTTGCTAAATTGACTTGAATTCTATGCTACCAACGTGTAACG